>NC_038244.2:7821226-8164288 GCF_000004515.6 Glycine max
TGTTGTTTTTGGGTGTACTAATTTGATCCTTTTGAAAATTCCTTACTATAATATTATGCATAGTTACTCAACCATTGCTTGGGTGGCTTCCATTGGCAAGGGAAAACTACCAGATGTGGACTATGGCTACAAAGCCCACAGCACTGCCGATGGTGTATTCAACTTCATGTTGGCCTTGGGAGAGGTGGCATTCTCCTATGCAGGTCACAATGTGGTTTTGGAAATCCAAGCAACAATACCTTCTACTCCTGAGAAACCTTCCAAGAAAGCCATGTGGAAAGGAGTTATATTTGCCTATTTAGGAGTTGCCTTTTGCTATCTCCCTGTGGCCTTCATTGGATATTATATATTTGGCAACTCTGTCCAGGATAATATCCTCATCACACTAGAAAAACCAACTTGGCTCATTGCTGCAGCCAACATGTTTGTTATTGTCCATGTTATTGGAGGCTATCAGGTCAATTTCAATTTTTTTAATAAAAAACAAGAGTCTGATTATTCATTTTGTTTCTATGTTGCAACCACTTTCCCTTTAATTCATGTGGTTTAAAACATCTTATTTTGATTTTTTATATTATGAAAGGTCATTTGAAATGAATGTGGATTAAATGGTTATGTCACTTCATTTTAAATAGTGTTTAGTCAATATTTAACTAAAATGACCAAGAGGTAAAAGAAATTGTAATTATATGTATCAAAATAAGATGTTTTAAATTATAAGTACTAAAAGAAAATAATTGTTGTAGCTATGTAACCAAAGGTAATTAAACTTTATAAAAAAATGTTACATTGTTATGTTATTGTGGTTTTTTATATCTCATTATTATAAGTTGCCAAAAATAGGTATTCTCAATGCCGGTGTTTGACATCATCGAAACCTTTTTGGTGAAGCATTTAAAGTTTTCTCCTTGTTTTACACTCCGCTTTGTTGCTCGCACTGTATTTGTAGGTACGTGATAGTTATGAACTTTGTCTTTAGTTTTGAGTTATTAATTATAAATAAATAAATAAATAAATAGATAGACATTGTATAACTGTCCTTTTATTTCAGCAATGTCAATGTTAATTGCCATATGCATCCCGTTCTTCGGTTCTCTTCTTGGATTTCTAGGAGGATTTGCCTTTGCCCCAACATCATACTTTGTAAGTATAAACAAGACATTTTTTATTTATTTATTTTTTCTTTTTAATTACCAAGCAAAGTTGCTCAATTAGTCATATATTATTTTTATTGCAGCTACCCTGTATCATCTGGCTTAAACTCTACAAACCAAAGAGATTTAGTTTGTCTTGGATAGTCAATTGGGTACGTTAACTGAGGTTTTGAAAATTCCTTCTCGTGTCTAGTAATTTTTTTAGACTAACTTATTTTATTACTACATTGCAGACATGCATTGTGCTTGGGATGCTATTGATGATACTAGCTCCAATTGGTTCGTTGAGAAAAATCATTGTTTCAGCGGCGAATTACAAGTTCTTTTCGTGAATTGTTTAGAAGGCTATTTATTTGATGATAGTTTTAGTTAGCCTAGATTCTAGTAATTCTTCAATTGTCTCTTTTATCCATTTGCTGACCTTTAACTGTTAAAAGGTACTAAGATAATAATTCTATGATACTAAGATGGAGTAAAATAGAACATAAAATATAATTAGATGAAAACAAGAGTTAAATACATTCGGAAGTAGACTTGTCTTGCACATAATTCAATAGAGTTAGAAATTTCGACAAGCAAACTGAAAAATATCCCTTTTATTACAAATCCGCTTCAGTTTGAGGTTGAACAGGAATGTCAATTAGCATATATAACATTCAACTTCCCAGATGTCAGAGAGCCCTTAGCTGAAGTTACATAAGATTTTCCTGGCTTTTGATGCCTTGACAGAGGATGGGAATTTACAAAATTTAAAAGCTCTAGTTAGTAGAATATGAACAGAACCTTGATTAATGTCATCCAAGCCTCTCGAGTTTATCTATTCCACAAGTGTAACAAATGAAAAAGTATTACAAGGTTAAATCTCATATAGGCCACAAGAATCAAAAACAGTAACGAATCAGATATCAACAAAAATCCGATGAACATGTCATACGTTACTTAAACTAAAGAGAACTGTATTACGATTGCCATATCAATCATTCCTATCAATACCATCAAACCCTTGTGGAAACTGGACATTGAAAACATTAATAAGATGACATCTCCAAGTGAGTCCCCCTATTATAAGATTGCCATTAATATTAACAACCGGTAAATAATAACTTTTTAAAGGTAATTACTGGCAATTACAACATTGTCATTGTCGTTAAAATTAAAGCTCATTTTGCCGTAGTCAATGGAGATTAATACAAGTGTTCCAACAAATATAAGGTTCTCATAATTATCAAAGAAGAAATGAAATTAAAATAGTTATTACAAATAACCTATTTTTATAATTTTAAAAAGTTAGATATTATCATATTTACGATCGATATCCCTAAAAAATGACGGTTTCACGATAACCAAATAAAAAAATCCAAAATGTTTATCACTAACACCCTATTTTGAAGAAAATATTTAATTTAGTAATATAATTAAATTAAAAAATAAGAAAATTCGTGTTATTTTTATTTATTTCCTAACTTATTTAACATTTTCGTTGCATTAAGTTATTTAATATTGCTAAGTCAATATAAATATGAATAATATATATAATTCCCACAGCTTAACAGGCTAGTCCAATTTGAAGTGTCAACACTCAACAGCGAGATGGAATTCCCAATCAAATGTGGGGCTACAGGCTATTTACGAGGAAACGTAGTACATTTTTTTTCTTTCCAAAAGTGACTTATTTATGAGATGATTAAATTGATTATTTTAGAATGAATTAATAAAATAGTCATATATATATTATAGCGTATTGGTTAAAGAATCAAAGCTAAAAAAATGTATATAAAAAATATTATCAACACATCTACCAAAATTTTCTGATAAAAAAAAATCTACCAAAATCTTTCAACTCATATCCATTATGTTTTTGAATAAAATAATTATTTTTTGATTTCTTAGAGTGTGTTTGGTTTACATTTTTATTTTCTATTTTCATTTTTTGTTTTTATTTTTAAAATATTATAATTCTAAAAACATGTTCGGTTTAATTTCTTAAAAATTAGTTTAGATATTTCATCTATTTAATAAGAATGTATGCATGTTCTGGAAAATTAATTTAAACATTTCAACAAACACCTTATCAGCAACAAAAACCTTATTAACCCTAGCCCACAAGGCTATGCCGTCACCACCCTCCATTGTGCTATCGAAACACCCCTGTTCGTCAGCGTTACACCTCACCACCAACAAACAGTTGAGGACGCCACGAAACCTACCCAGAAGGAAACAAAATCATTGAAACCCCAACATAACCACTAACTAGACTAATTTGGGTTGCAATAGAGTTTGGGTGTGATAGGTGGTGGTGCACAACGTTTTGATAATAGAGGTTAGGTCGCCGACGTTTGGGCTGATGATTGTGGAGGACAGGACGGTGCAATTAGTTTGGATTATGGTTTGGTGTTTGGAGGTGTGGGTGGTGGCCGTTTAAGGCATTGATGATGGAGTTTGAAAGTAGGTGGTGGTGTGTTGTGGACTGGTGATGGTTTCAGGAGATAAATGTTGAAGGAGAAGAAGGTAGAGGAAAGGTGGATTCAGAGTACTAGAGACGAGGCTGCTAGCGAAATGTAATAATTACGACTCATGTCACCACATTTTCTTTTTAGAGAAAACATTAAAAACGACACATTCTTATTTTCAATTTTCAGTCTTTTCTTAAAAATATTTTCAAAATTTAAAACAAACACATTTTCAAATACATTTTCTGTTTTTACTAAAAATGAAAACAAAAAATGGACAAACCAAACACCCTTAATTATTGTCCCTAAAACACCCTTTAACAAAATATAAATATATCAGAAAAATATTGTTAACATTTATCTTATATGTAAATAGATTATATATATATTACATTTACATGTTTAATTCATTTTTATATATATGTCTATCGTCTTATTAATTTAGTATTTTTAATAGAGAGAGAAGTATGTTAAATTATTCCTTAAATGATCAATCTTATTTAAAGCTGTCTAACCTAATACGTAACTCGCAAAATAAATAAATTATGTCCCAAGTTTGAAAAAGGAAATCAAATAAACAAGTTAGAGCTTAGATTATTTTTTTACAGGAAGCTTAGATTTTTTTTTTAAGAAAAGTTCTTATTGTCAAAAATTTGGACAAATATAATATTTTCGTATTCATGCTATAAATATATTTGCCCTAAGAAAATTATCTCGTCTATTTTTTTACAGGAATTATCTGGTCTATTTTAAAATTTAATATATAGACCTTTAAATAAATTTTTGAATTCAATATTTAAGAAAGCCATGTCTCGTGATTAAAAAGAATAAGCATGAAATTTGATAAATACATTAAGGATAAAAAGAAAAAAATATAAAAAATTTGAAATTAAAAGTTAGTATTTTAAAAATATTACTTCATTTTAAAAACGCTAAAAACTATAAAAAAAAAGGTTACTAAAAAACTTGTTATCTAAAACTCAAATGATTTTTTTAACTAGTAAAAAAACTAAAAATTAATTAAAATATATTATCGAAAATAATCAAAAGGTGCAAAGCTCTAATTATTAAATTTTGTATTCAATAATTTGTTTTTTATCCGTTTACTGAATAATTAGTTAATTAATTACCAAACAGTTTTACTATATTAAAATGAGTTTTGGGTATCTTTCATGGTTTGCATTTGGTTTGGAATAGAAGTTTTCGTAATATTATTGTCACTTTGATACTAAGGCTACAACTTAATCTTTTAATTAACGGTTATTGTAAATTATTACAATATGTTTAAAGCCATCCATAATATTCATAATTACATGGTTCATGTTTTGTGTGTGAGACAAACCAAATTATGCGGATGTACTATCAGGCTATCGGCTATATGCGGATTGAATTAATCTTTGTCTAAGTCACGTGTATTTCATGTGATGCCTTTTTTTTATTTATTTACTTACAATGTATTAAGAGCTGACTTTGTCTGGTTCATCTCCTCCTTCTAAATTTTAACTCTACCAAAAAAAATTTGCCTGTATAAATTTTCCTAAGGGGAGCTTCTAGGCCTTTAATTTTAATAAAATTCCATTAAAAAAATGATTATCAATGCAAAGTTACATAAATTCTATGGCACAAGTTCTCAAATTAGTTTACCACGGATCTGACAAGTAAAAAACTAAAAATGCAAAACCCACTAATTCGAATGTAAATATAGTTGTTTCCAAAATGATTCGGCAAGCTTCAAATATATTGACTTAAAATTTGAAGCCATAAATGAGTAATAATTTTTTTTTGGAATCATTTAACTTGCCCTCAAATTTATTTCAACAGGTTCTTTTAGTGTTAGTTAATCGCTTTAGTATGTGATGTATTGATTGTTTCTTTAGGATCTGATCTCGTGTTACAAGTATGATGTTGGTTTGTACGTTCAAAATTTAAAATATTTATCGTATTGTGTAACTATAATTAAATGCTTATTTATTAATTAGGAAATGTCTACTCCTATGTTATTAAGTATTGTGTCATTAATTTTAGTATAAAAAAAAAGTATATTGTGTCATGAATATGCAAAAGTTGAATTGTTATCCTTCAAGTAAAATTGGATGAATGATAGAGTTTATTATAAGAGACGGGGGCTTAAAACCAGAGTTTGTCAATAAGGTTGACAAATTGATTAACAAGTTAAACAACAATAGTATTTTATTAATGAAGGATGAATTTAGTGTCATTGTATGAAGTGCATGGAGACGGATGAAACTCCACTTATAAATATGGCTTTAAACCATATTAATTGTTTTGGACCAGAGAAATTGTTCCATATATTGACTTAGGGGGGAATTCAAGTACTACTAGAGGTAAACGAGGATAATTTTATGTTGTTGCAACATATGATCAAAAACACGTTTTGATCTAGTGTTATTGATAATGGTAAATTTAATTAAGAGAATAAACCTAATAAATAAGCTCATTATAATGATTTGTTAACGGATGCAAATCATGAGTTTCTTAAGTAATAATGTAAGTTTAATCTTAAATCTTGACTATAGATTATATGATCCAAATTTATTTATTTCACTTTCTTATATAAAAAAATTTCTCTCTAAATATATCCCTTTATTTTCGGTGGGTCAAATATATTTTCTTATGTCATACGTACCTAAAAATTATAAATTAATAATTAAAGGTGTGAATCAATTTGTATAAGATGATTTTAGTTTAATCAATTATAATGAGTTTAAGTGTTGAATATTACTTGCACAAAATTATTTTAAGTTAACCAATAATATTTTTAAAATTTTAAATGCATAATTATGTTAAATATTTAGAAAATTTTGTTGTCTATTATAGTTGTAGTTAAGAGCCAAATTATCTCTTAATAAAAATACATATTTTGGTTCTTAATAATATTTTATTTGTCATTTAACTCATTAAATCAGAAATTAATTTTATTTGTGATGGATTATAATCGTTGATCGAATGAAATTTTACACACACAACAAATTAAACACAATAAGAATATATATAACATGAAAAAAATAATAAAATATATTTTTTATCTTTATAAATATATCAAGATTTTAGTTCCTACAAATTTTTTTATCCATTTATCATCCTCAGGTGACATTTTTTTATTTTAAAATTTAAATACAATTTTTGGAAACGAAAAAAAATAAAAAAATGGAAGTATATAATTTGTGGGATGGCTAAAAGTCATCACAAATTAAAAAAAAAATAGAACCCTAAAAAATCATATTCAAAAACTCTCCCCAAATCACCAACACCAACATCCCCACGCGAGCACCCTGAACTCTGAGCATTTCCCAAGCTCCCTCGGCCATTGTCCAACATACGCAGATTAATCACAATTCAAGTGTAGTATTTACATTCTCTTAAAAAAAAAAGTACACTATTTACATTACTTCTAATATAACAATTTGTAAAACCCAATAAGACTTTGTAAAAAAAAAAAACACAATAATCCTGTGTAACATTCTAAATTGCCAGTAACACGACAATAACCAAACAAGGGTTTAGTGACTAAAGCGATTCTTTATCGTAGTGAGTCCTTGAGAAACCTCAAATTTGGTTTTGTTTGGGGTTTGTGCGAAGTTGGATCCAACGTAAAAATTGGATTCAGAATCTGTTTAAGGTCTGTCTCATCTGACAGTGGAAAGGATTATTGGGATTTCATATACACCTGTAATGACACCGCCTCGGAGAAGGAAATAGAGAAAGGGATATGTGTCCAGTTATCCATCTAATCTTAATTCCCTACCAAAAATGACACATTGTAATAAATTTCAGGATGAAAAATAGATCATTTTTTTTCAAGAATTAAAACCAAATTTTGGTTTAGTTACGGAAACTAAAAAAATATTTTAGCAAAAAAGAATATATTTATACTAGTTTTTAGTTTTTTTTTTAAATAAAAAAACTATATAAATATAATTTTATTCCTTATTTTGTTGGTTGTGCATAAAGCAACACTTGAGTGAGTTACACCTTGCAATATCCCCTCTTTTGCCCGTAGACTCGCAGTCCACCCTACCCCGCCGCCACCATGGCCGATAACGATCACTCCCACTCCCACCCTCACCACCACCACCACCACCACCGTCCTCATCGCCTCTCAGTGCCGCCGCGCAGCACCACATTCGGCGGCACTCCGGGAACCCAGCCCGCCTTCTGGTACTCCTCAAGCACAACCCCAACCCCAACCCCCTCCAAAACCCGCCGTTCATTGTCCTTCCCGAAATCGAAATCGAAATCGAGATCCTCAGTCTTCCTCCTCCTCTTCTTCTCCCTCCGCTCCCTCTACTCCCTCCTTCCCTTCCTCCGCTCCTCTCCTTCCTTCTCCCTCTTCCCCTTCTCCTTCCTCGTCTCCCTCCTCTCCTTCTCCCTCACCCTCTCCTTCTCCCTCTTCTCTTCTTCCTCCACCTCCTCCAAAGACCCCTTTCTCCACCACAAACCCAAACACCCTCTTCTCTCACCTTCCCTCACACCCTCCCAGCAGAGAATCTTGGTCACCAAATCAATCCTCCTTGCCCTCGTCTTCCTCCTCCGCTTCCAGGCCCTCCGCTACTGCGGCACCGCCTCCATGATCCTCGCCGAGTTAATGGGCTCCATCGCTGCCCGGCCCAGAAACCCTTACAGGCACAACCTCCGCGGCTTCCTCTCCCTCTCCCTCGGCCTCCTCCTGCTCTCCTTCGGCTGGGACCGGATCGAATGCTTCCCGTTCTCTCCCGCTTGCCTCACCCGCCGGATTTGGCCCTTGATCCTCCCTTTCGCCTCCGGCTTTCTCGCCCACTACCGGCTCGTGGACTCCGGGACTACTCTCAAACAGCTCGGCCGCAAACGGGTTCGGTTAATTACTCTCCTTTTCACTACTGTTATTCTATTTGTTCCCGCAGTTGTTAGTTTCTTCGTGTTTGAGGCAGAAGAAGATAGTGTTGCCTTTGGGAATTTGGCGTGGCCATTGGTGAATACTGTTGTTTTCGGTGTGCTTTTGAGTGAGAGTTATAGTGGTGATGATAATGATGATGATGATAGTTTCGCGAGTTCGAGGGAGTTTCTGGTTACTTTTGTTTGCACTTTGGTGTTGGAGCTTTTTTATTTCCCTGAACTTTCCCTCTGGGGTTTGTTGCTTTGTGGTTTGTTGCTATATGTTGGTGTTAGAGACTTGGATCCTTTTCATTCTTCCAATGAAGGGGAGTTCTCGGGTGACATGATTATGAAGCCTATCAGACATGTTTTGAGCGAGAGGAAGTCGCGGAAGATTGCGCTTTTTCTTCTAATCAATGCTGGGTATATGGTTGTGGAGTTTGCTGCTGGGTTCATGAGCAATAGTCTTGGCCTGATATCGGATGCGTGCCACATGTTGTTTGATTGTGCTGCTTTGGCCATTGGGTTGTATGCATCGTATATATCTCGTTTGCCGGCAAATAATCACTATAACTATGGTAGAGGAAGATTTGAGGTTTTATCAGGGTATACTAATGCTGTGTTTCTGGTTCTTGTGGGAGCACTCATAGTGGTGGAGTCCTTTGAGAGGATATTGGATCCTCAGGAGATATCAACTAATAGCTTGTTGGTTGTCTCCATAGGAGGGCTTGTGGTCAATGTCATTGGCTTGATATTCTTTCATGAGGAGCATCATCATGCTCATGGCCATGTATTATCTGGATCATCATGCTCCCATTCGCACACACACACGGAGTCGCATAGTCACCACACCCACCATCATCATGATCATGATCATGATCATGATCATCTGCATAGCCATGGTCACGAAACAACAATCCATGGAAGCAATCAAGAATATATATCAGTTTCAAGTGATTGCCGAGACGATTCATGCCCTGGTGATCATGGCCATCATCATAATCATAACCACTGTAGTCATGAGAGGAAGCATCATGGTGAGTGTCATGATCATGAAGACAAACACAGCATTCCGAGCTTTAAGCATCATGATGCTGCCGCCCACTGCCATGACCATGGTGAACATCATGATCAAACTGGGCACTCTTGTCATGAAGATGCTCCACTTGTTCGTAAAGAGCATGACCATCGCCATATTGATCACAATATGGAAGGGATATTTTTGCATGTTCTTGCTGACACCATGGGGAGTGTTGGTGTTGTTATATCTACCCTGTTGATTAAGTACAAGGGATGGCTTATTGCTGATCCTGCCTGCTCAATTTTTATTTCTATTTTAATTGTATCTTCTGTGATACCTTTGCTAAAAAATTCAGCAGAAGTTTTGCTCCAAAGAGTGCCAAGGGCGCATGAGCATGAGCTGAAGGATGCCTTAATTAATGTTTCGAAGATAAGGGGTGTTTATGGCATTCAAAAGTTTCATTCCTGGAACTTCACAAACACAGATGTAGTTGGTACGATGCATCTTCACGTGTCAACAGATACAGACAAGACATCCGCCAAGTCGCAGGTTTTGCATCTGTTACGTAATGCTGGAATCAAGGATGTAACCTTGCAGGTGGAATGTGTTGGATAATTTCTTTCAAAATAGTTTCATCTATGACTGTTGTTGCTAGTGAAGGTTGTCCAGAGATTACTGACATACACTGATTGGAACAGAAATTCAAATTTCCTTGTTATTGTCATACAGAATGCTTCATAATATTACCACATCAATATTTGTCTGTTTTAATTTGTGAAGGATGATGATTTTTTGTTTTGGACCTGTTTGTCAGGATCCCACAAATAGCAAAGTTGTAACTTGTTTAGGATACAGTAATGTAAAGACACAAGCATAGCTTGTAGATTAATAACTTAAACAACTTTTAATGTTACGCATTTTTACCCTCTACCGTCTTTTTAACTTCTTTTTTTTAACAATTCTTAACTTTGCTATGAATTTAAATATAACTTAAACAACTATTAATGTTATACATCAATGCCATCTTCCATTCAAACTCGGGTCCATCAAACCTCGCTAAAACTAAGCCATCTTTTGCCGCCTACACTTTGCAGTCAATTTTGCACAACTTGGAGAGGGAGCCATCCTTTGAAATCCACAAACCTCGCAGGTTCACCAAGCTACCAAGAGGGAGAGCCCGAAATTTTTGGTTTTTTATTTCCTTTACCTCTCTGCCTCCAAGACATCCAATCCTTAGCGGGTAGGTAATTAGGGTTTTTATTTCCCTTTCTTAGAGGAAAAATTGAATTTGATTGCACTCATGCATTCATGTTGCAACCCTTATTTATCAATTCAGGAATTTTATCACTTTGCACTCAAGATGAATTCTATTAAAAGATCTGCGTTGTCTTTGATTTTTCCCTAGAATTTTCTTGTAATTCTTAGTAGATGGTTTAATGTTCACATGATTGATGTTGATGCCATTGACAATGATGTTGAATCTTTGCCTAGGGTTTTTGTTCAGGTTTAATTTCATTTAAATTGAGTTCCTTTTGCAGACAACATACTTAAGGCACCAAGCATCTTACGCTCTCAAGTCTGGCATACAGTTTTGTAATGAGTCTAGAATGAACATGTCTTGATGAGGCTCTTATTCTAATCTCGAGAGTTGAAATTACTAAATGTGTTAAGGATACTATCATAATGCATTATATTTGAGATCATAGTTGGTCTAGATCCCATGTAAGCAAGCCTTTGGCAGGTTTTATCTAGTGTTATTAAAACCAATTAGTGTAGCTGATCGATTTAATTAACAGATCGGAAATACTATTGACCTAATGGTGTCGTCATTGAATCAATATTAAACCGGTGAAATTCGTTCCAGGCCCCCAGAAACATCAAATAATTATTCCGAAATGACCGCAAGCATCTCATCATTAGGGAAAGATAAGGCCCAAAATTGGTAAATTGCAGGAAATGTAAAATGTAATGTGACCCATAAGAGTCACCAAAATGCAGCAATATGTCGAATTCATCTCAAGAAGCAACCTGTTAAAAAGCTCAACTAAACTTCTACAATAAGTCACCACGTATTACTAGCTTGAGCATAAATCAGCATAGAACAAACTAGCACCATGACAGAAGTTGAAATTCTGTGGCCTTTGAGATGAACTGTGAAGTAAAGAAGTTCAAGTTGCTATATACGGAAACAGATTCCTGAGACTCACATTGCCAAACCTCCATCAATGGTGAACACCTGTTAGATAGAAATTATGGTTTATTCAAACACTTGATAGATTAATTGGACCAAAGAAAGTAAATAAAATCAGTTACAAAAGATTAAGATGATGTTAGGACAGGATATCATAATAAACTCATTTTTCATTTGAGCATGACTTGAATATTTAGAAAACCAACAGGGAAATAAATAAATAAATAAATGACCTGCCCAGTGATGTAATTGGCAGCAGGATTAAGAGCCAAGAATTCCACAAGTCCAGCAACTTCTTCTGGTTGGCCAAGTCTTCCTGAATCCAAGGTGAAAACAGTAAGCTATTGGCAACGTGTACATCTTCATCTTCAGTTATTTAAAAATCTCATCAAATGTGCTTTAGAGTTAACAATATTTTGGTCACTCACCTAAGGGGATTAATTCCAATCTTTTTTTCTCAATGCCTGGTCGTAGATTGGCAGTCATATCAGATGCAATAAACCCAGGGGCTACTGCATTAACCTGTAATGAAATGCCGAGTTTTAATTAAATCTACCAACTGATAATTAACTTGCCTCTTTGGATATCAGGACCAAAAAATTACAGTGATGTTTCTGCTAGCATATTCCCTGGCAGCACTTTTTGTGAGGCCAATTACCCCTGCCTTTGCAGCACTATAATTGGCTTGTCCAACATTGCCAACCTGACCAATAACTGATGTAATATTGATTATCCTTCCCTGCAAAAGTACCAAGTAAACCCTGATATGAATATTATAGAGCTTAATTCAGCAACCACTAGATGTCATTTTGCAAACCCGCAATGGGTTAATAGCTGAATGCAAAACTTTTTCAGAAATATAACCTAGTAGCTAATCAATAATAATAACAGTATAACATACTAACGTCTAGTAAATTACATAAAACATTGTTGTTAGCATAAAGAAATGATAAAGGAGAAAATGTTGAATTGACAAAAAGAAGTCCAATTAATGGCCAAAGAGTTCTCTGAGGTTGTATTTAAAGTGTGATGTGTCACCTTCTTTTTCATCGTCATAATCTTTGCTGCTGCCTGTAAAAAGCAAACCATCAGCTCCTATATTTTGAATTTGAAAGGGAAAAAAAAAAAACAGCTATACCTGCATGCAAAGAAAAACACCAGTGAGATTCAGATCAATAACTTCCTGCCATTGTGATTTCTTCATTCTCATTAACAAACCATCTCGAGTAATTCCTGAACCCATGATATTTATTTTAGTATGAAATCTTAAATTAAAATAAATAAAAAAGTAATAGCACAAGTGCTTAATTTATTATTTATCCAAGCTACCTGCATTGTTTACCAATACATCAACAGTTCCCCAAGCATCAACTGCCTGCGGATGAAGAATTGCACATACGAATTAATCACTTAACCAGGTAGAATAATTTCATCAGTCTAATAAATCAAAGTAAAATATTTGCTCACAGTTCTAATCATAGATTCCACATCGGCCTCATTTGAAACATCTCCCTCGAAGGTAAGAGCTTGTCCACCAAACGCCTCAATCTGAAAGTAATAATCAAATAAATTAATTAATGCAGTTTAGTCAATCAGCATAACCGAGCTAGCTAGCTTGAACACTTATAAATAACACCAATAAATAAGAGTTCATACGATCAGTAAGCATATAACAATCTACAAATCCGATCAAGCTCGTGGATCTATCAATATGACTCAAGTATAACAATGACCTCTCTAGCCAAGGTCAGTTATATGGATCACACACACCACTGAAACTCAGTCAAAGACTAAATTCATGCAATCTACTCTCTTTCACCATTGGAATGATCATACTTACCGTTCGCACCACTGTGTTTTCAGTAGTCTTCTTGTCTAAATTACCTTAACCGATTTTCTATCATATTTCCCTCAAACATGTTCCTCTAGTATCTTCTTGTGTACTATCAATTTGTATCTTGTAATTTGTGTGTGGCCACACTTGCTCACAAAGCATGAGAATAAAAAGAACCACAAACATAGAGAGGAAGGAGAGATATAAGGTTGGTCCAATGGTTAGTGAACGAGAAGGGAGAGGAAAGAGGTCGCGGATTTGAATCCGCCAACGGATATTTCAAACAAAACTAACAAATTAACATTTACAGATATAAAAACACTAAAACAAAAAAATAATTTACAGATACAAAAATAAATAAAAAAAACACTAAATTTCAGGACGAAAAATGTATTTAAGAAAAAAAAATAGAAAGGAAGAAAGTTTATTGTAGGTACCAAGTTGGAAACCTCCTCAGCTTGCATGGATGACCTGGCATAGTTGACCAACACCTGTAATAATAAAGTAGTAACCATGCAAACCCAAATAAGTGAATGACATGATGATGCATGGTAGTAAGTAGTAAGGAACTAACTGACCTTGCATGGGGCTTTACCCAAGGAAAGTGCAATTGCACGGCCAATGCCTCTGGAGGCTCCAGTGACTACAACAACAGGTGCTTCCATGTTCTTCTGGCTTGCTTCAAGTTCTAGCTGTTCTGATGAGGGAAATGAACCATTTGAATTGGAACGCTGAAAAGCCAAAACCTGACTTGGTACTTTCCGGGCACGTCCGGGTCCTTTGGTTCGAAAAAAGAGTGAGTTTGGTCGGGCCAGAGAACCCATCTTACTTGATTTCTGAGATATTGCAATTTGCAAACACAATATTGAGACTCATTAATTTGTGTAGTTGCCACCTTAATGATACATGCAAGTTGGTGAGGCTACGTACGATTTAGAACACACCAAGAGGCAATTGAATTTAATAAGTTGCTCGTCACTTATTTCGGGGGGCAACAACAATATTCGTTAATGTCAATGTCCATTACTCCAGCAGCTCCTCATCACTCTATTTCAGAGTATTTAGAATTCAAGTTGTTCCTTTTCTTAACAAGGTTTAGATAATTTGCTAGGGGGGAAAACTTGTTGAAAGGCTAAAATTCAATGTTATTTTTAAAATCAAAACGATCATTAGAATAACGAAGATATGAATTCATCGTTTACTAATTCAATTATAGTTAAATTAATGATATTATATAATAATATAAAGTTATAAGAAATTAAGTTAGATAAAATTAAAGATTAATATAAACTAAACATATTATGTATTTTAAATAATGAAATTTGAATTAATAAATAAATATATATTAAATGAATATCTTTATTATAAAAAAATATTCACTTATATATAATTTGAAAAGTAATATACTAAAGTAGTATACTAATAAATAATTCACATAATCGTTGAAAAGAAATGATAGGAAAATAGTGGATGGTAAAACTATGCCTCAGTAACCAAATAACATGTGATTTGATTCATGGGAAAGAAAGTTTTCAATTTAATTTTCTGTGAGAATAGGTGAACCAGTCTACTCGTTAAAAAAAAAAACAATAACAATAAGTCTAAACTATTGAATCATTAATTAATTTTTATAATTCACCCAAAAAATTAATTAAAATTTATAGATTTTACCTGCTCTTGACTGGTATGTCCAAGTAGAATTTCAATTTTATGAACCATCCATGTATGTCACTAACTAATTAACCGGTTCATTAGACTACGGTATACTGATCCAATTTTTTAAATTATGCTCTATAACTATAGAAAACCAGAGAGCGAAGACCATTCAAATAGCTAGGGCATGTTATTCTACTCGATCAAAACAAAAAATTAAATATTTTTTCATTCCTTATAAATATATAATTATCCGCTTTTAGTTTCACAAAAGAAAAAGACATAATTTCTTTATAATCCCTTATTTATCAAATTGTGTTAAGTCTGGTCCTTATTTTTCACCAAAAACATCTCATTTTACCCTTTCTTTTATGAAAATAAAGATTACAGATGACACATTTTCATGAATAAAAAAAGAAACAATTATTTGTTAAGAAACTAAAAGAAAATATTATCTTTACATGGTGTAGTCAACAACTTATAATAATCATAGGGGTGTAGTCAACAACTAATAATAATCACCTAATTCTTTTTTAAAGCTAGAGGACATTTATTAATAGCTCATTGCCATTTAAGAAGTCCTTATGCACATTTCCATTTCCTTCTAGACATTCAACGAAGTGTGACACACATGAATACAAGTCTATAGCTATCATCGTTGTGCTTTTTTTTTTAGCACCGCAAATTATAGTTGGTACAAATAGAAAAGTTGGGCAACTATGGAAATTGGAACATTAGTGATGATCAAACCCATCACCAAAGTTTTCAACTTAAAAGGAATATTGAAAGGTCGCAGTTTCAAACTTTCATCTAAATCCATAGCGATACAAAGACTTTGAGTATAACAAAATTGCCATCAATGAAACAACTTATGCACAAGAATATCATTGTGGAAAAAAATCCTTTGTAGAAATCTTTTAAATATTCTGTTTTCTTGTTTTTCATAACATAATTTGATTTTTTTTCTCTCGAAACTTTAAATTAAAAATTATCTTTATTTTCATGCATGTTTTTTGACAGAATATTCATACGTACAAGTTAAAAAAACTAAAACTATTTTAAGAACAGTAAAGGAACTTATATTTTCTTAGATTAATTAAGAACAGTCAAAGATTTTCAAAAGGAGCAAATTAATTTTAATTCCATGCTGATATTCAAGCAGCAAGTAGTTACTAACTACTAAGTGAAATGAAAAGACATTAGTGAAGTAAAGGAACTTATATTTTCTCAGAATTAAGATTATTTAATCTCTTTTTTTAAATCCTCATCTCAGACATTAAATAATAAATATTTGATATTAATGAAATAACACATATATATCTATTACAAAATATCCATGGTTTAAGATCATTTACAATAATTAAAAGCATACATTAGTCTCAGTCTCAAGAAAATGTAATTATATTCCAAATTGACTTTAATTAAATTGCTTTATTTACTATCTCTTCAATAATTTATATGCTATATTATTCAGTAAAAATGCTCAATGATAACAATTCTTTTTTAAAATAATTAATATTTTAAAACAACAGATAATCTAAGGTGAAATGATTTTTTTATATGATAAATACTCAGGGATTAAAATTAAATTATGAGTCTCTCTAGCGAATATTCTAAATATGTTGGTTAAAAATATTTTAATTAAAAATAATTAAAATCACGTGAAAAATAATGATAGAAATATAGTAATAATACTTTCTGTAAAAAAATAGTAATAATACTTTATGGTTTATTTTTTCATTTTAATATTTCTAATAAATATTTTAAGATGCAAATCTCTTGGTCTTGATGCATCGTCATGCTATAACCGTTGAGCTAACCCTGTCGGGTTATTTAAAGGGACTGCTATGATAAATGGTACCAAGTCTAAATCATCAATGTAGTCATGATTCACGATAAAAGGAATATTAAATAAGAGAATAGGATATGTATTACAAAAAATATATGTACCAAAATTTTTTAAAAAAATTACATTATTATCTAATCACAATAAATATATATAATAAATTTATTAAATTTAATAACAAATATTATTTCTAGTGTAAATTTTTTAAAACTAACAATTAAAGCCAATTAAATTCACAAAATAATAATCAAGGCACTCTAATTCCGTTGTTGAATAATATGCACCAACTGTTATATAAAAATAATTGGTATCCAAGTTCAGTTGCTACAAATAAATAAAATAATCACAAAATAGCTTTTTGAAGGGCTTCTCCTTGTTCTCCTTTTTTTTTTAAAAAAATAATAATTAAGATGCATTATACATTTTTAAGTGAATAACAAATAAAAACAAAATCTTGTTTTGAAATTTAATGAATAAAAAAGAGAAAAAATAGGTTAAGAATTGATAGTAAAAAATGATTTTACACTCATTCAATAATAAAAATTATCATATATAATAAATTTTTTGACTTTAAATATATATGATATAAATTGTGATAGAAGAATAATACTTGTGATACGTACGATAAAAATTTATCATTACTTTAAGCAAAACAACTTCATATCAATACATATCAATATTATGATTTAAAAAAATGTGTATGATAAAAATTTGGTAGGTATACTTTTTAAATATTTGTTAGAAGTTTGAATGGAAACTCATGCTTATGAAAAATATACATCATAGAAAATTAATTCTTTAAATAGATATAAATATTTTAAGAGCTTAGTCTAGTTTTTTTTCTTTCAGGGAAATGTCTTAACTTTATCCAAAAAAAAAATTAAATGCTGAAGATCTCCATCCTTATTCCTTAAGCTTTTCCTAAAGGGAAAAAATAGTTATTTTTATGCAAACAACAGTGAGAATCAAATTTAAATTTTCATGCATTTATTTAAAATTCTTCCTACTAGACTGACCCTTAGTGGATTGAAAAAACTAGTTTTATATAAAATTGGTAAGTTCCTCTTTAAAAATGGTGAATATTGTGCATTGGCATCTTGTTTTCTATGCCCTGTTGTATTTGATGGAAAAACAAATGCCCACGACCGTTGGCAGTGTTAAACGAGGCTTGGGAAAGTGTGTTTAGGACCAAAAACGAGATAGAGGCATAAAGCAATTGAAATCATTAGCATAGCTAGCCTTTTAAGTTTCCTTCACCACCAACCAATTAAAGTGACATGATTGGCTAATCTTCGCATTAGTGTACACAGCTAGCTATTGGTTAATGATAACTCAGTTGTTAAGTTGACTTTATCCCATGTTGCCCCCACACAACTCTTTTCTGTCTTCTTTCCTTTCCTCTCAAGTTTTTTCTTTCTTGGCCTTTTCGTTTGTCACCAATTCACGCACTATTTTATAAACATTATTTTCCTAGATAGAAACCTTAGGCCACAAATAAACTAATTAAGACGTATCAACTTGTTTAAAATGCCAACCTCACCAAAATGATGCCCTTGACCGTGATGGTTCAGTCCTCGTGAGATGGACTTTATTATACACATATTGGGTGTCTTATACAGTGTCTCAAGATTGTTAGTACATTATAAATTATGCTAATTCTAAATAGAGGAATCTTTATAAAACCCATATTATTTTGTCCATTAGTTGGAAGTTGAATTATAGAAGAATATTTCTAATACTATAGTATATTTTATTTTTCCTTTTAGGGTGTTCAACGAGTCAAAACTTATTGGTTGCTCTACGGATTTATGTAACGTACATTTACTGAATGTGATAAGAAATGTAATAGCTTAGTTCCAAAAATTGACCCCAATAAATTCCAACGGCATTAATATTACTTTTGGTCCGTTCATGCGATGAAGGGTTCAAAAGTTCAAAGTTGGCTTCAATGTACTAGTACTAGTACTCCGTAGGCATTAACTGAACATCCATTACATAACCTTCGATCAACACAATTATAATACGGGTCTAGCTAATATAAGAATAAGTAATAAATATTTTTACGACATTGACATTAAAAGGAAAATATATTTATAGTAGAAATCATAAAATAACGCAAAAAGAATAACTAATCATAAAATTTACGTATTTTAATAAAAATATTTTATTCTTTTAATTCTTAACTGATGATGTTTAGACACTTGATTAACATATTTGTCTCATAGTATTACTAGTTAATGTCGCATTCAATCCCATTTATGTTGGCAATTAAAAAGGTAGAACACAGTTCATAAGAATAACAAGTGGAACTAAAAATTCAAGACATAAAAAATGGACTAATCAACATTTTAATTCTTATACGCAAGCACAAAATTGTGAAAATTAGAAAACATAAAAAAATGGAAATCATTGGGAATCTACGAGGCATTGGTAACGGCAAGAAAAAAAGAATGAAAAGGAAGCTGAAAAGAAAAGGTTAAGAGAAAGAAAAAAAATAAAGGGAAAGAATGCTTGCTGTTTAGCAAAAAACAACAAATAAAATTTTGAAAGGACAACAACAAAGGTTTTGGTTGAGTATTAATATTGTTATTCTCAAATTGCAGTGCAATATTCTTATTTTTTCAGAACTGAAAAAAAAAAAAGAGAATTGTTTGAGGAGAGAGAATAATGGATTTTTTTTTTTTTAGAGTTTGTTGGAACCGTTGGATCACACTGGTTCTGATCTGTACTTTTGGTTGCTCTGAAGAAGCCATGAATGCTGCTGTATATCCGGGTGTCTGAGACAACATTCGTCGCATTGTAATTGGCATTTAAGCTCTATTTTTTTGTTTTTGTTTTTATTGTTATTTTTTGTATTTTAATCTTCGAACTTGGGTGAGAATTTTTGGTGAACCATGTTTGGCTGTGTGCTTTGAACTTGACTTAATGGGTGCTCAAGCTTGAATTTTTCCATTTGAATTGGCTACCCTTTTGGCCGGTGATGGCAACGGCGTAATTGGGATTTGCTACTGACAAGTGTTCTTGGGTTTCAGGTTGAGGGGTATCTTCAACATTGGTTTTGGATGCTTATTGCATGAGTGTTCAGGAGTGTTACTCATTGCGTTTTGAATGGTACAGTTGTTTCTGTTAATGTTTTGATATGCCAAAATAAGTTTTGTTTGTTTTGGGGTATGTGGGCTGGTTGACTCAATCACATTGGGTATGAGTGTTTAGACAAGGAGTAATGAAACCTGAGCAGAGAGTTCATGATGAACGAAAGTGGGGTTTTGCTGATATTGTTGTTTGGAGATTGAATTTGTTGTGAGCTTGTGGTATGTGTTAATAATCATATGTTGTTAGTTAGGGTGTTGAAGGTTTTTGTACTTGGATTGTATAGAGAACTTGAGGTGGCACTTGTTGTTGGACACTGCATTGGGTAGTGGAGATGCCACCATCCCTATCATTTAGAAGCTCTCCCGTTAGAGAGCCAAGATCAGACAGTCACAAGCGTGGGCGCAGTCTTGAAAGCGGATTGCCCTCAAGAGAGAAAGATGATGATCTTGCTTTGTTCAGTGAAATGCAGTCCAGAGAAGAAGAGAGTTTTTTGCTTCAACCATCTGATGACTTGGAAGACTCATTTTGTAATTTTCTTTACTGCCATCTTGAGAAGAGAATGTATCTGTTTTTTGATTGCTTTATTTGGGTGGTACTCATGCATTTCTACCCTTTGTCTTGGATATTAATTTACAGCGTCAAAGTTGAGAGATTTTCCTGATATCAAGCTTGGGATATCCATTCCTGGTCGAGGAGAAACCAGTGAATTGCTTAATGCAGATGGTGACGAGAATGACTATGACTGGTGTGTAGTCTTTTCTGTCTTTTATAAATTTTACCTTGTTAAATTGTGTTTGTGTTGTATGATCAAATTTTATGATTTCAAGTCCAACTGTTTGCAGTTGTGTTTCTTTCACATTAATAGTGGACCATTTTGTTTGGTCAATAATTCATTTTTCTTTTTTGCAAAGGTTGAGAATTATATGTGCATATTACTTTACTGATGCCGTGTTTCTGTTTTAATCATTTAAAGGTTATTGACACCTCCGGACACACCACTGTTTCCTTCTTTAGATGATGAACCACGAGAATTAAATGTTGTAAGCAGAGGAAGGCCAAGGAGTAAACCTATTTCCATATCAAGATCATCTACGGTGTGCTTTCAAATCCATCTTATGCACAAATGCCTCTTAAATAAAAATTCCTTGTCTTTTTCTCCTCTTTATGAAAAATTTAGCTATTGTTTTACTCATTATCCATCTTTTGTTGGATGTCCTCTTCCAGACAGAGAGAAGTTACAAAAGCAGAAGGGGTAGTGCAAGTCCAGGTCGTTTAAGTTCATCCCCTCATTCTGGGAATAATACATTGCAATCGAGGGGAATGTCTTCATCAACACCAAATTCTAGTCCAACTCAAGTTTTACGACATGCTACTCCAACAAGAAGGTCATCTCCTCCAACTAAGCCCACGACACCTGCTCCTAGACCTTCCACTCCTACTCCTCGGCGAATCAGCACTGGCTCCAGTAGTCCTGCACTCTCATTGGGGATTAGGGGAACTTCCCCTGTTAAGACAAGCCGTGGAAACTCTGCTTCACCAAAGATAAGATGGCAGACTAATATTCCTGTTTTCTCTTCTGAAGCTCCTCTCAATCTCCGTACCTCTTTGGCTGATCAACCAGCATCATATGTGAGAGGTTCATCTCCAGCATCCAAAAATAGTAGGGATTCTACTTCTAAATTTGGTAGGCAATCAATGTCTCCCACTCCTTCCAGGAGCAGCAGTTATATTCATAGTCATGATCGAGCCCAATCTAGTTCACACAGCAAAGGTTCTGTTGTATCTTCAAGTGATGATGATCTGGACTCTCTTCAGTCCATCCCAGTGGGTAGTCTAGATCGATTTGGTTCAAGAAGGGATGGTTCATTTTCAAACAGCAAATCTCCTTCAATTTCCAAGAAGTCAGCCAAGATGGTGTCCCCAAGTTCTGCTCCTAAAAGATCTTTTGATTCTGCTATCCGGCAAATGGTATTTTGTTGCATAATCTCTTAACTTGTGCATGTTTTCTTTCCTATGTAAGTTTATTTTTAAACTACACATGATAAGACAATTATTCAAGTAAATGGCTTCTATAAAGTCATGGATGAGTTTGTTTTTTGTGCTGCATATAAAATGACGTGCATGCACTTACATGATTATCAATTTATCATAACAAGGTTAACACATTTTCTGTTCTTAGTCATCAGTTGTTCTTGTAAAAACTTGTTCAGTCATCCCTTTTCCCCTCACCTTTTGCCTTGATCTTTTCTCTTATGCCTTCAAATAGTTGGTTGGAATCAAACTGCTTAATTTTGCTTGTTAACTTACAATGCTGTGCAGGATAGAAAAAGTCCTCAGAACATGTTCAGGCCTCTCTTATCTAGTGTTCCAAGTACAACCTTATATGTCAGAAAAGCAAATTCTGCACAACATTCCCTGGTATCTAGGAACTCCTCTGTCACAACAAGTAGCAATGCAATCTGTGATCATGGTACAAATTTTGTGCCAGATGCTGAAGGGAGTGACCACAATCAAGATGATATGGCTTGTGAATCTAAGATATTATACACTGATATTCGTGAAGAAGTATTTTCCTTTGATAAAATTGGTGGATTAAATGCAAACATTGGGCATGAGATCAATGATGAATCAGTTGATGTCCTGCACAACAAAACTAGAGGCCCTGTGATTGCTTTAGACCCTACTGAATCTGAAGCTTCTTTTTATCATGGTATTGACAAAGAATTCAATGAAAGCTTAGAAACTTCCCATGCCATAGGGGACATTTCTGAAACTGGTGGTTTTGAGAATACAACAATTTGTTCCAATTGTGGTTGCCCTCTTGAGGCCACAGATCAAACTGAGAAGAATCTTAGGCTGTGTCCAAAATGTAGCAGGAAAACCACATTGTTGAGACATGTAATCCCGGAGGCAAATTTGGCTGTTTCCAGTGAAAATTCAGTGAATTCCACAGACATTCTTGCAGAAGATAGACCATCAGCCAAAACAGACCAACTAACCGTTGTGTCTGAACTGCCTCAAGAGACTGATGTGGGTAACATGAGGTTTCCCCTTGGTGAACCAGATGCTGTGGAAATTCAAACTTTTCCCAGTGAATTTATTCAGGACCACTCGCAACAAAATTCTCTCTCGAGTTCACTGGTGGAGGGAAGTAGGCAGATGCCTGCCAATCAGCTTGAAGTGGACCAGTCAGGGGTTGATGACAAGAAGCCCGATAATCATTCTAGCAGTCAGCAGTTGTATCTTTCCAACGACAGCTCAAATTTGAAAGTGGACCTCTTGGAAGGCACTGGCATTTCTGTACTACTGAAAAGGTCAAGCAGTAGCAAAGGACATGTAATTCAGGGCAGGACTTTTACTGCCACGACGCTATCTTATGATGATCTGTCTTTTGCAAGAAGCAGCATTAACAGTATTAGAAGCTCAACTGGACGTAGCAGTTATTCTACCACTTCATCTGCCGATTTCAGCTCAGCAAGACATTCTGATTTTCGTGTCCAAAGGCAGTCAAGTGGCAGGAAATTGGATGTAGACTATGGATATGATGTTAGGATCAGGCCTCCAAGCCCTGGTTTATCTTTTTCTGGAATGTCAAACCATTCTTACCATGGATTAGGTTTTGCTACACAAGAAACTTCCTCTGGCAATACAGAATGCAGCATCCTGGAAGAGATACCCCAAGATCTACGAGAAATGCAAGCTTCAGAAAATGCAGTAACAGATGTAATTGATTCTTCCTCTATGGGTTTGATTGTTGTCAGGGAAGATAATCTTGAATATCATGATTGTGGTAGAACAACTGATGCCTGTAGCTCAGGATTAGTAAGCCAAGCTACTGGTGTTCAGCATGATGACAATTCAGTGTCAGCATTTCCAAATCATGGGAGTTTTATTTCAAATGATAGTATTGAAGACCAGCCGAATAATGTAAGCAGTGTCTCAAATACGGAAACAACAGTTAAGGATCCAGAGTCATCCTTTGATGAGAAACATGATATGGAGAACTCTTGTGTTGATGGACTGGATGCTTTGGTAACTATCAACACTTCTACAATTGAAGAATCAGAAATAGAAGGGGAAAACTGTTGTCAGAAGGATACTGGTGTGGTGGATGTTGATCCATCGCTGGTATCAAAGTGCCCCATTGCAGACTTTCAGGAACATTCTGTTCCAAATTCTTCCAGTGATTGTCTTGCAGCTTCTGTTTCCGAGCTCCATGCCTCTGAGTACTCCCTTGGCATAGGTATGATGCTTGCTGAATGAAATTTCAAACAAAAGATATTGCCAATGATGATTGAGATGAAAATTTTCTATAAGAATCTTTTACTATTCTCTTGTATCTCTCAAATGCACTCGTCCATAGCCCACAGCTTGTCATATGCTAATTTTGGGCAATTTAAAGGGATACATGTACTTATAGAATGACTATTCTAGGTTCTCCTGCTCTATCTAATATTAATAGTTTGATCTACTCAAATTTTATAGTTTTGATTTCTAAGAGAGTAGGTTAGGATACCTTGAAAGGTTGTCTCTTGACATATTTTTATAACAGGGATAATACTCTTGAATGGTGTGCCTGATATGTTAGGATAACGCTATGTTGCCTTAAGATAGTCAGCATCAATTTAGTAGTGTAGTTTCCAACTTATCAGTTAAAAGTTGTGTTTGGATTAACTTTTTTGTTTGACAAACGCTAACCAAGGGAACTGGTTAAGGAATCAGAAGTCAATTTTTTTATTAGAAAGTGTAACAATGCATTCCCCTGTGATTCCCAATGCAACTCCAAGGTAATTTTCAATAAAAAAAAAAAAACATTTTATTTGTTGATTCCATAACCAGTGCCCGTAGGGCACTTGTAAGCAGGAACCTGTGTTTTATACTACTAAGTACTAACAGTGTGGCTGTGTTTTGCTATCTTTTTTATGAGATCTCTGAAATCTGATCAAATACTTTATTATTAGTGGGGGAGGATAAGTTCGCTTCTGTTTTCTATTGAAAAGAGATTCTGCTTCCCTATATTGTACATTGTTTCTTTAGTGCTTGTAATCTATTTTATCTACTAAAGCTTTATTTGGAGAAAATATTATTACTTGGCAAATTTCTGACGGATTTCTAATGGTTTATGCCAGAGGGATCCACAGTTACGGTGGAGTGTCAAGATGGAGGAAATGCTAGAAACCTGACACTTGAAGAGGCAACAAATACTATACTTTTTTGCAGCTCTATCATCCATGATCTTGCATATCAGGCTGCAACGATAGCAATGGAAAAGGAACACTCGGAACCATTGGAAGGTTCTGAGCCAACGGTGACTATATTGACAAAACCCAATTCCGATATAAAGGATTCTCGCAGCCGAACTGCTGGCAAGCGTGCTATGAAACCCCAGAAGGCAACAAGGCCAAAGATGGTGGAAGTTGATGTAAAATCCCCTTCCAAGATTGAGAATGACGAAAATATTGACGAGTCTTTGACACGCAATGTTGGGCTTCCTAACAAAATAGACAACGTGAAGCCCCTTCCAAATAAGCTTGAATCAAAGTGTAATTGCGTCATAATGTGAGAGTGCAAAGTTCAGATTGCCCTTATAATTTGTGCCGGCATTTCTTCTCTTCCTGTTGGCTTATATATACACCAGAGCAGAGCTTAGCCAAATGCTTGCGCATTTATGGCTTTAGGTTTATGGCTGTTTGGGATAATAGCCAATTGCTATTTGTTGGTTCCAATATATATATTGTAAGATATGCAGCTTTGTGTTTGACATAATTGTAAAGTTATTTTTTTCCCTTCCTTTTTTTGTTGGTAGGCCATTAATTTGAGGCAATTGGAGGATTGTGCTCCTCAAGTTGCTCCATTCGTCTTATTTGAGTTCCATTGAGATGAAGTGATCCATCAATGGAAGTGTGAAGTAGAACTCATTCAAATTCGTTAATATAGTGAAAAGCACACTGATTTCTTTGCTAGAAGTTTATCCACGTGCATCATACCTAGGGGTAGCAAATGGATGCATCGGATCAAATCCTAATCCATATCTTAATGAATCGGATCAAAATAATCTATTAATTCATTTTGATTCATAAAAAGTATTTAATGGATCCAATGCGATCCGATCCATTCATTAACATTTTTTTCATAGATGGATTGAATATCCATCCATAATGGATTGAATATCCATCCATAAAAATCATACTCCCTCCAATCCTACATTTCTAATTGAATTACGTGTAAAAAAATAGTTAAGTTAGTTAACTTCTATTGATTTTTAATAAAATGGTACTGATCTACCCGTTTTACCTTTATTAACTAACCTTTAATTTTTGTGTGAGATAAAGGCACTAATTAAAAGAATCATTGTGCTTGTGTTGTTACAGGCATGCATTTGGTAGTGTTAGTGGAGCACACCACTATCAATAAACATGTATTCTTTTTTATTAAAAAAAATTGTTCCGATATTTTAAATGGAGGAGGCATTATTGTTAATTCATGGGAAGCTTAATTGATTCTGGTAGGAGTATCGTGCCATATATTTACTCCAGATTTATAAGATTTTTTGACAAATACATTTCCACCTTGAGATTGTGAAACACGGATGAACAAGTATTTTCACTAGATTGAAAATTTGAAATTTGCAATCAAAATTTGATTTCCCACCAAATTAAAATTTAAAAGCAAAAGATTGGCGAATTAGTATTTTTAAAAATGCATAAGGTAATCATAAATAAAAATTTGCAAATCAGTATTGTTAACTAAAGGTGAAACTCACCTATTATATGAACCAAATCTGAAATATTTTGCATGGGTTTGACATCCATTTGATGTGTCAACCTGGTAACTCTCGAGACTTAAATGTGTTGGACCTTGGGGTTTTCAATGCCATTCAAGCATTGCAACACAAAGAAGCACCTCACACTATTGATGGCCTTTTTGGTGTTGTGGTTAAAGCATTCAAAGAATTTCCAACTTCTAAATGTAACAAGGTTTTCTTGACACTACAATCATGCATGGTGGAAATCATGAAGGCAAAAGGATGTAACAATTATAAAATTCCACGTATTAAAAAAGAACTATGCAAAAAGGAAAGGTATATTGTCGGCTCAACTAAAATGTGATCCTTCATTAGTGGAAAAAAGTTCATTTTGAGTTTCATGTTATTCTCTATTTCTAGTTTATCATGGGTAGAACTTTTGTATTGACATATTTGTTCATCTAGTTTCCCATTCTTATGCTTTTATAGGAATAACTTTTTTAAATTGTTTATGGTGTTGTTGTAGTATGGAGGACTAATTTTTATGTTATGTTTACTATGGGGACTATTTAGGAGCATCAGGGAACGTTTTCGTTGAAATTTGGCATAAATGATTTTCTATTAAGCTTAATCTAGTTGAATGACTCCAAATATTTGAGTATAGAGTTCAAGATATGAAAAAAAAATGTCAACAAAAACAAATTATTTAATTTTAGAACTTCAGAGCATGTAAACACATGGTCTTTATTGATATATAGGATAAGAACTTGGGTAACCTATTATCCAAAGTTGGGGAATTTTCAACACTTCAAAGCATTTGCGTGCACTATGACTTAGATTTTCAAGTAATTCTATAATTAAGAATGATTCTAGATGACTTATGCAATATAAATTTTGTTGAATTGGAAACAACTACACATCATGAATTTTAGAAAAATCTATGTATATCGTTTGATTGAAACAGGAAGTTACCACCAAGCAAATAACACTAGCATATCAAAGGTTCCTTGCAAAAATAATCTTTTTTACTTATATTTTTACTCATATCTTTACCTTGCAAAAATAATAAAAAAACTCATCAAGTATAGGAACTGATACTTAAGGAGAGGTCTATAAATTGAATCTAAAAAGAAAGAAAAAAACTCATTTTCTAGATTGGAGTTAGGATCACAAGTCTTATTTTGGAGTAAAATTCAATACACAAGCATACAAATTTATGGTTAGACATGATTGAATATTTTTTGTAAGTGGAGATCAGATAAAGCATGTAAAAGTTAAAATAATTGTAAAAAGTGTGTAACAACGCACGAACTAACTTTGGAAAATGACCATTATCTCATTACAAGTTTGCAACTTTTTCTTTTGGTGAGAGTTTGACTATTATGAGTGTGCAACCGTTACTTGATATGGAAATGGATCCATCTCTTAATGTCCAAATAAATCCATTTAAAGAAGCCACAAAAAATATCCTTGGCCAAGCTAAGTAACGTCAGGGTAGGGAAAATATTTTTAATAAGAAAAAATTCCATTAAAATTACTCCTTTCATGTTCTCTAAAAATCTCACTAGGCTTCCGAACAAAACATCAAAACACCCTACAATAAACCAATCACTTATCAAACAAAGCCCAATCCCAAACAAACCATGCTTCTAATAAAATTTATCAAAATAAATTCGTAACATACTCCTAAAAAATTCTTTCTTTCCCTTATCCTCATCACCATCATCTTCAAAAGGAAACGAAAACTTGTTAAGATCAAAATTTGCAATCTTATTGTTTTTTAATACAACTGCAGAAGCCTGAGCATTCAAATCTTTATGTTTTGCAGATTGAATTTCTTTATATTTAATTTGTAGATTTGCTTCAACAACTTATTTTTCATCATTCTCATAATTTTTGTTTTCTATTGAAAACTTGTTGAGATCAAATTTTGCAATCTCTTTGTTCTCGAATACAATTGCAAGAGCCTGAGCATTCAAGTCTTCATCACCTTCATATGAATCTTTAAGATCCAATGCAACTACAAAAGAAAAGGAAAGTAAAAAAAAAAAAATTAAACAACAATAACTAAAAAAAGGCTAAAATTAAAGAAAATGATTAAGAATAACAAGTTGGTGGATACTAACCTGAAGTTCCTTGAAGCCAATCATTTTAACACACTAATGCTTCAACATTTTCAGGCAAAAGAAAACTTTGATACTTGTTAAATATATGTCCATCAATGGTAAATGTTGATTCTGATGCAACTGTAGTAAGTGGTATACTCAAAATATCTCGTGTCATCAAAGAAAGTTCAAGATATTTCATTCCATTTCCAATACTCCAAAACATTCAAATCAACATACTGCATATGATCAAGTTTATCTTCAAGCAAATAAGCTTCCAAATAAGATTCTTTCCTTGACGATGCACACAACTTGCTTTGAAAGCTTCCAAAACTCTTCAAATGGCTTGATGAGATAATGCTTGGACTACTTCTACTAAATCTTTGTGAACATGACAGATTTGCCTCATTTGGTGAGGAATTTTGATACTTTTGAAAAAAACCCTCTAACTTATCATATTTTTTTTATCAATCTCACACCCTTTTCATTTCCATACAACTTCACATACCAATATTAAACAAATTGCACCTTATATATAGGATCTAAGATGACACCAAAGGATAAAATAACGCTGTAAGAGTCTCAATATTTTTCAAATTTTACCTTCATTTTTCTAGCCATGCAATAGATTTGTTTTTCATTTTCAAACTCACAATGAAAAAGCATGCAACTTCATTAATATTAATCTAAATACTTCACATACCATAAAAATAGAGGTTGGCGGTCGGATAAGTGCTGCCTGAGAAAAGAGTGGTGATATCACAAAATGGCTTAAAAAACATTGCTGATTTTTCTACCTCAACCCACTCCTCTTCTAATAAGCAATTATCAAAATAAGGATCCATATATTTTTAGGATGGTAAAGGCTTCATGAAAACCTATAACACTTTCAAGCATGAGATATGTGGAATTCCATCTTGTAGGCACATCTTGACAAACTTGCTTAGATGTCACATGTGAAAGTTTCTCTAAACATGCAAACTTTGACTTTTGTGGATTTGAACCCCTAATATATTTCACACACTCTCGAATTTAAATCAAAGAACTGTCGATTACCTTCAAACCCTCATGGACAATCAAATTTAGAATATGTGCCCCACACTTAATATGAAAATAACCTCAATTAGCAACCAATCCTAACCTAAACAATGGATGTTTCTTCAGTATCTTCATCATTGCTTCGTTGTTAGAAACATTATCTAAAGTGATTGTGAACATTTTTTTATCAACACCCAACTCTTTTAAAAGACTAAGTAGCTTCTCGGCCAAATTAGCACTAGTATAAGGCAGAGGAAAGTTAAAGAAAGCTAACACTTTTTTTATGTAACTCTCAAACCTTAGTAATAAAGTGTGTAGTCAATACCATATATTGATTGGTAGTGATTAATGACCACAGATCAACGGTTAAACAAATTTGTCCAGGAATGGATTGTAAGTGACATTTGAGAATTTCTTTTTCTTTCCTATATCTCTTCAAAACCTTTGACTTTGATATGTTTCAACATATTGTTTTAGCATGTGGGTTTAAAAAACAAAGCAAATCCCTAAATTGCTTCATATTCAACAACAACAACAACAAAAAAAAGATAGCTATGTTTGATGATTACCTAAACAACCTTGTCCACATATACTTTTCTTGATCAAGAAGCAGATAGGAAGATATTCTCCCATCTACATCACATTTCTTTGCATGCTTTTTCGTATTTGAAGTCCCGCTATCATTTCTTGCGACATACTCTTTACCACACTTTTTACATTTTACTTTTGGAATTCCTTCACCATTAACAAACCTCTCAAAATAGTCCCAAGCTATAGATGTTTTAATTCTTTTTGAAACTAGGAGCTGAACTTTCTTCGATTTCGTTCTCCTCAATTGGATTCTCCTCACAAGACATATTATAACTATGATGACACCATGCAAAAACACTTTTTTTTATTGTTGCCAAATAAGACAATCCAAACAGTCGTGTGCACAAACTGCAATCAAGAACGAAGAGTGGGAAGAAAGAAGGATGGTGAATGCGTGTTAGTGTGACACAGAAGGAATGAGGTGTGAGAATTTTTATTATTCTCAAAAGTATATTTAAAATAAAATTTACAAAAAATTCCTTAAAACCCGAACAGGCCCAATAGGCCCAAAACCCGAACCCAAACACTTAAAAAAAACAAAACACAAAACTGGCGGGAACATTCGCGTTCGCGGGAGCTAGCTTTTATTCACTCATTCTCTTTTCTTTTCCTTCCCCATTCTTCATCTTCGTGTTCCGATTCAACTGAATCCAAATGGAGTCCGATTCCGACTCCGATGGATCTCACATCTCCGCAACTCCACCAAGAAAATCAACTCCATCACCACCACCACCACCACCTGTAGTAGTTTCAAAAAAATCCAGAATCAGAATCAAACCTTCAAAATCAAAACCAAAACCAGACCCTTCCGGATCCTCCAAAACCCAGTCCAAATCCGACCCGATCCAGCAAGCCACCCTTCTCTCCCTCCCCACCGATCTACCCTTCCAAATCCGGCGACCTTCCGACGCGCCGTCGATTTCGTACTCCATCGAAACCCTCCCCGCCGGCTACTTCTCCTCCTCCCATTCTGCTTCCTTCTCGAAAATTCGAAGACCTCTCCTCAATCTAGAACCTTCTGAAGTCGAACAACCGGTTTTTACTTCCGGCGCGTCTGACTCACGCGCCGAGGGCGCCGACTTGAGGAAGCGTGGGAAGAGCCAGCTTCCCAACCTGATTGGCTCCAGTGCGCCAATGCCGAGCGTGAAGCCGCGAACATCCGGAGCCGGCGAAGGGAACTTCGTGAAGCTCAACATGAATGGCAAGAGAAAGAAGTTCCTTAACAAGAGAGGGAAATTTGGCGGGAAAAGGTACAAGAGTTGGAGATTCAAATCGCAGCGCGAGAAGGAGGAGGAGCAAGAAGAGGCTGTTGGAGAGTTGAAACAGAGAGGGGGTTGTAAGAGGAGGGAGATTGATGGTGATGCAGTGGAGGAGGCTGCGACCGCAGCACGCAAGGAGCCTTCGGAGGAGAATTTGGTGAAGCTGTTGAGATTGGTTCATGGTTATGATTGCTTTCGAGATGGGCAGGTTGAGGCGATTAAAATGGTTCTTGCCGGGAAGTCTAGTGTGGTTGTTTTGCCGACCGGTGCAGGAAAGTCGCTGTGTTATCAGTTGCCTGCTGTGATCTTGCCTGGTGTTACATTGGTTGTTAGTCCATTGGTAGCTTTGATGATTGATCAGTTAAGGCAATTGCCTCATGTGATTATGGGTGGTCTTCTATCCAGCACTCAGGTGTTGTAAACTCTTATATATTCTCCCTTGTGCAGTGTTATTATATACTTCGGTTAATTGGTTTTGATAGGATAAACTTCTCAATAAACACTTGTAAGAGAAAAAAATAAGAAGGTAAAATGAATTAAGCTTTTCATATAAGGTAAAATCAACTTATTGACTTTAACTTTTATTGAGACTCTCTCATTTAACTTTTTCAAAAACTGGTTTTAGCTTATATGTAAGTTAGTTAATTTTTAACTTATGGGAGAACCTTAGGGTGTATTTGATTTCTATTTCAAAATTTGTCTTTCATTTTCAAATGCAACTAAACAAGGACAACTGGCGGAGGGTGGTGCAAGGTACAAAACAGACACTGAAATTAAGGGAGATTTGAATAAGATGAAAATAGAAGAAAACAGAAAACATCTACTAGTAGTTCTGTTTTAAAAATTTGAAAATAATTTTTAAAACTTACATGGATTTTGGATTAGAGATTAGTTAGTGAGTGGTATAGTCCTTTAAGTGCTTATTGCCATACAGGATATCATCATTTCATCTCTTTATGTTTAATTCATTTTTTTATGTCTACTTATGTTAGACACCTGAAGAAGCCTCTGAATCACTCAAGCAGCTTCGTCAAGGGGGGATAAAGGTAGGACTTTCAACAACTGAATGTTTGAATGCAACTTTGGCTCAGATTGTGTAGCACTCTTGCAGATTGTTTGCATACAATGTTGTTGATTGTTTACATGCCATTTTTGTATGACATGTTGTGTATTGAGGTTTATCTGTGGATGATGGTAGTACTCTTGCATAAAGCTAATGCTAATGTTTGAAATTTTAATTTATATAGGTGCTTTTTGTTTCACCAGAGCGGTTTCTGAATGAGGAGTTTCTGTCTACTATTTCTTCTTTGCCAGCCATCTCACTTGTTGTTATTGATGAAGCACATTGTATATCTGAATGGTGAGGGAATCCCAATGTCTTTTGGTGATTTAATCTGCTTTTCTGGTTGATCTTGAAATTTTGAACATTTTTACAGGTCTCACAATTTCCGACCATCTTTTATGAGACTTAGAGCATCTCTGCTTCATAAGACACTTAATGTTCGTTCTGTGCTTGCTATGACAGCAACTGCTACAACCACAACTTTAGATGCCATCATGTCTGCTCTAGACATTCCTTCCACAAATCTTATTCAGAAGGCGCAGTTAAGGGACAATTTTCATTTATCAGTGTCTTTGGTCAGAAATAGGCAAGTCAGATGCTTCTAATTTCTGCTTCAGCTTGTATACTTTTGTCATATCAACTTCGAACATTTAAAGCTTGTATACTTTTGTCATATCAGCTTGTTAAACTTATACATCAATAAGCTTATATACTTTGAACATTTTGAACATAATAGAATGAAAGACCTACTGAATCTGATAAAGTCTCCTCCTTTTGTGGAAGTTCAAAGCATGATCATATACTGCAAATTTCAGGTGTGTATAAGGACTGTTTTTTGTCAACTTTAAAGTACAGGATGTTTTATGATTTCTTAAACTCAACTGTTATTGTATTGCAATATATTCTTGCTTCTAGCTCAGAGCATTTGATATGTATAATATTGTTGGCAGAAAAAAAAAAGTTAGTGAGATCCTTATGGCTCAGATTTAAAATGTTGTTTTATATAGTGGATAGTTGAATATAATATAATGTTTCTATATTGGTGGGAATTAATGACGCCTCTTCTTGTTCCAGTATGAAACTGATCAAATTAACAGATATTTGAATGATAACAACATCTTGGCAAAGGTTAGCTCCGAATTTTTCTTTTGACATTGCATGTCTTTATGTATAATCCTTGACACTGAGGGTTAAATTTGATGATTGATGTGATTTACCATGTAGAGTTATCATAGTGGTATCTCTGCAAAGGAACGTAGCTATGTACAGGAGTTGTTTAATTCCAACAAGATCAGAGTGGTGAGACAAATTCTATGGTTCAATCATTAATATTGTGAATTTATGACATGAATTTTTTTATACTATCAACTATACATAAAATTACTAACTTTTAATTATGTTACCATGCAACGCAGGGGTAATATACTAGTATTCTTTTTGTTTGCTTGTTTTATTTTTTGCCAACTGATACCTTGTATTTTTTGTGAAGGTTGTTGCAACTGTGGCATTTGGCATGGGACTAGATAAAAGAGATGTCGGAGCTGTAAGGCTTATCAACATGTTATGGCTTTCTGCATTAATTTGCATGAACTGGTTTATGACAGTAGAAGTTCCCTAGGATGGTATGCTCATATAGTGGTTCACTGATTCGCATTGTGCTCTTGTTGCATGGTAACCTGATTTTCCATGTGTCTTATGATTCAAACTTTTGAAGTCTGTCTCTATCAGGAACAACTGATTCTTCTTCAAAAGATTTTTATTTATGCTTAAAGTCCCAAAATGGGGACAAATGGTCTTGGATGGATATTTGAGTTCTTTCCCTGGTCTCTGTTCCTGCAATCACTGGTAGTTACTTTAGTTAATAGTTCAGTTTACAAAATAAAGTTTTTGAGCATCACTCATATATGTTTCTCTTGTATTTTACACGCTACATATTTGTATTGCAATATAAATTATCTTGCATATTACAGTAATTCATACTGAAACTTCATTGTCATATCTGTGTTTAGGTAATTCATTACAGTTTGCCTGAAAGTCTGGAAGAGTATGTACAGGTATATGATTCCTTCTAAATTTTAGTAGTGGCATAGCAAGATATTCTATCATATGCTTTGCTTAATAAAGGGAATTGGTACTTTAGGAAATAGGACGTGCTGGAAGGGATGGGAGGTTGTCGTACTGTCACCTATTTTATGATGATGAGACATATTTCAAACTTCGTAGTCTAACGCACAGGTAATGCAATTCTTTTTTATTCTTAACTTTTTCTCACTGTCAAATTGTTCTTAATGCATTTTTTTTAATCCTCAGTGAAGGAGTAGATGAATATGCAGTGAACAAATTTCTGCGTGAAGTGTTTCCTGCTGACAAAAACTCCTGTGGGAAAATCTGTTCATTAATCAAAGAATCTGCTTCACGCAGATTTGATATGAAAGAAGAGGTCCTCTACTCTATACTACCATTCATTTGAATTTTTTTTAAGTTTGATTTCTCAGACAAATGATTTTCAATTAAAATTTCAGACAGACTTCATAACATCCTCTTGATATTTTGATGATAAATAAAGAGGGGGGATAGCTCCAAATTTTCTGTCATTAGGATGATATCTGTAGGGTATGCATGCTATGCCAAAACACCATTTTTAGCCATACTGATTGTAGATTATGTTAGGAACCAAGAATTGAAATGAGAAAGAAAAGAAAAGATTTTATTGACCAGTAAGAAAAAAACAGAAAATAGGAGAGAAAGCCCTGGTGCAGCGGTAAAGTTGTGCCTTGGTGACTTGTTGGTCATGGGTTCGAATCCAGAAACAGCCTCTTTACATATGCAAGGGTAAGGCTGCGTACAACATCCCTCCCCCATACCTTCGCATAGCGAAGAGCCTCTGGGCAATGGGGTACGAAGTTTTTTAGGAGAGAAAACTCTCCTCCAAGAGTTTCCCCTTCACAAAGAATTTTTCCTTTAACAAAGAGCTAATACTTAATTTACAATGACAACTAATTTGCCTCTCTCCTATCCTTCTTCCCCTATTTATATCTAATAAACTCCTCTAACTAACTAACTAACTAACTCATTAACAGACTAACTATCTTAACTAACTTTCCCTTCTCCTTATATCCTAACAGGTTATATCTGTGTTTGTACAAAAAATCTGGTTTTGTTTTATCTTTCTTTGCTAAGTCCTTGAGTCCAAAGAGATCAAGATTAACTTTAAACCAGATAAAGCTAAGGTGGGTTTCTGTACAGTGATTAGGATTTTTTCTTCTTGGACAATCATCTAGATATAGGGGTCAGTCATCTCTATCCATTTATATGACATTTAACATGCTACTAATGAAACCTGTTCCTGTAAGGAAACTCAAGATAATTATATGTTGCCTATTTTAGTCTAGGTCTACAGTTTAAAATGTCTTATATTTTCCTTTACCAGGTGATGCTTACACTTTTGACACGCTTGGAGTTGGGTGATGTACAGTACTTGCAGTTACATCCACAGATAAATGTAACTGGCACTTTGAATTTTCACAAGGTGCAGACTCACCTTTGCATGTAGAATTTGTCACGCAAGATGGATATATTTATGAGTGCTATCTCTCTAAATCTATATATTTAAACTTGAATTTTCTGATAGGACATCTCACTCTTATACTACTTTTTGTTAATTTTTAACTGAAATCTGGAAAACTAAATATGGTTTCAGTAATTATTTAGTTGATTGTATTTTTTAACTTTTGGCACTATTGCAGTCTCCTCCGCCATTACTTGCTCAGAAGGTTTCTGCTATAGCTGTAATTCTAAAAAGGTAACAATAGTAAGCATATTACATTTTTTGGCCTTTCACCTTTCCCAACCTTTTCCCCTGTTTCCACTGGATGGTACTGATTTCCGACTGAGTTATGTTAATGTTGTAAACCTCAACATGGAGTCTGGCTGGCTCCAAATTTTCAATTTCTATAAAGGGAAGTTATATCTGATTGTGACCACTAAAAAAGCAGTTTAATTCTACTTACACTCATACTTCTGTTAAATTGAATCTTTTGTGTGTGATTTTTCAGATCTGAAACCAAGCATGGGCAATATATTTTTGACATTCCAACTGTGGCAAATGATATGGGGGTTACAGCAGTGGAATTAATAAATCAGTTGTACGACCTGAAGGTTTGGATTAGTGGATATATTTTTTATTGAGATTAATCTTGCCCATTTTTTTCTTTCAAAACAATGTTTCTAGTCTGATTCTGATTTGGGACACCTAACTCATTTGCTGTAGCTCTACCCTTCCTGTGTGTGGTACTGAAGCAATAATATAAATACAATCTGACCTCATTATTTGTGAAATATTCTCAGTTGATGGGAGAAATAACTTATGAAATGAAGGACTTGGCCTACTGTTATAGGATCATTGAAGTCCCAACAGACTTGTTATCTCTATCAGCAGATATTACCCGATGGTTATCAGAAGTTGAAAATTGTAAGGTAAGTAAATTCTGATAAACTTGTGAGATATTTATTTATTTAGGCATTTTTTTAAAATATGTTCATCTAGGATGTTGTATCCTCTGCTCAATTGTTTTCCTTTTTGGGATTCGAAATTGAAATGTAATGTTATGACATTGTCCCATATTCCTCTCATAATCAGAAGCCCCTGAACCTTGAATTAGTACTTCTCGGATAATTCGTTTTAGATGAAATGTTGCATCCATTGAGTTTGTGTAGTCAAATTTCATGTCCAAGTTATCAATGATTGATTCATTTTCTCATGGTTCTATTTTTTGAGTAGGTACGAAAAATGGATGCAATGTTTAATGCTGCATATTTTGCATTAAATCTATGTGATACGATGCAAGGTTGCAGTGGTGCCAATCATACACCATGCTTGCAAAGGAAAATATTGGATTACTTTTCTGGAGTTGATAATGCTGATTTCTGCAAGAAAATTGGTCAAAGCAGGTTATTTCTAATTTCTTTGAGCTAAGCTCCGTATTATAAAACAAAAATTTAACCTGTGACTTATATGCTAATTGCTACATTATCTTGTACTAAAATTCGTGGTATTTGCATGTGCAGCCCTTTCCTGCGGGCAGATATAAAGGTAAGTTGTCATTTGAGCATCCTGATAATCTTTAAAAAGTTTGATACATATATATCATGTTTGGAACAAAAAGTTTTAAAATCTTACCTGTTCCTTTGGGTATCACCAGGTCTTTCTGCAGAGCAATTCACAGGCTCGATTTACACCAAGAGCCGTTGCGAGGGTAATGCATGGAATTGCAAGCCCAGCTTATCCTTCAACAGCATGGAGTAAAACTCATTTCTGGTACATTAAAATTCATTTTTTTTCTTTCTATTTTATGACCTTAATACTGCTTGATAATTGGAAATAAATTGGGTGAGTTTGAACTGTTGTACGTTTAGTTTAGTTAGAAACTTAGAATTGTGTACACATGCATCAATATCAATAGACAAACATTAGTCATGATATGCTGTTCCAAAACTTTTAACTTTTGTTTGGGAAACAAAAAGAGAAGGAAAATCTAGAAAGCAGTAACCGTTCCTTTCATTTTTTCCCCTCCTATTTTTGTTTTTTATGGTGTCCGGGCTTTATATCATTCATTAGAACATAGTGCTAAAACTGAACATTTAATTATGGATTTCAGGGGAAGGTATACGCATATAGACTTTCAGGTAGTGATGGAAGCAGCAAAGGAAGAACTTAAGAATTTTGTTGGAAAAGATACACTCTAGCCGTTTAGAATTGATTGAGTTTACCATACAAATTTGGATCGGGGATCACCTAGTCTTTAACAGAATCCGTCCAAGACCTGCATTGATCCAAGGCCCAGAAAAAAAAAGCTTAATTTATGTGCCCTATCAAGTGGTTGGACTCCAATTGGGGAGTTCCGTGGCATGTTATTGTTGTCGTAAATTTGGCACCAGCACATGTCTGTCATCACATGTTGAGACAGAAACGAAAGGAAAATTGAAGCTCTGCCTCATTTGTGTCATTGATTTGCATTTGTCCAATTGTCCGTTGGGATAGCATGCGTCCTGTGGTTGGAGGAATCATGGATTTACAATCCTTTGCTGTCTGATATTTTGTTGTTATCACTTTGTCCTAGAGTCTGGTCTAAAGGAAAAAGCAGATCAACTCACTCAACTTTTAGTTTTTTCTTTTTCCCTCCTTTCTTGAATAGCACCCAATGCCAACAACGGCTTAACGGTGTTATTATTTGCTTACACTTAAATATCTTTAAATTTCTGAGTATGTGCTCGTGTATACATAGTAATTCACATTAACACAACAATGACAAAATTATTTGACCTTTTTCACTATATTTTTGTGTCAAGTGGCATTCAATTGTTTATTTTATTCTGTTTGAATGAAATTTACATTTTCTTTTCCATTAAATTAGTTCTACACCATAATACCATTAGCGAAAAAATGAGTTTTAACTTGTAAATGCAGAATCCTTAAAAAAAACTTATAAATCCAGAAGCAGAAAGGTAACAGTGTCACTTTACAGAGTACAGAATGGTTCATAATATGCACATGCAGTTAAAAATACTACTGGTAGAATAAATAATACATGAGGAGCAGTGGAATTTATTTATTATGAGCCGAAACCTTGACATTTTGAAGCGTCCCTAGTGCATTGCTTCTCATACATCACGATGTTTCGAATCTTGAAATTTCTTTTATTATTTTTAGGTACAAATATTCTTGGACTTAACGTACAAGTATTTTGATGAGTTTAATTTTTATATACGATCCATTAAAAAAATTATATTGTCAATTTTTAAAAATGATCATTTATATGATTTTTAAGGTAATTATATAAGATGTGATTTATCTATTTAAATATTAAATAGTAACTATATATTATCTTAATTATTTGTATTAAATTTTATTAAAATTAAACAGTAATAAGAATATAATTAAAGAATTCAAATTTTCTAAATTTAGCTTTAAAGTTATTCTACTTGAATATTCTAAACAAGAGAAATATATTCAGGTGTGAAAGCCAAAGTATGACCGTTAGTTAGCATTTTGGAAGAAAAAAGAAGCAACCCAACCAACCAGTGAGAAGACATCATTTCATTTATCTTTCTTCTCAAATGAGTCTCTCTTTTTGTTCCTTCTAAGGCTAAGCCTTCCTAGATAGTAGATCCCTTTACACTTTACGGATTCCAATATTGTCAAACTCCCTGTGGATGAGGCTGCAGCCATGCATTCTAAACCCTCATCTATCACTTCCAATTACCCTCTCATTTCTGCCATTGTTGCTTTTGCTCTAGCTCAATCCATCAAGTTCTTCACCACTTGGTTGGTATTCCCTTTTCTTTCTTTATGTTTCCTTAAAACTTAAATCCAATTTGATCTGGTTGTTATGGTTCCAACATGTAGTTGTTGTTGTTTTTTTATTAACAAATGTTAGTTGTTAGTATTATTAGTTTTTGTTAGGGGGAGATTCGAACCCGCGACCTCTCCCCCCTTCCCTTCTCCCTTCACCACTAGACCAACCTTATATCTCCTTCCAACATGAAGCCGGTGCAGTTTAAGACCTCAAGATTTCACATATATCTTTGATATCCATGGACATGTGAAGTTTTTTAATAAACTAAACTCAACAACTAGATATATGTGTGAGTGTGTCTCTGTGTGTGTGTGTGTGTAAAAGTTAAAACTAAAGTGTAAGGGTATGGATGAATGTAATGGTTCAAAGAGAAATGGTTAATTTTTCATTTTGAAGTATAAAATTTGTTTTAAAAAAATAGGTAAGAGATGATCAGATGGTTTAAAAGTCTTAATGTTTCTTAGATATGCAGGTTTAAGGATAGAAGATGGGATCTGAAGCAATTAGTTGGGTCTGGTGGAATGCCATCATCTCATTCAGCAACTGTCACTGCTCTTGCAGCTGCTATTGGATTGCAAGAAGGCTTTGGAGGACCTCTTTTTGCCACTGCCTTGGTTTTTGCTTGTATTGTATGACCCCTCTCTTTAGTTCTTCAAATAAATCAATAGTGAAGAGTGAAGACCCCTTAAAGGGCTTGATATTTTGTTTACTAATTATTATGATCTGTGACATAAGTAATACTCAATCTATTCTTGCTCCATATCTGCACCTGTAGGAATAGACATTATGTTACTGTTAATTTCCCAAAAACAGTTAAAAATGCACCTAGTTTAGACAATCAGAAACTAAAGTAATAATGCTGTTGTGTAAAATAAGTTCTGAAAAACAGATTGGTGGCAGGTGATGTATGATGCTACTGGTGTAAGATTGCAAGCAGGACGCCAAGCAGAGGTTTGATACCTACCCTTCTACATTTACTACCTATGCCATTGTTTGTCATTTCCTTTACTTATATGCAATCTTCTGGTTTTAATTTTTCTCACCACAGATGTGAGATAAAATGCCATGGAAGCCTTTTCTGTTTGCCTATGATTGCTGTGCCTTACAGCTTTGCTCCTTTGTTTTAGTTGGTTTTAGTGGATTATATTGAAGTTGAATGAATGAATATTCCCAGGTTTTAAACCAAATTGTGTATGAACTTCCTGCTGAGCATCCTCTGGCCGAAAGCAGACCACTTCGCGAACTTCTTGGGCACACCCCCCCTCAGGTTCTCATTTTTCATACGATTGCTTCCTATAATTATGTGATGGACCTAAGTTTTACCAATGAAATTCAGTGCACCCTAGAATGACACTGCTTCAAAATGTTAAGGGTTTAGGCCTTCATAAAGTTATATATTTTATTTCAGTTCATTTTGGATTCTATCATATAGTACTACTTTATTATACAATGCCAAGTGAATGAACCTTTTCATAGAGATAATAATGTGCCAAATGATAGGTTCTACAGTTGCTGATTATGTTCATTCTGAGTTATAATGTGCTTCAGTTAATAATTAGCTATTTAGCTCATCTGCATTTACATTACTAGCCTTGTACACGTGTTCCACTATTTCCACTTCCACGGTATATTTTTTTTTTCTTCCTCATTTTATGTAATATTTCCATTTCCACCTTCTCCTTACCACTTGATGCTTGTTAAAGTGAGCAGATATAAGTTCTTAAAAAGTGGGACAAGTAATTGACCACAGTAATATATTTTAGGATTAAATATATGTTTTTAATCCCTCAAATTTGGGGTATGTCTACATATTGCAGGTCATTGTCGGTGGGATACTTGGACTTTTAACAGCAATTGGCCTTTTAAGACCTGTGACCAAGAATTGAGGCCTTTCTTGACATTACTAACGGGGAAAACAATGTCAAATCTTTCTTGACTTCAACTGTGGTCTCAAATTCTTCACTCAAAAACAAGTCTACATTCTCATGAACTTCACCATCTGATGTCAACAGCATGTATTAAAATCTAATAAACTACTACATTTTATTAGGTATCTAAGGACTAATACATATTATTTGACATCATTCATTGATCAAAATCATTTGATTTATCAGAACAACATTTTCAAACTTAATCTGTAGAATTTTTACTAATCACCTTAGAGGTATTTTAGGACCATATTTAGCTGGACATGAGAAAAAACCTTAGCAAAGGGAAGTGAAGAGAGCACTCTGAAATGATGCCTCTGGAAGAACACTACATGCAACAATCACCAAAACCACTTCACAGGGAATTCCCGCTCACAATGAAAGATTATTCCCTTATAGATTAATACCTAGGGTGAAACAAAGCTTGTTCAAATTCATAATTATATTTTTCTACACATGTGATAAAAATGTCACATATGTTGGCTGTTAAATATATTGACAAAAAAGTCCAACATATAGCTCTTTCTTTTAAAGTAAAATTTTTTATTTTTAAATTTATTTTAAGTCTCTCTTATTATTGGATTGATCCTGCAAAAAAATAATGTATGTTTCTTTAATATTTTTACCATTTATATACATATTTTAATGGACCCATGGTCCATGGGCCTTATCTTCAAGGCCAATAATTGTGCTAATCTTGAGATTAGTTGCTAAGCTTTTGGTGGTGATTTACATTTTTTTTAAAGTGCGTTTGAATAGAGAATTTTAATTAAGGAAAGTAATTTATCAGAGAATTTAAATTTTTGTAATCTAGAATTCATCGTTTGAATGTTTTTTTGTGAAGAATTTAAAATTTTAGAATTTTAAAACAAAATTTTAAACAACTAAAATTTTGGAATTTCAATTTCCTTCTAAAATGTGAGAAATTAAAATTCTCTTCTTACAGTTTTCTTCAAGAAACACCACCGTCTTAGCTCGAGGAACATCAATCGGATGTGAGCATAGAGGAATACTTATAACTAGCACACCAATCATATTTTCTTTTTTTTCATTCATTTTTTTTCATCCTCTTAATTTTAATTTTTTTTTATCCAAACACAAAATTTTGAAAATAAAAGAATTTCAATTGAAGTATTTGAAATTCTTAGAATTTAAAATTTCTTAGAATTTTAAATTCCCTCATCCAAACACACTCTTAATTAACTTCTCCTGTAGTAATCTTCTTGTACCGTCCTGGGGTTAGGTCCTAGTGAGGAGGTATTCGATCTGGGCCTAGTGGGTGCTTGACCTAGGTCAACTAAAATATATGTCTCATTCTTATATTTCTAGGGGTGTTTGACTATGGTTTGAGAGATTATCAACCATATCCTTAGTAGTGATCTGAATCCTATAGATACACTAGTTATATTATCAAATGACACCATTGTATTTTGTCACATATTAGATTTTTGACAAAATTAGTATTAAAAAAATTATAAAAAAGGAATTGTATGAGAACTATGACTTGTTTTGTCATGTAAAATGTAGAAGACACCACTTTAAATTGTATTTTTTGTTCTCTATTTATCTTTTTAGAGGATGTGTCAATCAAAGTGAAATCACTTATTTTATACCTTTTCCAATAAGAACTAATGTACTAACAAAACTCAACACATATTTTCTACTAAATTACATTAAAATACTAAACAAAAATAATGGCAATACATATTTTCTACAACATTTTTTTAATATAAGAAAATGACAACAAATATGTTATATAATATTTTTCTACTAAATTATCAAATAAAAATTACAACAATATTAAAATACAAAACAAAAATAATGACAACACACATTTTCAACATTTTTTTGTGATAAAAAAAATGACAACACATATGTTTTACTAAATTATCAAATAAAAACTAGAACAATATTAAAATACTAAACAAAAATAATGGCAACACACATTTTCTAATGATAACGTAGTAGAAAACTGTAGTAGATTGAAAAAAACATGGGTTACACGATCAACCCATGATTTTGATGATTAAAAAAAAAACTCGATTAACCCAACATTTTCCCCGACACATTTAGTTTATAGTTTTTTGGTTATATTTTTTAGATTAGGTGTTGTAATTGAAATTGAATTGGATCATTTCCAATAATAAAAAAAAAAAGGAATTGGATCATTAAAACACTCTTATCAGTTATCACCTATGTACCACTCTGGCTCTCATTCTCTTGTATGTGTACCAGCGTTCCTTCTCTTTAGATACGTTCTCTTTACAGTATTTAATTTGTTAATTCATTACTATCTTCACACATGCACCTAGACAACACAATGACGATCCACTCACAAGTCACAACCCTTTTGAGAGTCCAGTAGGTACAAGGAAGAAAGAACAGTTAATACTATAAACTAAATTCACTAAGTTTGTTGGGTTGGGGGAATGGAGCTGCAAGCATGGGTAAATAAGCAGAGCCAGCTTGCAGAGGAAATTTCCTTGTTAGTATGCCACTTCTGTTCTGTCAGTTGCTACTTCCCAGATGGCAGATATGGTTCCATACACTTCCAATCAACTCTTCACATTGCACCATGTGATTTTAAACACCAAGTTTTGATATTTTGAGACAAACTTTAAAATATCCTAAATCTTTATTTTATTTAAATTTAATGGTTTTAAAATGTAACTAATATAATTTGAATAAATGAAGATGCCAAGAAAGTGTAACTTTTTTTTTTACAATATTTGTAGTGAAGTTCAAATTTATGATCTCATTCATTGGACAGATCTTAATGGATTTTTCAAGAAAATGTAACTTTATTAAGTTTCAAAATGAATAATAAACAAAGTTATTCTTAAAATAATAACTTAATCCTTGGTCTAATCTTATCTTATTTGAATAAGATTATTCTCCAAAAAAATAAGTGTGAGATGACAAAAAGATTATTTATGTTAATACACCTTTAACTTAACTTTGCCCCTGCTGAGTTATTTATCTCCAAATGATAATAATTGTTACTTGTGAGTGGTGAGGATGGAGCCGTGTGAAAACAATCAAATTTATGAAACTGTCCGTATCATGGGCTCGTGAAAAGGTCAGGAATCAGGAGTATCACAGTTCGTCTATGTTTTTGCAAACATCCCACCGTCCACGTGTCACATTTAATATTATTTTTTCTAAATCTAGTAGCCGTTAAAAGGACAACCAAAGTTTTAACCTGCTTTCTCCAGGGAACATTACTATACTATTTTCCTATGGACACTTCAACCCCAAAAAAAATACTGCTGACGCATTATTTATCATCATTTTTTACTTTAATTAAAAATACTATTCTTTGTTTCGTATTTCTTTTTTATATTTTGAGATAAATTAAAAGCCTTAAAAGGGATATACAAAAAAGGGTTTTTCTATCCTGTCTAAAGTTGTACATATTAAAGGGTTGAGTAGCACTAGTTATTCACTTTTAAATTAAAGGAAATAACTAATTAAAGTAAATAACATGTATCTTTTCCTTAAAATTAAATGTATCTTTAAATAACTAACAAGTAAGTTAAAATTATTTTTTCAAAAAAAGAATATCAATGCAAACAAAATTATTTATTAATTATTAATTATTTAATCAATACTTTTAAATTATTCATTAACCAGATCTTTTATTAGCAAATACTAAAATATATGTGATACGAATTCATATTATGTTTAATAATAATATGGTTTTATTATTTCTAATTTTTAAGATTAAGTTAAAAAATACTACTGTATTAGATAAGTTTGTTAAAAATTACGATAAAAGTATATTTGCAAATTTAAATATTAATTTTTTCATTAAAAAATTCGTGTTTAATCTAGACGTTCACACAATAGTTAGAAAAATTCTGTGACAGTATATTGCTTAGTCATTTTCTACCAAAATACTACTTCCATGATTCCTCTGTCACCTTACATTGAAGATGAAATGTGGATTCCACCCCACATGGCACCTGCATTGTTCAGTAATAAAAGTCCACCAATTCCCAAGATAAATGACTATTCTATGCATCTTAACCATTCTTTATTTATTGTTGTCGAAACGATAAACCTTTTTTTCTGAAACCATGCACATTTTTTTGGTAGTATTATAATGTTCAATGGATCTGAAATTCATCTCTGCCTCTGCAACTCTCAGAATTTCATGCTGTGAAATAAGGTATCATTCTCTTAAATACTAAGCTTTACTCTGTGAACTCCATTTTCAGCTTCATTTACTCTGTTTTAATTCCTCTTACTGCATTTCCACACACTTAAAACAACCTTAGATTCCAAAGTTTTAACTCAATGAGTGAGTGTATTTTGCTTTCAAGCATTGTACATTAGGCTTTATTTAGTTCTTCTTGTTCAGCTCAGTTAAAAAGTCCTCAGAATTTTTAATGCTTGAGACTAAAGTATTAATTTGAGTAAGTTCAATAGGGTCTCCTTGTTGAAGCAACAAGAGTTACATTACAAAGCTATTTTAGCAGTTCTGAGTTTCATGTTTGTAAAGACAAATTAAATATACATTGAAGGCTCTATAGTTCTAATTTCTAAACTTCAATCTAGATTAGGCCAGTGTACTATATATTTTTTTCTTCAGATATATGAAACGGTGTTAACAAGGATTTCAAGACAATAACATAGATCATACTGATTTTTCCATATATAGGATCTGGAGCAGAAGTTGTAGATCCTGAAATTTTCACTGTGTAGAGTTTGGACCAAAGTTAGAGTTTTTGAGAGACATCTTTGAGAATGAGATACGTGGAAGACAAAGGGTGCTATAACAACAATGGACCAACACAAGAGACCCCAAATAGCAGTGCCATGTACTCAGAGTTTCACAAAGGAAAAGATGCTACTAGTGTCTCCAACCACCACCATCGAGCAACCATGGGAAAACCAACACCTTCTAAGTGGGACGATGCACAAAAATGGCTTGTGGGGTTGTCAAAAGGTGGTGGAGAGAAAAGCCACTCCAAAAGCAAGCCAAGAAACTCAAACGCAGATGATTTGAGACTCATAGCACCTGTGCCACAGAAGGAGAATGATTACTCAAGTAGCGAGAAGGAAGAGGAGGAAAATGATGCATGCCATGATTTCATCATGACTAATAATATTATTAGTGCTAATGCTACTGCTGCTCAATATGAAGCTGAAGCCAAAAGGGTGGAATGTGATGAGTCAAATTGGAGAAGCAATAATAACAATAATAAAAGGTCTTCAGAAAATTACACAATCCAAGTGCAACCAATATGTTTCAGAGACATGGGGACTGAGATGACACCAATTGCTAGCCAAGAGCCTTCAAGAACTGGGACACCAATTAGAGCCACAACTCCTGCTACTAGAAGCCCAATTCATTCAGGGGCTTCAACTCCAATGAGGGGTCAAAATGGGTCACAACATGTTGCTGAGACTACTAGGAAATGTGGAAATGGAGAAGGATCAACAAGCCCTTGCAAGAGGACTCATGAAGATCATCAAGCTAGAAAGTTGAGTCCTCTAGAAAGCCGAGCAATGGCTTGGGATGAGGCCGAACGTGCCAAATATATGGCCAGGTATGTAATTAGCTATATACCTTGCTTTTTTAATCAAATACTAAAAATCAATTAGTCTTTTTTTTTGGTGGATACTATAAATCAATTAGTCTATTAATTAGTGATAAATTTTAGTGAATAAAAATGTATTGTTTTTTTCATAATTACTTGTTATTAAAACTTTTGACTCTCCAGGGCGGATGTCAAAGTATTTTCTCACATTTGGATTTTTTGGATAAATTATAAGACTAATCCTTAATCCAAGACTTAAAATATATTATTGTTTCCTTACTAATTATGTGTAGCTAAATATTAGTGATAATTTCTTAAAAAATGCATATAAATTATTTCATTACTATTTTTTTCTAATATGTTAATACTAAAGTTTATTTCAATTATTATTAAACACTTACCGTAAATTGTACTCATGTTCAGAAAGATGTTCCAGGTTAGTTTTATGGGATGGTTCTTGGACCCTAGGAGTCAACGAATTAATGTTAATTGTTGAGAGTTAACAAAGCTTCTTGTTAAAACTTTATTCAGGTTCAAGCGTGAAGAGGTGAAGATTCAAGCCTGGGAAAATCATCAGATAAGAAAAGCTGAAATGGAAATGAAGAAAATGGAGGTGTACCATCTTTACTGGCTTAGTTCTTGTTCTTACAATGTAGCATATTATTATTAAGATGTTCTAAAATTGGCACTTCCAAAAGTAGTGTTGTGGTTTGGTATGTGGCATAGTAGTACAACCATTTTCCCTCGATTTGCTGTCAATGATTTTAACCTTTCCAACGCTGAAAAAGCTCATGAGTGAAGTAGACTTGAAAGGTCTGTGAAATAGACTGACAAAGAGAATTATCCCTGAAAAGAAACCATGGCATGGTAGGGATCTTTGATCTTTCATTTTTTCTCTTCTTCCTGGATTCTTTCCCGATGCAGAGTAGAATAGAAAAAAATATTTATATTTGAAACTCGATCGAGTTGTCACTAATCCACTGAAATTGCACAAGTGTTTTAAGTAAAGTAAGTACTGTCTGTAATTGATAGGTTCAAAGTACTCTACTGTTGCATAGTGTGACGCTGATAGAACCTCCTCTAGGTAACAGACATGCATTGCTTTCACGAGTGGGCTCTAGTTTGAGTAAAGTTGCTTTTCATTGCGTACAACCGTATATAATTTACGTTTGTACAGCTCCACACTTTCTTGTGTATGTAGAATTATTATTACTCTCTGACATAAAAAATGAATATTAGTGTAATGTGTAATATGGCTAACAAATAATCATGTACTCTAAGCACATGATTAAGGATTTTATAGAAATATTTATTGAGATCAATGTCTTAAATAATCTTAGTATCTGATTTTCGATTTGAGATGCTCAGGTTTTTTTGAAAAAAATTAATTAAAATTGCTTGACACCATTTCTATTCTTTAACAAATGGGTTTATTTGAATTACTAGGTGAAGGCTGAGAGAATGAAAGCATTGGCACAAGAAAGGTTTACAAATAAACTAGCTTCGACTAAGAGGATAGCTGAAGAGAAACGAGCTAATGCACAAGTGAAGCTGAATGACAAAGCTTTGAGGGCTACTGAAAGGGTTGAGTATATAAGAAGGACAGGACATGTGCCTTCTTCTTTCTCTTTAAGCTTTAAGTTGCCTTCCATTTGCTGGTAGTAGCAATTTTGCAACCAATATATGTAATATCTTGTCGTGTGAAATATAAAACCTTCAGTACAATTGGTAAAATTTATCATGAAGCTGTTGACATATATAAGGTAATGTTTCATTAAATTACACTTGGGTGCATTTCAAATGTAAATTTAAAAAAATGGTGAGTCTCACATCTTTATATTTTAATTTAAATATTTCATTTTTTTAAATCTGAATTCACTTTTTTCACGGATCTTTCATTCTTTTAAATTAAAGAGATTCTTAGTTGTTTATAAAAGTGCAATCAGAATTGCACTCTTATTTAGCATTTTGACGTTGCACAATAGTTTCATTTGTGATAATTCACGTGGAATCACAGTTTATTTTTTTCTTCTTATAAATAAAATGTTAACATGTTAATGAATTTGCAAGTTAAAATTGTGGTTTGACAAAGTTCATGGTCAAAATAGTCTGATGCTAATAATTAGTTTTATAACAGACCCATTGAAAAAAGAAAGCTGTAAAAGTGACCTAAATGAGTTAGAACATGTTTTATTTATCATTTAATTTGTTTTACACAAATTCTGAGATAAAATCTAACAGTCCAATGAAAACTAAAAAAAAGAAAAAGAATGTAAATGTTTTAACAAAAATCCTTTTGCTACCAATATTTGTTTGCAATGATAAATCAAACATACACTTAATGATTGGAAAGGAAATCCTGGTCGGAAAAGGAATCCAGGTCTTCACTCCAATATGTAAATGATAGTGCAAGGATTCTTTTATATGGTTTAATTAAGAGGACCATGCTACATCAATAAATGTTGCAAGCATTTTATTAGCGTCATAAAGTTGATTTTAAATTGTTGCTTGTGATAATTTTGATTCAGACAAATACCAATTTGAAGTCAAATATATTGTCATTTGTAGTAATTTTTCTATTAAGCTGATCTAAACCCGAACGTTTAGCATCTCATTAGGTCCTCTTTGGCAGGCATGGTCTGCAAAGCGTTAAAAATGTTACTGTTTGTAGCATCCATCTATGATCAGAGCAGTGCCTAGGTTGTCTTAATAAATGTAAAACACCCGTGCCAAAATTTCCCATTGCACTCCAAAGTGTTATTCAGATGAATAGCTATATAGCAGTAGCATCGTTTCTTACATGACTTGGTTTTTGAATGTGTGTAGTTGATGGCTTGATGCAGAGGCAAAACCTAGCTACTTTGTGGCATGCGAACACTATACAAACATCTCGTGTCTTTCATGCTCCCTTGCCTAGCTCACGCCGGCTGATAACGTTTCACAGAATTGGGCATTTAGAAGCACATGGACACATAACATGTTCAGCCAAAAGTTATTAGTATCAGGTGTTCTATACTTAGTTTTAAAACCAAAGTCCAAAAGTATCCGAAAGTTTCATTTTATTCCAAATTAAATTAATACCATGAAAAATAAATTAGTTGAATATAAAATAAGAAGTTATAATAAGTACTTTCTAACTACATACCTAAAAAGTGTATTCTCTCCAAAATAAATAAAAAATAATACCATAATTATCCGAAAATTGTCTTCTCTACATCTTATGGTAGATCCTCATTAAACATATGTATAGAAGTCATTGTTTGTTGATATTCATGATGTTGAAACCCTCGTTGAGTTTCCAAACTCGTGTTAGCTTTTTCTTCCTAATATTATACTAAATGTTCACAATAATATATTGCCATGGGCCAATAAAAAAAAAAAAAATCTTGTCATGGGTAACACTTACACAATTAACAGAATATTCACTTATCCAAATGAATCTTAAGCCGGCACCCAGCATTTTCGCATTTATACGGATGAAGTTCATCCTTGTTGATTTTTTGGGTTTTTTTTTAAATTTTTTTTAAAGTTTTATTTATTTTTTAATTATTAATATGTTAAATTTTTCATTTGTGCATTAATTTTTTTTATTTTTTAATTATTAATATGTTAAAATATAATTTCTAAAAAAAGAAATATATTCAAAATTATGATAAAAGATTATAGGGGCTATAATATAATTTTAGTCCCATATTTTGCTTAATCTTCAGTTTTGATTCTCTAATTTAAAAATAGAAATATTTAGTTTTATAGTTTTTGAAAATTTGCAATTATGATGAGATCCTCAATTAATTAAATTGTTTTTAATAATATCTTCAATGAATATGTTAGGATTAGATTCAATTGAATAAAAAAATAAAATATATGTAAAATTGAATAAAGACTAAAATTATTAATTTTTGAAAGTTGAGGGGCTAAATATCTCTAATTTAAATGAAGGGACAAAAAATACAAATTAGATAAAATAGAAAGAATAAAATTATATTTTATCTTGTGTTATGTCATGATGTTTTTTTATTGGATGTTTTGTTTTAAAAACATACAAAATGCTATAAATAAAAAATAAGCTAAAATATTTTTTCATCCTCTTAAAATATATATTTATTTTTAGATCGAGGTTTAGTTATAGATATATAGTCGAACTTACTACTATATTTTTTTACAATATTATTTTTGAATATCTAAAACTTATTTTAAAAAAATGATATATATTAATTTTACGAAGATAAAAAAAAGTTATACACATGTTTTTTTTTTGTTTTCCACATATCTTCTTCTTTGAAGATAAAAATAGTTAAACATTAAATGTTGGCATTTTGATAACGGAAATTTGAAGCTTAATTGACCGAGAGACTAATCCTAATCCTGATGGAACCTTTAAAAATTTTTGTAGGAATATAAAACAAATATTTTTAATTTTGCTAGGACAAAAGATGTATTTAAGAAAAAAACACGAATTATCGTATTTGTGAAAAACGGAGTGTCCCGATAATATCCCCGTTTTTTTGTCACCCTTGTTTCTTTTGGGCCCAATTTTCTTTCTTGCTCTCTCTCTTCTCTTCATCGCATCGCTTATTCGATTGCGTTGCCTCTCTCGTTCTCTCCCTTTTAATATCCAACTTCATCATTCGTCGGTAAGCCTATCAATCATTCTCTTATTCTTTGCCTGTTCCTAATTTTCTAGGGTTTCCTTTCTAATCCCCTCTTTACAATCCTATTGTATTCCCCCTTCGTATTTTTTCGATTTTATCTTCTTCTTCCATCTCCAATCTCCATCCGATCTCTCGCGCGTTCTTCAATTTTGAATTCTCGGGGATTCGTTTTGTTTTGGGTTTAGGGTTCTATTAAACAAAAAAATACAAAAAAAACTGTTGCAAAGGGTGGATTAGGGTTTTCCCTTGTGATTCACGAATTTAGGTATATAGAGAAATATATGGCGGCTAGCAGACATGGCGGTTACCGCGAAAACGAGTTCAAAGAGCGCGAATCAAAGTTAGAAGTTTCCAGACGCGGATTCGCGAATTCGAAAGAGGATTACGATCGTGTTAGGAATGGTGGTGGCGGTGAAGTTGTGAGGGGTGGGTCAAGGGATAGGGTTAGGGTGAGGCAGAAGGATATTAAGGAGAGGGAAGGTGTTAATGGTGGTGGTTATCGATCCTCTTCGAGTAGGAGTGACTCTGGCAGCAGTGGCCTTGGTCCTCGCCGGTGTGGTTTCTCTGTCAAGGCAGTTGATAGAGAGCCTGGTGAGCTTTCCAGTGAGAGTGGTTCTGATGATGCTATTGAATCGGAACCGGGGTTAAAAGGCTCCGAGGTTGCAATGTTGGAAGAAACCAGGACTCTGTCTCCGCCAGTGCCGGAGAGAAAAAGGAAGTTTTCGCCCATAGTGTGGGATCAGGATGACAAGGAAGTCAACGAGCTATCCAAAGTTAGGGTTTCCGCCTCTGCGGTGAAGGTGGCTGCGCTTCCTCCTCCACCTCCGTTGCCTAAGGTGTTCCGTCAGTCACAGTCGCCGAATGCTCCGAATAGTGGAGTTGAAATAGTTCCTGTCAAGAACAGGGAAACTGAGGAACTTCAGTTGAATGCAGCATCTAATGTTACCTTGTCCTCTCCTTCAGGTTTGCATTCATTGCCCCCAAAAGGGAAGTGGGATAATGATCAGGAAGCTGAGCATCCAGAAGGCGAAGATTATGTTCCAACTCGCAATATATCGTCTTCAAGATGGGCAGCTGGAGATAACTCTCCTGTTGATGAGGGTGAGATCCTCAATGATGAGGAAATGCCCAAAAGTAGGTGGAGGGTGTCTCCTGATTTATTGGATGGTAGGCTAAGGAACAAGCTATTGAGCCCTGAGGAATCTAAGGTAGAAGGTATTGAAAGAGCTAGAGCCAGATCATCTGAATCTGAAGAAAGAGGTGCCCGTGGGAGAACTTCCAGTGGTGATGATTACCCCGGGTCAGAGAAGGATGACTACATGGAGGTTGATGTTCAAGGTGGGAAAAGTGAAACCAGTATCAGTCACTCAGACACGGATTCTGAAGATGAAGATGATGGCCGGGAGACTCCAGAACCTACTGCTCAACCTCAAAGAACATTCAACATGCTTCAGGGTTGTAGAAGTGTTGATGAGTTTGAGAGACTCAACAAGATAGATGAAGGAACATATGGTGTTGTATATAGGGCTAGGGATAAAAAGACTGGAGAAATTGTAGCATTGAAGAAGGTCAAGATGGAGAAGGAAAAAGAGGGCTTCCCACTGACTTCTCTCAGGGAAATAAACATTCTTCTTTCTTTTCACCACCCATACATAGTTGACGTTAAAGAAGTAGTGGTAGGAAGTAGCCTTGATAGTATTTTCATGGTCATGGAATATATGGAACATGACCTTAAAGGACTAATGGAGGCAATGAAGCAACCTTTTAGCCAGAGTGAAGTGAAGTGCTTGATGATCCAGCTTTTAGAAGGTGTGAAGTATCTTCACGACAACTGGGTGCTTCATAGGGATTTGAAGACTTCAAACCTTCTTCTAAATAATAGGGGTGAGCTCAAAATTTGTGATTTTGGCTTGGCTCGTCAGTATGGGAGTCCTTTAAAGCCATACACACACCTGGTGGTAACTCTTTGGTACAGGTGAGTGCTAATTTGCTTCTATATGCTATTTGTTTCTCACGAATTTTCTCTTTATGTGTATTCACATCATGTGTATTACATTTTAAAGTATAGTTGAATGTTTTCTAATGAATTTTGAAACCATGTAGTTATATATCCATGTTCAATGTTTGTAATAAAACTAAAATTTGTTTGAAGCTATTATGCAATAATAATAAAGTAACCTTATTGCTGACTTCTTGTTACTTTAGGTTCATATATAAGTACTTATCCATCCTTTTTTTATGCAGCATCGATGCTTTTACATGAGTGTAATGGTTGTCTATATATTTTTCAGGGCACCTGAACTTCTTCTGGGGGCAAAACAGTATTCAACAGCCATTGACATGTGGTCTTTAGGTTGTATAATGGCTGAGCTATTGTCTAAGGAACCACTGTTTAATGGGAGAACAGAGTTTGATCAACTTGACAAGGTATGTGTAATTTTTTTTTAATTTTTGATAATTCTTGCTATCATATTTCTCTTTCCTTTTAACCTTTTGGTGTCTTGTGCTTAACCAGATGGTGGTTGTTTTACCCTATTGACTTCGTTATTCTACTTGTAGATTTTCCGGATTCTTGGCACACCAAATGAAACAATTTGGCCTGGGTTCTCCAAATTACCTGGAGTCAAGGTCAATTTTGTCAAACACCAGTAAGTGCTTACGATTTCCTTTATTTAAAAAGTTACTGTTTGATTATATTGTGCTTATGTTTTGCCACTGTTTTCTCAGGCTTTTCCAACTTTGGGTGGTTCTGGTCTGACTATCTGGCCTCCCTTGGTGATTTGTACTGTTGAACAAATTTTCTATTTTGTATTAACAATGGAATGTTCCTTTCAGGTACAATCTCCTGCGTAAAAAGTTTCCTGCCACATCATTCACTGGATCTCCTGTTCTTTCTGATTCTGGATTTGATTTGTTGAACAAGCTTCTAACTTATGACCCTGAGAAGGTAAAGGTTACATGAGCTACATGAATTAATTTGGTAACAAATATTTGTCTGAATATTAATGTAAGACCTACTATTTTATGCAGCGGATCACTGCCGAAGATGCTCTAAATCATGAGTGGTTCCGTGAAGTTCCTCTCCCCAAAAGTAAAGAATTCATGCCTACATTTCCTGCTCAACATGCTCAGGACAGGTAATTTGACCTAATTGGAAATGCTGGAGCAATTTTTATAAGAATTTTTTTTTGTTTATGTTCTCTAGTCTGGATAAAAGAGGGAAGTTGTGTAAAATATTTGCTGAGTCTATACTATATAACATTTATCAACTTTTATTTTTGACAAGTTTTCATAATTTCATCATATAAATAGGCGTGTGCGGAGAATATACAAGAGTCCGGATCCTTTAGAGGAGCAGCGTCGGAAGGAGTTGCAGCAGGGTGAAACAGGGACTGGTGGGATTTTTGGCTAAGAATGGTGCTTACAACACTCCGCTGAATGGTTCAGTGTATGAGGTGAGGGTATGCACTGAATGGAAGTTGGAAGCATTGTTTGTTAGACGATCACTCGTGCTGTTTTTTAGCAGGAACTTGTTGGTTTGACAGAGATGTATTCTTTTACCTCCTGGGAACCAGATTATTTCAGGTTAACATTCTTGATGCTTGATCATTATATAGAAATGCATCTGGGACATGACTTGCTTCTCAAGGTGTGGCATTATTGGCTTCTAAAATTAGGAATTGTCAGTGTCAGCTGAAACTTTGTAACATATCCATTGGCATATTGTATAAACAAATTTATCTGGTTGAGTATTAAAGCACTATGGATTTTCTAGCAGCTATCTCTTCTTTCTTTTTTAATATTCACATTGTGTTTGCAAGAGACGGTTGGTGTGAAGTGGAAGAGGACCTTCTGTGCATCATACCAAAGAAATTGAGTGACATTATGCATTGAAAGGTAATGCATTCCTTTGATATCTTGGATATTAAGGAATGGGGATATGTATTATCTGTGAGAGAAATAATGTCTAGAATATGAAGTTATCCTACTTAGCACGGCAAATTTTTAATGTTTGTTAGTTTTTTTTTTTTTGGGGGGGGGGGGGGGGGGGGGGGAGGTTAGAGGTGATGGAGGGTTTAAAATACTTTTGTTGTATATTTGTTCATCACAAGATTGCTACTTGCTCAAATTATTGGTCTATTATATAAGTCAGCAGTTGCATTTGAACATTCTTTTGAATTTAATTTTGTGAATGACATGATTTACCATGAATTATTTTATTGTGATTGCTTTGGATTTTAAGTGGCTGCAACCTCTTCTCTGAGCACAATGACCAACTCTTAAAGGAAATTACATTCTATATTTTTATTGGATCAAAGGAGTAATGAATTTTTATTATACAAGAATTTATTTGCTGTCATTGGTGAATGTTTCAGATTATTGTATCTAAGTGAGGTGAATTGCCAAGAATTTCATGGGTTCCCGTGGTTAATGTTTGGCCATGATATATATATATATATATATTGCATTAGCTTTGTTTATGAGCTATTGTATTTTTTATTTGGCCTTTAAATTGTGAACACTAAGACTCAATAAATGTGAAAAATGAGTCTTTCTTTTTTCCTATCATACCTACTGTTAGAGAATTTTCTCCAGCTGTGTTTGAAAACATATTTGTGCTTTTCTTGGTTTGAACAGGCGCTGTCTTGTATTAATGACTTTTTCTTTTGCAAATTGTATTGACTATTGAGGCGAGGCCAAACTGTCAACGAACAATTATTGATGTTCCTTAAATTTCTAACTTCACTTCTTTTTTTTCCTGGGTTCTTGTTATTGAACTTTAAGCCTATTATTTAACCTTTTTTAACAATGCTTATTTTATTTTTCATCCTTCTAGCACATGAATAGGAAATATACAACTTATTTTGAGCTTTCCATGCCCTTAGTGTTCATTCTCTAAAATTGTATAAAATTCTTTAACGCAAGTGGAAAGTTAGCAAAAGTTATGTTTTTATCATATGTATTCATCGTCTGAAGATTGAAGTTTTCACAAGTACAAGAATTTTTTTATGATATTTGTCTGCAAATGTCACTGCAGTATCAAGTAACAAAGCAAGCAGGTTGAGGAGGTTACCAGTATATCCTAAAGTATAGAACTTCAATTAGTTGTTCCTTCAGTCTCTCTAGAGGTACAATGCAAAACTTGGTTTGTTATAATGTGTTTTTCCCATTGTTTTATCTTTATAGATTTTTAAGATCTGAATTATTTACTTTTACTATGTTGTAGTAATTCCTTATTTCTCTTCTTAAAATAGGATATGATAGATTATGACATTGAATTATCATTGATTGCTTGAATGTTCCGTTAAATTTTTGGTAAAGTGTTTTGATTAAAACATCTTTAGGAACAATTACTAATCTGTGTTTAGAAACTTAACTCCCTACCTATGGGTAATTATGAAATTACCCTTTAACTAGTTGGAAGAAAATTGACCTGGGTCAATTTAATGCAAATTTGTGATTCTTTCTGGCTCTTACCTAACTTACTATTTATGTTTGTTTCAGTAAATTTGAGGCTTTTCCTCGGCTAAAATCTATGTTCACTTTATACAAGTTACCACTAAATACTATGTTTCCTCTACTCAATTTGCACCCTGCTCCAAATGACTATGAGTTTGCTGACGCACTGACGTTGTAGCAGTTTCAAATGATGAATTTTGTCACCAGGAAATTGGCCTGTTGTCTAATATTGTGGCAATTATTCCTTTGCTAGTTTTAAAATATGACCATGAGGTGTTTTGCTGTTGAATCAGGAGGCCATAACTAGATCTTTTTTGGATCAATGGAGGCTTTTAGTGCTGCTCAAATTGATAGAGCTGGTCTGTGATGAAACTTAAATCCTAATTGGGAATTAAATGTTGGTTGTTTTGATGTTTGCCCATGATTTCTTTCTTGATATTCCAATTATATCCTTTTACCCGTTAAAGGAGTCAAGTAGTCAACTGTTTCAGCTGCCCCCCGGTTACACACTTTTAGACCGTGATAGAACATCTTTTACTTTTTGAACATTGACATCATGGGTGAGGGGGGTTTGTTAAATTTAAGATGGGATTCACTTGTTTTTCTTTAATGATTTCTACAATAGTTGATGCATTTATGTAAAAGCTCATAATATAATTGATAATTCTATTAATTGGTACAGCTGCGAGATGGGGTTGCTAAGAGATGTAAAGCATCCACTTCTCATTCAGCATCAATTTACTGGATGGGCGATAACGCAGTAAGCATAAGCTGTATTTTTTTTTTCTTTCAATAGGTAGAGGGCAGGTTGACGTGAAATATATTAGGTTTGCCTAGTTTAAGTGTGGGTTGGTGGGGTTGTATTTCATAGATTGCCAGTGTTTTACGTGAGAATGAACTTTTGGTAAATGAAGACTGGAGTATGTTGAAGGATTTAGAGAGATGGTTAAAATGGGCTGGTTGACTATTTTCTAGGGTTTTGATGATTGACATTGGTCGAAACATAGAAAAGACAAGATTTACTTGCTTATGGTGCTTTTCTACAATTGTTTTCAAGTTGCAAAGTTCTCTACAAGAGCAGTACGGGAGACACCATAACTAAATGTTGTGGCATGATGGGAGGGAGGATGGAGATATAAAGATCGAAGTAAAATACATGAGGTGTGCTGAAGCAATTCATCACACGCCATATTTGGTTTCAGTTTTATATTTTTTCTATTAACATTTTATCTCATCTTTGCAAGGCGACATCAACTGAAGCATTGTCCACGACAGAATTAGAAGGCATTATATTTAGATTTTTTTTTTATTTTAATGATGGGGTTAGGGGCGAAAATGGCGATGCTGATTGTCGTAGGGGGCGTATTATCCTTTGATGGGTCAAGATGTTTGGGTTTGATTTATTGAGACATGCATATTGGAAAATTTTGCACTGAATTATAATTATATTAATTATATCGTGCCATCTAGCTATGTTTATAGGATGGGTTATGCAGTTTAACTTGATCTTTATCTAGCTTGAAATTAGGGGAATCAATACGTCCTGATAAGACTGATGCGATGCATTTAGCTCGTTTTTAAAAAATATTAAACACTGGATCGAGTTGAAATAACACGTTAGTTAAGATTAAATTTGAGCTGAGATGAGGTAGTGTGACTGTACTGGTAGTGGCTATAAATTTGTTTACCTGTGTTTTTCGTGAAGCATGAGTTCCATTTTTCTACAGGAGACAACGAGATATCCAATTTGAATTTGTTGTTGTGATTTTTTTTTTCTGTAGTTGTTACACATTTTTTTATAAAAAATTAGGTAAAATAGATGAAAAATAAAATAAATATTCGTTTGCATATCTACTTGCATTGAATCGTAGTCGCAGTAAATTACACTTGTGTGTTTTGTGCAGCGATTTGATTTCAGAATATTATTAACACCCAAAAAATAGGGTTAAAGATAATGAAAAATGTTAATAATACACCCGTACTTTTTACGAGTTCTACTTATTTAAGGAGTTTGTTTATAATTTATAATAATAAAGTATTAAAAGTCCTACTGTATTTTGAATATGCGGTAATGTATGCTAGTGTATCACTATTTCCTTACAAGTAACGATAAACCCACAGAAAGTTATTGGATATTTTGGTGTAATTTAACCATTAGGTCATGATTGTTTGTTAAGCTTTATTTATCAAATAATCCAAAATATGGACTTGAATCTATTAACAAGTACTTGTGGTAAAAGCATCAATGTTTGTGTTACAAAAATCCATTTTGATATATTTCACGAAAAGTAATCTTAATCAAGCTAACTAAAACAGAGTGACAAAGCTCTCATTCCGAATATAAGGACTCAAATTAGAAAATAGATAAAACAACACCATCCTAGTTGATTCTAGAGCAAATGCATCTTTGTTTAAGTAACAAACAAAAACATCAATTAGCAATCGATTAAAAATAAAATAAAAATTAGTAAATTTTGCTTTGCTAACAATTTCGTCAAAAAAATGAAAGAGGGTTGGTGCACGAGCCATCAATAATTATTCAGTTGTCTTTCGAAATACGCAAAACATCATTTTCTCATCGCTTAATTTTAATGCCACTTGTTTCGGAGATGAAGTATGGGAATAGGCTACTTGCTTCATGAAACATGTTATAGGCTGATCGGGCTACCAGGTCAGCAACTCTATTATTGCCTTAACCATATCTCAAATAATAATTATACAAAAAATCACTGTAATCTAACTAGATCAGAATTTGCAAGCAACATTACTTAGTGATATGACTGTCCACCGACACTTGCACACCCAACACGATTGGCTCTTATGTTCTCTCCATTCCTAGTTGAAAATTTAAACCTTTATGTCCTAGTGCCCAACACGTTTCTTCCAACTACTCCAAAGCAAAACACATAGGAGTTCAACATGAGAACGCTCTTATAAAGATCACAGATGTCCAGAGCATGGAATCTTCAACGCTGGGGGAGACATGACTATAGCTACAATCCTTCCATTTCAAATGAGATGGTGCAAACCTTAGGTTATGAATCGGAATAATTTGAGAAAGACTGCTTCCAGGAGCCCAAGCAGGTAGAAAACTGCCAAGTATCTTTAAGGTGGTATGAGTTTAAGGTAAGTTGTTTGATTGCATAATGTGCAAATTAGAAGTCACAAGATCCACCAAGATAAGTATGCTGATAAGCAGAATGACGAAAAGAATTTTGGAGACATTTGTGTTGCTGGGGATTGGGGAAGAGGCCAAGGCATTTAACAGTAGTGTGCCTGGTCAAGTCCTCGTGTGGACAACAAACACTGTTTATCTACTTTGCATGGCTACTGTGTGCATGCAACATTCTGGCTCGGCATACTAGTGTAGGACTTTCAATCAAAATGATAGTGATAACCCAGAAGACCTAAAGCTCAAGGGTTTTTTGGTGTCATTGTGCAAATTTTATCCTTAGATTAGAGTCTGACCAAGAACAAAGGTAACCAGACTTAATTCAAGGAAAAATATTGTGTTGACTAGAGACCGGTCGACTGTCCATCCAAATATAGTGATTCCTCCTGGATTCGTCTGCAAATACATCACTGCATATTTGAAAGAATCAATAAGCATGTGATTCTCCTGGTAGGCATAAAATAAGCTAACAGAATGCATTCAAGTGTTGAAACCAGAAAGAACATGATTTCTCAACTTAAAAATACATTCCAAAAGCAGTTATGTAGAAACTAGAAAGTGTTGTGCAATTTAGCATGACTGCCAAGATATCGATAGTAAATAAAGCTATACATATGAACAAGGAAATTTCAGTACACTAATCTCACAAAATACAAAAAAAAAAATGAGAAAATTCACATTTGTGAAATTTCTGATAAAAATAGTGATTACATAGTAACTATGAGGGCAATAGAATGACCTAGTAATCCATACATGTAAAATGAAACTTTAGGCATTCAGTATTTTCTAGAGAGATGACATGTTTATTGCACATTACATTACATATAGAAGATGGTTCTGAGAAGCTAATTTGCTAATCTGATAAGATAGTATCATAAATAAATGCTTGCATAGCCTGCTGTATTAAAATGAAGTAGCCATATGAAGCTAGTTTTAGTCCATGAACATGAGAGATAAATAACACAAATGATTACCAATCAGATATGACCTTAGTGGAAATAGAAGACATATATGATATACCCTTTCCTTCTCTAGGACAAGTCAACTACCTATTTAGCAGGACTAAATGTTTTCAATGTGCCTTGAATGTACAAGATACAGATTTTACAATATAGGAATCACAAATTAATGGATCCAGAAAACTGCTCTCTAACATACATGTTTTTTTGGATCTTTCCAAGTTGTAATTTTACTAATATGTGCTTGAAGTATTATTTCATCTCAAGTTGGTCCCACAACAAACCTATACCATTTACAGCATTTCATGTAACATTATCAGATTATTTTAGGTTCTCATGCAAGATGAAGTTATAAGATAGCACTGATGAAGCATATATGATGGTTTCTATAAGAATTTTACTTTTATCATGAATTAGAAAAACTTGTAAAATTCATCAGTTTACAGAGAGAAGGTGGTTGAATTACACACCAAAAGCTTGTCTCTTGTGATGTGAAGACACATAGGAAGTCCATTGGGTATTTGTAAACATTCCAGCATAATCCATTGACTCTAGATCACTTTCAGAATAGTCTACTTGTATTGCATTTAAATGGTTTGCAGCCTCCAAGCTCCCTGCACTAGCTGAGCTTCTCAATTGAGAGGGTGCATCAGACGATGTGCATGTTAGCATTGCATGCCACCTGCTTGCAACGGAAACAATATTTTGAGCTCTGTGAGAAATTCTTGTCGCAGCATGCAGACAAATAATGATGCCCACCACCTGAACAAGTGTGGATACCTAAAAGAAACAACAGTACAAAAAGAAATGGTGAAATGAAAGGAATTAGTTCCTTCAATCTAAATGCGTATTAATACTTTGAACATAAAGAGTTGGACTTACAGCAAAATCTCCACCGTTAATGAAGGTAAGCATTTGACCATATCCAGTGACCTGCAAAAGCGTCACAACCTGGCTTGCTGTGACGACCAAGAACTCTAGAAGAAGATAGATTCTGAACCTATGACTTATTTTGGAGAGATGATAGCGCAACCGAATGTGCTCCTCCATAAAAACTAACACATCACTTTCCCTTTGCAAGAGCTTCCCATAATCATCAAAGTGGATCACTTGCAAACTACAGACCAAGTGAAACAAAATGCAGGCTGACAGAGAGATTGTACTCATATAAGTCCAAGAAATAATCAAAGCTGATAAAATAGCAAGCGAGAGCCACCAGGACCCATGTTGTACATAGAAAATGCGAATGATTTCTCGCACTGTCTTCAGAATGAAACACGGCAACACCCACAGAAAAAGCATGCGCATAGATCCCTAGTGACAGTAAAAAAGAAAAAAAAAGAGAGTTTAATAGGCATAAAAAAAATGTACTGTGAATTAATCAGAAATCATAATGGTATGACTTGAAAGGTAGTTTTTATAGAAGGTAACGAGCTAACCTTATAAGGCAGTTTATGATCGGATTACACTATCAGTGCATGTAAGTATTATTTTACAACAAAACTTAACTTTGCTTGCTACTGTTCTCCAATCAGAATTGGAGTTTCACCTGGGAAATTTATGTTGACATTTAATGCAAACCTTTATTGCCCAAAATGAAACTCTAAATTTGATTGGTAAACATCAGCAAAAACATCAAGGAACCTTAATGGGGAATAGTTAACTTTCATCTTCAAAATTGACAGAATAATAACATGTTAATAAAAATGAAATAGAAAGAACTGAAACATTACACAATAATCTTCCATGATTTGACTCATCTCATAATAATACTAAAAGAAAAAGCAGCGAAAAATTCTGGTTTCGAGCAACAACCGTAACGACACCAAATACAGTAGAAAAATAAACACGTTTTTTCATCAATAACTCGTGTCAAGTAAAGTAATCAAGCTAGCGAAAAGGAAACTAACCGAAATCCGAGCGACGTAGTCGCGGTGAAAGCAATGCATCTTCCCGGAGTAGCGGTCAACGAAGAGGAACCGTCGGAGACCGTACTTGCGGAGGTTGTGGGAGAGGCAGAGCAAGGAGACGGCGGCGAGGCTGGCCTGAAACGCGACGATCGCCATCTCGAAGCTCTGAATCTCGTACCTGTCGCACTCCGGACAGTCGCACATGGACAGCGCCAGCAGCGGCGCCACCACTCCCACCGCCGCGAAGACGCTCCACGAAACCACGAAGCTCAACGGCGAGTCCTGGTTGAACCCTAACACCGTAAGAAACCGGTCCAACCGCACCAGGCTCGCCTCCACTTTACTCTGATCCTCCTCAATCTCTCCGTCAGCGTCAACTTGAACGTCTTCGTTCTTCTTATTCACATTATTGTTATTGTTATTATTACTATTTCCCTCATTCTGGTTCTGTAGTTGTTGCTGAATTGAAATTAAAAGCGGTGTTTGACTCAGAGGGGGTTCCTCTGTTTGTATTTGCAGATTGGTCATCTTTGTTCTTTTGCGGATCTATCTAAATCAAATTTTACGACTAAGAAGGGATTAATAGGAACCCAGCCGTGGCATTTCGGAAAAGCCTCAGCCGTTGGATGAACCATTTTCGATTGCTGATTTCTTAAGCACTTAGCAAAGCGGTGACGTGGGAAAGAGGATTCAATTATTTTCTTACTCTGCTTTTATTAACGCTAACTCATGCATCATGCATCCTTTTCCTTTTCTTTCTAAATTTAAGAAAATCTTAATAAATACGTACGTCTTAAAGGTATTTATTAAAATATAATCAATGAGTTTTTTTTTTTTTTTAAATTAGAAAGCATGATAAAACTTAAAATTATTTACTATTATTATTGATATTTTTTTATAAATTTTATTTATATTTTTAATTAATACCTTAAAAGTATTTATTATTAGTATCTTCTTGAAAAAAAATATCTTCCATTCTTCTGAGGTGGAGAAAGTGACAGTGCACAGGATCTTAGACCAGACAATGCCCGCATAACGAGGACTTTAGATTTCTTCAACTAATTAAGGATTTACTTTTATTTGTATGATTAAAGTATATTTTTTATACTTATGAAGTGTTTTTTTATGTAAAATTAAAATGTGTTATTTTTATTTTCATAAGATTTAATTGTATTTAAATTTATGATTATACTTTTTTATATTATATAATTGGTGTAAATATAATATTTTTTTGACATATATTATTAAAAAATTTACAGGAATAAAAAATATTTTTTTTTAATTTTATGAGTTTACAACTTTAGTTTCCAAAAATGTTGTTGCATATTTGATTTTCTATATTATTAAATTTTAGAAATTTTAAGCTACTATTTACCTTAATTTTTTTAATGCAAATTGATGAGGTGATGTTGGCATGGTGATGTAATAAATATAGAGACATTGATAATGTGCAGAAGTAATAAAAGGAATAAAATTTTAGATTATAAAGGATATGTTAACATGCTTAGAATTACATATTAATGTCACATTATCACTTACATATCATATCATTAATTTGCATTAAAAAATTGACTACATGATGAATTTTTTTAAAAAAAAAAATGAAAGACGACCAAATGTACAATAAAATAATGACTATTGAGTTTCCCTAATATCTCTTTTTACTAAGTGGCGCTCCTTGTTTAATATTTGTATCTTCTGCATATTTCCTTGGTGACGCCGTGATTTTTCATTTTGACGCACGAATAAAATGTAGTACCAAGTCCAAACAGGCACAAAATGAACTGTGTTTAAAAGTATGATTAGAATAGAAAATATATCGTTAACATTTCTTTCCCATAAAAATATGTATGTTAATACGTGGTTTCCGCTAAGAAAATAGGATAAGATGACATAATAAACAACAATTGATCATATAGATATGCTGTTGGGAATTCCACGACCGGTTACCCCTGGCCCTGACGAGGGAAGCAACAGTTCATAGGGAGGGACACCAGCACCACTTCTGTTTCTCAAACGGGGGTCCTTGTTTCTTGCATTTATTATTTCCTCTATTTCCTCCAGTCTAGCAGAAAATTTATTAAATAATTCCATGATTTCATGATCATTGATCCAATGATTCTGCAGAGGTTTAAGTTGACCCAAGTACTCTTCATCAGGTGAATGAGTGGACAGTGTGTCCTGAACAGCCATAACTTTGGTAGCTTGAAGTTGAGTAGGTAGTGATGATAGGAAAACAAGCTGAGGATTTTGAATAAACTTCTCATAATCTGGATCATTCTCCTGAGGGATGAGTTTTCTCATGAGGGTAGGGCGGTTAGGCACATATCCTCCAAAGGGGTATTGTCCAAAGTTTATGGCAGCATGTTGGCCTGAAGCAATCCATATCATTGTGGTAAGTATACCGGATAGGTCCTCTTTGGTATCGAGTTTAGGCCACCAAGGTTCATTTTTTTTGTCAGAGTGACCCTTTAACTTGATTTCTCTCCACCATGCTTGGAGCTCAACATCAGATGTGACTGAATTTGGATCGGAGTAGAAGTGTGCTACATAAGATTCTACCCATTCTTTTATGGCTGACCAGATCAAGAGTCCATCTGCAGCATAAGGGTAGTCATCAATCACAAGTTTTACACCACAGGGCATTGAAGGGTCATCTACTGCCATGCCCCTGAAAAAAAAAATAGAGCATTATTAACATATTGATAATATGTTATGTCCTATGCACAAAAGTCAAAATGTTAGCAAAATTATGTTACTAATAAGAGCAAAAGGGACAACAAAGGAAGATTTAAATGTGGGGTTTTTAAAGCCTTAAAATCAGTGTTACCTCCGAATAAGATCTGCTGGCAGTGACTCCATGTCAAATCGCCACAATTTCTTGTAAGCTGCTGAACTAAGCTCCATGGCATACTTTCCTGGACTGAAAGATGCCTCAATTATACCACCTCCATTTATCAGATTTTGCCGAGCTAGTGCATTAATTTCTAATGTGTAGCGCATATGAGGGTGTAGCAGCTTGTAAATTGGATGCATTGAGCTTAGTTGTCTACGAGTAGCAATAATATATGGCTCCATGCATGCATGAGTTCTCAACCTGCACACAACAAATTTCCACTGTATTTTACTCTTGGCCAAATGTGAGAAAATCCACCATTTCTTCTGAATAAGTCATTTATGAATCTGAGTTCAATCTAAATTTGCAAAAATAAACTAAGTAAATCTAGCCATTTATTCTATAATTTAGAATTTCCATGATAAATTGCCTTACCAATGATTTACTAGTTGATGGATGCCAGCATCATTTGAGCATACATGAGCTTTTGCCAACTTCCAAATCCAGTGTGTTGTGGCATCATGCCCTTGTGTGTAAATTCGTTTGTTTTGTGGGGAAGAGTGCGTTTGAGGAAGTGAAAGCTCAATTGCTATAGGGCGCAAAATACCAGTCTTTGTATTGAAGAGAATTGTCCGAGAGGCATAAGCTTTCCTCCCAGGCAAAGAGTTCATCTTCTTGATGAACGGCAAAAGCATATCATGGTAATCAAGGATAAACAGTCTCTTTTCCTCAATAGCCTGCCAACATAAAAATAAATGGTAGCAGAGCTAACAAATTTCTGGGAGATAAATAGGTCAAGCTCAAGTAACAACAGAAAATAGAGAAAACCTGTTCCAAGTTCATTCCACCAAGTTCTTGCTCTAGAAGTTCCTTTGTTATTGCTGATTCAGAAGGGCCATAGAGAGAAGGATCTAGCTTGCTGCGGATGGGAAATTCCTATGGAAAACAGAGAGAACTGCTAAAGAAATGACAAAGAAAACAAACTAATACTCCTATAACCTCCTAAATTGGAGAAATTATTACATGATCTAGGATTACCATGTTATCAGACAATCTCCACGTAATACATAATTAATTTGTCGTAAATTGATGAGTTTGGTGGCGTGTTACGTGGAAATTGACCGAACTATGGACAGTACCACACAATAATTTCTTCCTATACAGGTATGAAAAACTACCTTCAACAGCTCAATATTCACTGGATTGACCCCAGCTAAGGTCTGTCTTGCAAATTCATTGTCCCGCAACCAACAAAATTTATCCCCTGGAACCATACAAAAAGGAACAAGTGAATGGATGTTGTTTTTGGCGAATTCAAAGGTTGTGTTGCATTTGCTTCACTAGCATACCTTTTATAACCGCAGGGATCTCATACTTCAACAAACTCTCCCCAGCACTCAGGACTTGTTTCATCACCTTGCCAACTAAGAGATTTTCCATTACCCCTTTTTGCTCTTCATCTCTCAGAACAACACCATCGATATAAAGCTTGTCAATGTCGGAGAAGCACTTGAAAGGAACGTCTGAACTCGACAGAGTGGCTGCGAGCGATGGCAAAAGATTGTGGAACAGAGCTTTCAACCTTCCAGCAGAGAAAGTGTCCTGTTTGATCTCCTCAAAAGTTTCATCCCGTGGCACATAAACAGGATGAGGCTTTTCAATTCTACTCTCAGACAGTGGATCTAATTGCATTGACATTGCACCAATTACACACCCCATTAGACATGCTATTTGCTCATTCCAAAACCCAACACAAAAAGTAACTAACAAGAAAGCAAATTTATTGAAGTGTACCAGAGAGAGTGGGAGGTCTTCCAGTTCTACAACGACGAGGGTAAGGCATTTCGTGACCCCCAAGGACTGGCCTAGCAAGTTCCTCATCCTTATCAGGGTTGCCCAAGTCATTGTACGTAGCATAATCATAGATTCTATCATGTTGCTTTCTTTGCCCGTGTTGGGTACCCCTTATGCTTAGCAAGTCCTCGCGTCGAAGATCTTTGATGCCAGCCGGTGTTTGCGACGGTAAGTATGCCTGTCCACATAATAGTTTTTCATTAGAATGATCATTAAGCGTTCATGGTCTCGACAAATCTTCATGTGTAGTCTAATTTTTTTATTTTTTTTTTATCTATGGTCTCGATCGGTCCATCTTTGCATGATTCTTAGTCAAGTTTTTGTGTTCATGGTCTCAAAAAATCTTTGCGTACATGATAAATAATCGACGTTCCCACTGAAGATTAGACAAAACATAGACACGTCATGCAATAGTTTTTCATTGGTTTAGTGTACTTTATAATAAGAGGGTTTGAGTTGTGACTCACTTTGTTCTTGAAAATGATTCTGGTTTCGGGGTTGTCGTTACGCGAATGAATCCACGTGTTTGCTGGGAAGAAAATGGGTCCTCCGCTGAAGCCATGAACGATGATCTCAACTAGGTAGAACTCTTTTCCATGAAGATTGGTGACAAGAACAGCACCGGGGCATCCAAAGTCACTTGGTACGCTGAATTCAGCAGAGTATTCCACAATGTAAGCAACGTTCGACGGCTTCGGTAGCCACCCTCTCACGTAGGATTGCACGCTTTTCCCAGAATTAGTAACTAATTATTTAAATAGCGCAAATCAGAAAAAGATATAATAGATAGGACAGACTACACAAGAAGTTAATTTAACATGATCACATCAATATTGGTTACAACGTCAAATCTTAAATCTTCTATTTCATTTAGTGAAGAATATGAAAAAAAAATAAAGAACAAAAATAATTATATGTTTTTTTAATTTAAAGAGAGAATCCAATCAAAATAATAATTTTTTATTTATAGTAGTTTATGAAATTAATAATACTTCTTTAATACTTACACTAGTATCTTAATTGAGAATTATTAATTCTTTAATACTTGCACAAGCATCTTTTCTCATCTAGATTCGGACACTTTTTATTAACCAAGGTTTTTTTCTTTACGCACAAAAAAATATTTTAAAAATATATTTATTTTTAGAAGAGAAGAATGATGTTCAGCTTAAGACAAATAAATGTTTGGATTGCAGCTTGTAAACTTAGTTTTCAATAGTTTTTTTATAAAAAAAACTGAATTTTGAAACTAAATTTTAATCTCAAACATACTGTTAAGGAGTAATCAAATATAATTCTAAATTAATTTTTCTCTTAGAGATACTTTTATACTGTCCCACGGAAATCCATACACAAGTCTTCTTCGGACTAAAATTAAAGTCATTTTATATTTACAATATCGTTACTAAACCTTGTCTTACTTTAGATCTATTCAGACGATCGAATCCTTTATGTTAAAATATATATATTCAAAGATTATGTCTACTTAATTAGTTATATAAAAAATTATGTTAATAATGTGATAATAATTGAAAGCAATCTTAGACAAGATATTTTATTACTGTTGGAAATATTAAAATAAGAAGGTGGTTCCATGGCAGATGAGTAGATCTAAGACCAAACAACTTTTTTCCTTTTGGTTGAACAAAGGGACATGAAATCGAAATCAAAAGAAAAAGAAAAAAAGAGTTGAATTAAGTTGAGAAACAGACGTACCAGGGTGAATTTCCTCGCTGATGAGTTGAATCTGGATCCCTTGACCGAAGCCGTTGACCATGTTCTCCCACTGATCCCCAAGCTTCTCAGTGATATTTTCCTTCATCTTCTTCCTTATTGTCACCACTGCCTTCACTTGTATTCCTTCTTCATCAATGCCAGAGCCAGATGATGCCACTGAACTCTTCCCTTTCCTCTCTTTGCTGTCCAACGAAGGAGACGTCGTCGTCGTCGATGTCGTCTGGCTCTTGTCTCCGCCGCTGACCGCCGCTTTAACATCCACGCTTCGCCGCACGGAGGCTGGGAACTGGATCCTCCGGCGGCGGTTGATGGCGAGGGTCGCCGGAGATGGGCGGAGGGAGAGATCTGAGGGGAGAGGCTTGAGCGCCAACATTATGGGTTGACGGATGATGGAGCACTATTCTGCCGTGATTACAAATACTATAATTTGCATGTGCTGTCTTCTCTACCATCCACTATTCATAATTTCATATTCTTTTATATAGAAAAAAAAACACTTAACAATAATGAATAATTCTTACCTCACAACAAATTTCCTATCTCATGTACTAGGTAATTATTGAGTAAGTTAATTTTTTCTTATACATCACATATTTTTTATTAGAAACAATTACACTTGAGCCAATTAAAATTATATTTATGATAAAATTCTGTTTTTAAATATTTAACATAATTTTATATTTTACACTCAAACTCAAAATTACTAATTAAATTATAATAATCCTATATTAATTAATCATGTGTCCTATAATTATATATATATATATATATATATATATATATATATATATATATATATATATATATATATATTCATAAACGTTCCCCTGTATCTCTTTATATATTGTTATTCCTTAGAGTAGTTTAGTGACTACTAATTGAATGGCATTTGTAATATGTTTCGTTAATTGAATACTACATTTTAATGTAAGATGGTTGATTTTTATAATAATTATTTTTAATTTTATATAATTTTTTAATTAACTATTGATGTAAAAAAGTATATCAATTAGATATATTGCAACTAAATTCTTAAAATTATTTTCAATTTTTTAAATATTTTTTAATGTACTAAAGAAATGTGATAATCAATAGAGGTAACAACCGCAATGGAAACGCGAGAATGCTACTTTAAGAGGTCTATTTTTTTTTTTTAATTTATTACTTTAAGAGGTCTATGATTGCTCATGTTCGAATAATTTTTGTCTGAAATATTCTTTAGATTTTTATAAATCAAATTAATAATAAAATTTTAATAAAAAAAATATTAAATAAAGTAATAAAGAACACTTAGAATAGCACTAAACATCCCGAAACCAATTATACCTGATTTTGTTTTCAAATAATGTTATATGGAAACTTGTATAGTATATTTGTATATATACCTAAGTGACTATTTTTTTTTTTACTTTTTTCTCTTTATGTATCTGTAGAGCCACTTGTGTCTATGAATCTTTTTTCATTTTTTCTGTGCTAATGTATGTAAGTATGTTATTTTATGAAAAAAAAATGTTATATATGTTATATACTTCCAAACTAACACGAGGAAATTGAGGAACCTATTCAATTATTTGCGTGTCCATTTTTATAACTGAACTTTCTAACCATTAAATGTGCTTTTGAAAAGACGTCCAATAAAAAAAGCTGTATAAAAGAGATATGCCTTTTTCAGTTTTTGGGAAAAAAATGATGTTCGACTTTCAATTCATTATATAAAAATTTCTTTTTAAAGAAAAAAATACTGAAAGATTGATGAAACTAAATACTGGAAATGTAGATTAAAATTTAACAGAAAAGAAAGAAAGGAGTAGAAGAAAGATTGCAAATGATTTTAAATAACTGAAAATGTAAAGAACTGAAGTAAATAAAAAAAGAAACAAGTTAGAAAAAAATGCAAATTTAAGGTAGTGTTGACTAAGTAAGATTAGTCTTTGGCTAAGTCATTTGTTGCAGATTTTATGCTAGTAATTAGGATCAGTTATGTTTTGTGTTTATCCATTTCTAGTTTTTAAGTTTTAACCCTTGAGTAGCAAGTGTAGCTAGCTTTATAAAGATCATCTCTTGCACCATGCATGTGTTACCAAACGTCCAAAACATTCAGCAATATAAGTACATTACTACCATCTTAAAGCTTTGTTCTACTTTTGCCCCTAGTTTCTTCTTATTCTTTTAACATGGATTCATCAAGTGATTTAATTCTATCTTGTGCATCTTCACCACAACATGAGTTATGCCTTAAAAAGTACAAAAACAGAACCGATACCAAACCAACAAACTTAAGTTTATTGTATCCGAATTCATAAGAACAGGATTAGGGGAACTAAATGCTACACATTAAAACCTTAGGTGAGAGAGCATTTAAGCTTTTATTTATTGGAGCTAGTACTTAAAAAAGGAAGTAATTTCGAGAAAGGGGAGCTTAGGTGGTTGCAAAGCTGGTGAGGTTCTCACCATCTGCTGTAACAGTGTACTTTTCTGGGTCGGCAGTGATTTGTGGAAGAGAGTCATTAAGTTTCATGTCTAGTTTGGTGAGCTTCCTCACATTGCCTACTGCTTCCACCCTCTTGTTCAGTCCGTATAAAGCATTAAGTTCTGCCTACTGTTTCGACAGTGATTTGGTGTACTTTTCTTGTTCAGTCATTAAGTTCTGCTTACCACCTGAGGAAGAAATAATGCAACATACCTAAGCCCGAGTGTTAAAAAAAAGACTAGATTTCACCAACAGTCACTGCTACTAAAAAAATAAAAGAGGGTGTGACAAGACAACGGAAACATGACACAGTAACAAAAATCTTAAAACCAAACATATTTTGAGAAATGTCACATGCACACTGCCCCATTTAATTTCAACTCTTAATTGGACAAATGTATGAAGCACCCTATTTATTTTTTCATATATAATAATAAAGGTGAGTTAATTAGGAATAACATCTTATGTAGATGGGCTGAGTTTGAATAAAGGACCTCTCCAACTCGACCCATAGCCTGTGAATCAGAAGATATAATGCTAATTGCCCCAATATCATGCAAAATATCTTCAGCAGCAATTGTTCCCTCTCTTATCCTTGAACATGCAAAAGCTAAGTCTTCTGGAATTTCCCTATTCAGATGATGGCAGACCATCTGCATGTCACAGAAAGACTAAATTGAGAACACCACATGTCATCACAATGTACATCATTACTACCTCCTACCAGAATTATATCTTACCAGCATGTCAAGATACTCATCTATAGTATTGACAGTAAAAGGGCGCGTTGGGTTTGTTGATGAGGGCAGGACATTTTTCATACCACATACTTTGATTATATCTGGAGCATGACCACCACCTGCACCTGCTCAAGTAAACAATATAGAAACATCAAGAATCAGCCAAGTACAACTTAGACCAGAAAACAAAAGCCACATTGTGTTTTCCATTTCTATTTGTGATGGCAAGATGTATGTAATGTAAAGTATAAAGTTTAAACCACGTCCAAGTCATCATTGCCAAAGTAAAGAGAACAATATCCATAAGAATAGGGCATTTGTAGAAGTGAGAAAATTTACTAAAGGAAAAACATGTTTTAATCTATCACCTGTTTACATCACAGTTCAATAAAAGTGGACAAATGTTGTATTATAAAATATATGCTAGCTCCTTTCTCTACACTAATACTCCTATAGATAGAATTTTACTTGTCATGTCTGAGACTTATAAGATGAAAACAATTTTGAAGTTAGCATTATACCAGTGGTAAGTATGAATAGTTCTTCCTTTAAATGCAACAATACTATGTTCGACAAATCCAGCTTCTTTTAAGGTGTCAGTATGTATGTTAATCTGTTATCATAAAAGTTAGCAGCGAAAATTGATTAAAATTACAAAAGAAAATGTAATGAAGAATGTTATACCTGGATATCATATTGATCAGCAACTGTCTATTGCTGCGGAAGCACTTCCCCAGTCCTCATGCAGCTTCAGCCCCATTGCTCCAGCCTTGATTATTTCATGCAGTTCATCAGGCTTGGAACTACTCCCCTAAAGCAACCAATAGAAAGTTTAATTGACTTATTTGAAGAAAGATAGGTCTTCTATAGGTGCATCACGTAACATTGAACAAGAAACATAACTTTGCAATATGCCAAGAAAAATAACATATAAACAGAAGAGAGAGAAAAGGCAACACACTTTGCCAGTGAAACCAAAGTTTAGAGGCAGGTCATCAGTTGATTGCAGCATTAGTTTCATCTGAGATGGTGCTGGTGTACAAGTTGTGGCGCGTGTTCCAGCAGTCGGTCCGGTTCCCCCTCCCACTAATGTTGTGATGCCTACATACAAAGTAAATAAGGACTCGTTAAACTCCATCAAATTCATCTGCATATATAGGCTGATGATATCTGCCCTGGGGAAAAGGAGATGAGGGGAGAGATGTATGCAATAATTTCTCCCCTTTAACCAAAGATTGGGAGTGTTATTCATGAGAGAAAGTAGAAGAACCTGCACTTCCTTGACCATTCGTCAATATTTAAAGGCACCTGCTGTAATGAAACTTTTCAGTATAAATTGCTTCTAGTTGTAAAACTCACTACTTGATATGGCCTCATCTACTAATTGAGGGCATATATAATACACATGACAATCTATAGCCCCAGCTGTTACAATCAACCCTTCTCCAGCAATAACTTCAGTGTTAGCCTTGATATGAATGACATGCAAATAAGTTGTGTCAAGATAATGGTGTATGAATTCAGTTATTGCTTTGAATCTTTGAAAGGGGAACTTACCCCCATGATCATATTAAAAAATACGCCATCCATGATGTCTGGATTTCCTGCTTTTCCAATTGAGACAATAAGGCCGTCTTTGATGCCTATATATGCTTTGATGATTCCACTATAATCAATTATCACAGCATTTGTTATAACAGTATCCAAGGAGATTGCAGGTGGATGCCCACATGACTGGCCCATTCTATCTCTTAAAACTTTTCCACCTCCAAAAACACACTCATTACCATAGAGAAAATCTTTCTCAATTTCAGCAAACAAATCGGTGTCGCCAAGACGGATTTTGTCAGTAGTTGGACCATACTTGTTAGTATATTCTTCACGAGGAATGATTGTGGTGAATGGACTGTCAGAGTCACCAGTAATACCTTCACTGGGAAATTTAAAATTGAGGGAAGCAGTCTTCATTTATTCTCAAATGTGGAATAGTTAAAGATGTAAGCAAAGGTACATAACAATGACTTCAGTAACAAATGATAAACCTTGCATTTTCCTCTTCCTTATGTCCAAATCCCCCTATTGCACACAGCCTCCATTGCTTCTCTAAGATTGGTTTCATTAACTTGACCATCAGCAATGCCATTACCTCCTCTGATGACTTTGTTATCACCAATGCTTACAAGATTAACGCTCTTAGTATCCCCTGGCTTTTTAAGAGTAAAAATGTTTGTGGTTAATCATTTAGAATCTAGTAAATGAACAAGTTCAGCTGTTCAACTTCTGAACATGTTATAAAAAAATAAACAAAAATAGCACCAATGTAGAATTGCACCTCAAAGCGAACAGCAGTCCCTGCAGATATATTGAGGCGCATGCCATATGATTTCCTTCGATCAAAAGTCAAGTAGGGATTCACTTCAATAAAATGATAGTGGCTTCCCTCCTAAAATTTCCATAAATATTAGGCAATGTTTGCTTCAGTTAACTTGAAAAGGCTAACAAAAAACCAATTTGTTTGGATATTTGAACTCCTGAACTTTATTATTCTAACAAGTTTCAAAATTGTAACAATATTTGATCGACAAGAAAGAATCTCAAATGATTCTGGTTTTTGAAACAGTAGTAGTACACAAGAGATGAAAAAAATTGTCTACATTTGCAGCACTTGAAGGCAAAAGCATGCACACACTCAGACTGAAGTATTCAGAGGACCCTGAAAGCCATTGAAATCCTCAAATAATCAAACCAGTAAACAAAGTAAAGAAACCAGCACAAACGGAATAGCAGTTGTTAACAACTTAACATCACTTCATTATTTCGTACGTTAGAAATTACAATAAGTTCAGAAAAACAGCTTATCACACTGCATTCAGAAGTTACAGCCAGCGGCCATACATGCAACCATAGCAAATCTTGGGCAATTTTTAAAATTGCATAAATCAGTTTGACATTTTAATGCATAAAGAAAAGTAAAAAAATTGTTTAAAATGCTGAAGTGGTAGGAACAACACAATGGAAAAAATCTTCTAGATAATTTAAGGCAAACACCTGAATTGGCCGGTCTCCATTGTTGACAACTTTGAGAATCACTGCTTTCCTTCCTGGGTTAAGAACTAGACTTCCATCTCCATATTTTATTTCACCTGGTATTCTATTATCTTCCATGATCTCAGCAATCTTGTCAAGTGAAGGTACTGCAAACACATTTTCCACCCACCAAGAGAAATGCTAAGTGTTCCTACAGAGTTAAACCTGTACTTGTGCATATCCATAACCATAATATATTTGGTTTTGCATCAGTTTTAGGAAAATCGTGTCAAATTTTCATGTTAACACGAAGGAACTTCATCTAGCTTTCACTTTTCCATGTTTTTTACGCGTGTTATGTGATTTCATCATAAAACCAAACAAACTATACAGTAAAAGAGTAAATGTTTTCAAACCATATGCATATTGGAGGAATATTTAGCTCTTTGGAGTAATGTAGTGACTGGTTATATGTTCCAAGCTATATTAGCTTAAAAAGAAAAACCAGATGGCTGACCATCATTGACTGGTCAATAATCTTTTCTCAAAAAATTTAGCTTCAAATTACTTCTTAGATATTTTAACCTCTCATAATTCAATATTAAAATAAAAAAAACACAAGAAATTCCTCCCTTCCCAATAAACAATGGAAATGTTGATTATAAACCAAAACAGAAAAATAATACAGAAGAATATTCGTGATCGTAGGTAAAACTTAAAGGATAAATAAAAGATTCAGTTTGGAAAGTCATGTTCAATTCAAATGGTTAAGCAAAGCTGCAATGATACATGCATGGCATGACCACATCTGGAAACACTCATCACAGAGAGAGAGATATACCAACTAACAGATTATCAATTTTCAAGATCATAATGGAAGCAAACCTGGAAGAAAAGAATCAAATAATGCTTGTTCTAAATCTCCATGCTCACATGAAATTGGATCATGAACTGTGACTAATTTAGTTCCATCAGGAAAGGTAGCTTCAACCTATATTAAAATATAAATACAGGTAATAATAATTAATAATGATTACAAAATTTGCTAATCACTATGTCAGTGAGAGGGATGAGAGGAGAGTCCTAAGATAAATTAGGACAAACTTTGAGATACACTTATCCATTGAAAGTTTAAAATCCACAATACAGAGATTAAATAATGATGAAATATATTAACATTTTCTATAATAAAAAAAAATATGTAGTTTGAATTACAGCTGCAAAAAGAAAGATTGTCATTAGTAACTGAACTAATGACTTATGTAATAATGTCTACAAAGCCATTAGTTTGAGTGCTTTTATTGGTAGATCATAGCTACATTGCCATAGTGGGACAAATACCTGAACAGCATTCAAGAGATGTTGAACCTCTGGAAGAACTTGTCTCCCGTTTAAAATGGTTCATTCAACTATTTTCTAGTTCAGAATGACTAAAAGAACATGGAGTCCATTCATATACTTTCAAGAAACTCTTATCTAAAGCAAGGAGGGGACAAGAAGAAAGAGCATATATATGCCATGGGGTTTGAGAATGAGATGATGAAAAATGACATAATTATACATACAAAAATACAATACCTCCCCAATAGATGTTTCCCAATGCACATTAGTTGTGCCACAGTCTTTTCACCATCACGAGCAAATTCCATAATCTGTATATAAAAACAAAAGCATATATGCTAGTTAGATAATCATTAATCACCAGTAAGGTTTTAAAAAACAAACCGCAACTGTGATTTACGCCGCAACATCAAGGTTTTTTTAATACGCAACTGCAACGTGACCGCAGTAATTGCATTTGTCCACGATATCAACAAACGCCACGAAACCGCAACACAACCACAACCAATATTTAAAACCTTGATCACCAAAGAAAAATGAGGAAATATATACAAATGCAAGTACCTGCGTGACAATGAAAGACACAGCTTCAGTATAATTGAGTCTTAAACCACGAGCAAGACGTTTCTGAGCAAGGTAGCCAGCATTGTGCAGGCCTAGTTTCTCCACCTCTCTTGGACTCAGTTTCATTTTTCACTATTCAAACTTCAAAACTCCTAATTAAGAAACAGAAGCTGAAAAACTCAATGAATTTTTTGGTGATAGTATAGTAGTTTATATTATATCATCATAAAGTTCATGAAACAAAGAGAGTCAGAAGAGTATGAGATTCGTGGTTCTTACTTATAGCAGAAAGTTTTGCCCCCTGTCAACAATAATGAGTCCAGAAAAAACAAACCATGAAACTATATAGACGAAGTGCCACCTTGCAGTAGGAGCTACACAAGCTGCCACCTTGGTATATAGAAGCTGCATGCAAGTGTGTGGACAGTATTCTATCGTAAATGAAAGCATCCGAATGAGGAGTGTCTCCTTTTCTACTTAATCAAACTTACTGTTTATTAAATAATGTGACACGGGATTGTTTTAATTATTTAACCAATGGTTTTGAATCGAGACTGAGCTTAGAATATGTAGCAATATCAAATAATTTTTTTACCTTAACCGTATGGTTCATCGGTGGAAAAGGACATGATTAATCCGAAATTCTATAATAATCTTATTCAATACAAAAAGTTATGGTTCCATAAAAATAAAAAACCTACTACGTAATTATTATGTTAGGGACAATGAGCATAATTATTAAGAGTGAAGCATTTTATTAAATATTAATTACATTATTAAAAATTAAAATTATTATTATAAAGTTAGTAATTGATAAACGATTTATAATTAATTCATTTTAAATATCATTTTCATGAAGGTATGATAACAATTTACACTGCCACTTGAAATTACTGATACATACATCATTTTGTACGCTAGCTAGCAACTTTGGAACGTATTGCATCGACAAAATTTCTCTCTTATCGTCATTCTGGGCTCCTTCTACGTGTTACGTGATTCTGTCCATCGTCTTGTGAGTCTGTTTTGCTACTTTCATTGCATGGTGCACAACCGTATATAGTAGTAATTACGTGATTTTTTCCTTTTTCTTTTTTTTTGAAATAAAAGTCTTTGGGTGGGTGGGGGGAATATCTCACTAAAGTTAAAACAAAAGTACACCATAAATCTCAATGGTAGTTTAGTTTATGTAAATACTTCTAATTGACCTGTTAATAGAGCACTACCATTTGAATCGACCTTCGCCGTACGATTGCAAAATAGAATTCTAGTTTTAGTAAACAACAATAATATTTGTATCAGTATAAATAGTATTAATTATAATAATAATGATAAATACTACATTATATATATATATATATATATATATATATATAAGAATAAAATATAATTTTCATCTTTTTTTTTAAATATATGATTTTAATTTTTTTTTATTTTTTAATTGAAACATTTTATCTTTCACTTTTTAAAAGATCCATAATTTTAGTCATTACATTTTTTAATTTAGATATTTCATTCCCTAATTTTAAAAAATTCATGATTTTAATCTCTTTAGTCAATTTTAGACTTATTATTGATTATGTATTTTTTTTAATAAATTAAGTTTGTTAATAATTAAATAATTTTAAAAAAAATTATCATATGTATAATAAATAACCAATTATCCATCAATGTTTAAATAATAGAGAGATTAACGTTTGAGATTAATCATAAAAACTAAAATTATGAATTTTTTAAAATAGAAAAATAAAATATCTCTATCAAAAAATGAAGGACTAAAAACACAAATTTAAAAAAATAAGAGAACAAAAATTACATTTTATCCTATATCAAAAAAAAGTGAACACTAGTATTAATTATTGTAAACAATGAAAACTATATATTTGATTCATACGATATATGGATGATCTTACATTAAAGGAAAAATTGTAGTCATAATGTCATATAACTGCTTCAAATGTCATTGTTTACATTTTAATTATGACAACATAAATATGGTCTAGTGAATAAAAGTACTAACAGATGACCCAGAGCGCTACCGCTAAACTTACTCAACATTACTCGTTGAACTAAATATTCTTGATACTATCATTTGAAAATGTGGTAATAATATGTCCAACACTCAACAGGAAGAAGATATAGTTGACTTTCGATTGCTATATGGATCCTGAGTTTGACTAATTATGTCAAACTATAAAGATCTCATCCACAATGATGTTCCAGAAGTTTTAGACAGTGCTTTCTAATTCCTTGCTACTTTTATCTTCGTTCAAACAATTGTAAATAATTGATTCGCTGTTTCTCACCTTTTCTTCTGAATCCAGACGTAGGATGTTGGTAGCGTACAAAACCTGATTAATTTCAACAGAAATTAAATTTGAACCGTTATAAATTCTACTAATATTTTTTTTGAGTGATAAATGATACTAGTATATACGTTTAAATTAATTTTCGTAATAATAAATTTTAAATTTAAATATTTATTGCGATGTATGAAATTAATAATAGGCGTAAACCAATGGAAGATTCGCTAAAGAAAAGGTAATGTTACCAATTGGAAATCACTTTTTCCCTTCCTAAAAAAAATAGCAAGATATCTTGTTTTTTTAACGGAAAATAGTAAGATAGCTAGACGTAATAATTTTGGGTAAACAAATAAAGCAGTGAATATGCAAAAAAAGAAAACTAGTTTTTGTACTTTCTTTTTCCTTTCATCTCCGATGATGAAACAAAATCAATATACTTTTCCAGTTCACGATACTCCAATTTTATTGGTTCCTCGTCAAAATAAAAATGAAAAATTGTCCTACAACCGAAGGAATGCGAACAATAAAAGTCCGATTTTCTTATTAAATAAAAGAAAAAACATTTTTTAGTTTAAGTGATTCTAAAGTATAAACAGTTATCAAGCGCAGCCGCTCTGCCCTAATGATCTTATCTTATCTTTTGACCTAAAACACGATTAATTAGTATTGGTCATAGAACAATATCCAAATCGAGAGAATTGCGGAAAAGCAACCAAGAAACACGGACCAAAGAAGACGCATGACTGCTTAAAGCTGAAAATGATGGCTAAAGCGACATCAGCTAGCTTCTAACAAACTTGCACTCTTTACTAACTACTATCGTGTAACCTTTATAGTTTGTTTACCAAGAAACACCTTAAGACATTATTATTCACAGTTAACTTCAAAATTGTAAGCCTAAGAATTGAAGCCCTAGTGAAATATAAACACCCCCCAACAAAAAAAAAAAAAAAAAAAGGAAAAAACACTTGGAAATTTGATATTACAAAGAGGAAAGCGAAAGAAGAAAACAAAATCCATAAATTACACAGGCCTGTACATCTCTTCTTCGCTTTGAACCAAAAATAAGCAGAGCACCCCATGGGAACAAGAAGTAGAGGAGGAGGATAAAAGCAGGGCCACAAAAATAAAAGATGCTAACACAGATTTACAACAACCAATGGAACTTAACACTGGTATACAGAATAGCTCTTGTTTTTCCAGAAAAAGCTAAAAGCTCTCCCGGACTTTCTTCTCAAAATCGACTTGCATATCGGTTTCATTTCAGCAGGTGGCATAGACAAATCACTAGCAGTTTCAGGTGGGCACTTATGTGTCTTAACTGGTGAAGGGTCCCGTCGCTGCTCTCGGAACAACATTAAGAGTTTCTGAGCTTTTTCTTGACCTCTTGGAGTTCCATTCACTGATATTGAAACCAATGCTGGTATAACCCCTTCCTGCAGGACCATCTCACTACATTCCTCACTTCTATTGCACAAAATTAGGAGACAAGAGACAGCTTGCTCCTGTTCTATGAGCTCCCCGGTGTCCAATATTGAAGCCAATGCACCGATGAGTCCAGGAGTTGATACGATTTCCTCCCTTCCAACTTGAGAAGTTGCTAAATTTATCAAAACAGCTACACATTTTTCTGTCCAAATGCTATCCCCCTCGCCTACAAGAAGGGATTGTAAGCCACTAATGATGCCAAATGAAAGGAGGCATGGAATATTGGAGGGCACAGTAGAAAGATTATAGAGAGCATGGAGAGAATCTTGCTTGCATTGAACATCAGAGTCAGATTGAAGAAGCTGGATTAGGAACTGGACAGCCTGAGTCACGCCAATCATAGGCTTGGCTTCTTCAAGGCAAGAGAGATTCAAATAAAGAGCAGTTGTACAACCATAAGAACTAGTTTTAGAAATCATTTCCTCCAACAATGATAATACTCCAGCTGATAACATAATTTCCTTATTTCTGTTGAAAAGTAAAGATCAACTTCAAGTTAATAATTTGCAGAGGTTAAAAATAACAAAAATTGTGTGAATTTAGAAGGAGCTAATGAAACATTAACTCTACCATATTGGTAAATTTAAGCCACATTTATTATTGGAACATATTAACTGAACGAACAAAATCATTCTCTTTCTATTTTAAATATGCTAAAAAAGAATCAGAGTCTAAATACTGAAAGAAATTATGTATATCATCAAGTTGTAGAAATGCATTCAATGTGGGCAGTGATTAATTTTTTACATCCAATAGCACTATGCAAATGTCAGTGATCAGTTTTGATCATCAATGGCTTTGGCTAAAACACAAGGTCATGATTCTCAAATAGCAAGAACTGTTTTGATTTTGTAATCATATGAAGCAGTTTTACTTAATGATTAAAACTAAAAAAAAGCTAGAAATATAAAGCAGACCTGTTATTATTCACAGCCAGGTTGAAGAGAGCCATTGCTCCACTTTCCAGAGCCATCAAACTACCTTCACGCAAAGCTGATTGCAAAAACTGCAAAAGTGCTTCAACAAACCCATTAGCCCCCATAAAAATCCTGGCTTCCTCATCATCCCTCAGCAACAGCCTTAACTGTTCTACCACTTCACATTGCTTCCTCCAATTGTTCCCCTCAGTCAAGACTTTCAGAAAGCTAAAATACTGCTCAGAGTCTTCCTCTTGTGCAGAAACACTTTCAGTTCCATTTTCCACATATTCCTCTGAGATACCGCTCTCTTCCAAAGGAACCACAAGGACACCCTTCAACTTGCAATAGCTAACACTATCTATAGATTTTGAATTTGTAGATTCAGACTCTGATAATACCATTCCCCAGTAGTTAAGATCAAGAGATTCAGGAGGGCCTTCAGGAATAGGAACTCCATTTTGTTCACACCAACTAGCAACAAGGCCCTTAACACAATAATTAGGAGTCAAACAAAGATGTGAAAGTTTCTGCTGGGTCTTTGGGCAGTTGTTGTGCCCATCACTAAACCATTTCTCTATCCAAACCCTTTCATAAGTTTGCCCAGAAGCAATGGTAACAGGATCATACATAAGTTGCAGAGATATTGGACACCTTAACTCTTCAGGCGGAAGAGGCATCTGCCCTGATTTCCTACTATTATTTGGTTTGAAATTAAAGCAACTGAGTTTTGAAAGCTGTCTGTCAAAGGCTTGACAATGACTACCAGGAACACTATCCTCAATGGATCCCTGAACACTGGGAGAACAAGGTGCAGAACCCTGAGAATCATTGTCATCTGAGAACTCGTTTCTAAATAACTTGGAGTATTTCCTCATAAGATGTAAAAGATATGCAATAATTGATTCCTTCCGCTTGTCTTCCTCAGATCGAGCCCTCACTATGAGTTTCTTGAGAGCTCTTCTTTCGGCAAGAGCTGCTCTTGAAGATGCAATTCCAAGTCTAGTAGCAGCCTGGTGAAAAGATTCAAGCTCATTGCTGTCATTAGAGTCATTCAACTTTCTTCCCTGTTGGAGCAATGCAATTAAATCATCACCAACTTGCTTCTCTGATGGATCAAGTGCAAATTCTATTGTTGCAAATTCATTCACAATCTCCTGAACCTGAACAGGTAATCAATCAAACCTCAGACTGGGTTATAAACATTGACAATGATAACGAGAAAGAGCGATATTTGTGCATGTGAATATACAAATGCCTGTGTTACAGAAAACCAAACCCCGAGTGATGTAATCAAGGTTCATTCAATTATTTTGGAATAACAAAATAAAACATCTGAAATAGGTCCCTCTAATTCATGTGATCACGACAGAAATCAGCAAGAATGAGTAAGACCCACACTTAATATAATAATAATAATAGGATCGTGAACCTAAAACTAACCACCACCACCCATGAGGAGAAAAAAAGGTATACAGCATCAGCCATGTTGCTGAATAATATTACCTGACACCCAATAGATTGTGGAACAATATCTTCCACCCGTCTAAGACTATCTTCAAGAGCACATTTAGCCTTCTCAAATTTTAGGAGGACAGAATCTCCAGTTATAGCCTGCATCATAATTAATGCCATAAGTAAGATATTTTACAAAGATGTATGTCAGGTCAAATAATTTTACCTGCCAACAAGAAAGAACTGCTTCACGGGATAAGCTAAAATAAAAACTGTATTTAGAAACATAATCAGCAAATAAAACTATAGAAGAAATAAATCATACCAAGTAAAGTTTACTACACTCTGAGCAGTGCTGAAGAACATTCTTGACTTTCTCCAAGGCTACATGCAATGAACATAATGCCTGAATACCAGATTTACTCCTAGGCCTAGCAGCTTCTAAAGAAGGAAATACAGACAGTACTTTGCAATAGATTATAGAAAGAGTCTTGCACATCTGTCCATGTAACTGCATAAGAAACCAGATAAATATTGGTCAGACTACATTACAGACAATGAAAAAAAAATTAACCAGATGGCAAACAAATGCAAAAAAAAAAAAAAAAAAAAACACTGAGCAAGAAAAACAGTATTCACACAGGCCATTACTGTTTTTCTTTTTCATTTGGCCAGCAACGAAAAACATTTGCTTAAATGACAGATACGATAACCATGAAAAAAATTGTTCATACACCTTAAAAGGTAGACAGATTGAACTGTTTTTCTTAGTTGAATGCATACATTACCCAAGAAAACAATAATAAAGAGGCAGGTTTCCATTTCCTACCTAATTAAATGAATAAAATAAAGAAATTAATACAAAACATATTTGAGTCTTAAAAAAGCATTAGAATTTCCCAAACAGCATGCAAAATAATCACAGACATGATCATACCTTGGCATCACTTGCGGCAAACAGATTTTCCTCAACCTCAGCAACATCCATCATTCACAGTCACTGTCTGTGTTAACTTAGGTACCAAATAATCTCAAGTATTTTATCTGCAGAACCAAAAAAGGAGAAGAAAGGAAAGAAAGTAAGCTATCAAAAAAAAAAAAAAAAGAAGTTCAGAATCGAAATTCAAAACACCATCACTCTCTCTATTCTTGCCTTACATCCAGGTTTATTAAGCCTGTAAAATAAGCAGAGAGTAAAATACTAAAGGCCAAACACTCAAACCAAATTTCAGTGAAATTCGAAAGAATCAGGAAGCAGAAAACAACAAATTCAACCTTGTTTTACTTGCAGAGTATAAATCATAAAATTATAAAATATCATGATATCTCTCAGGCATGATTACTCCATTTAGGCAGAGAGAAAAAGAAAAAAAAACAAACAAACAACGGCTACCAAGCTAGCAAATCAAGAAAAAAAGCCAAGCGGTCATTAGATTTGTCATGTCCTCAATTTCTTTCTCAAAATAGCAAACAATCTTTTTTTTTCTTTCTTCTTTCGCAACACTTTTCTACCCAACTGAATAATAGGCCACAAGAAAAGAAAAAAAGAAAAAGGAAAGATTGTACACGTCGCTAAATTTTCAAAACACATTTCGAAACAGCACAAATTCATAATCCATCGGAAGCATAACAGTGATTTCAAAAGATACAGCAGTTTCATCAATCCAGAACTTTCACCAAAACAAATTAAAGTAAAATCTGCAAGATTAGGATTAGGGTTTAGAAGCAAAACGACATACCGAGCTGAAAAATAATAATAGTAAGTAAAAATCACAGCCAAGGAGGCTTCATAAAAAAAGAGAAAGAGAGAACGAAAGAAGAAAAAAGAAACGGTTGGAGAATAGCGGAATTAGGGTTATTGGTGTTGGAATCGGAGGGCGAGTGTTGATAGAGCAATGAGAAGTAAGTTAGAGGGAGACGAAGAAGAAGAAGAAGAAGAAGAAGAAGAAGAAGAAGAAGAAGAAGAAGAAGAAGAAGAAGAAGAAGAAGAAGAAGAAGAAGATATGGTTATTGTTGGACAGTGGAATTTTAAGAAACTTTGTTGTTAAGTGGGCATGGAAGTAAAACTGAAGTGTCTATTTATATTTTTGGGTGGATTTTTTATTTTTATTTTTATTTTTAGGAGAGACAATTTTATTTTGGTTAAGCGGGGAAGAATAACTAATAATTTGTTATCGTTGTTAATCTGAGATTAGTTTTGAAGACGAAGATTAGGGTGCGCAAGTAAAACTTGTTGTGCACCGTGGCAAACTTTTTCTTACCCTCTCTTTTCCAATTTTGCCCCTTTTTCATTCACTTACCTGTTACCTCTCTTTTCCAATTTTGCCCTCTCCTTCTCTTCCTTTGAAAGGGAAGAGATGAGTTAGAATTTGCGCCACAGTTTCCCAACCGACCTCTTCGTTTTGTTTTGTCCCCTGCTTGGAATTGTCATACTTTTAAGGCAATTACAGTTTCTTCCCTCTCTGTTCTTTTCTCAAGTTTGAAAGATCAATGGATTCATTTTTACTACTCATATTCATGTTTAAATTCAAATTCAAATATAATCTTGCCATGATTACTTCTAATATCTAGTTTTGTAAGAATAACAATTTTTTTTACTATTAATGGCTTACTAGATTCTTTTTAGTGGAGTATTATTAGTATTTTTTTTAGATACAGGATTATTGTTATTTTTGTGTTTAGATATTAATTAAACATTTAATGACTAACTTTTACTATATACATATTTATTTATGTATAAATTATTTTATAATATATGAAAAAAGAATAAGATTAAATTGCTTTCATATAATTAAAACCTTTTTCATAAATTATCGAAGAACTTATTAAAATAAGATTAAAGCAACTTATAGATAAATTATAAATTATTTTCATAAATTCTCTCGAACACTTACACAAATATTCATTACATAAAATAAAATAAATGATAGATAAGAACTTCTAAACACAAAGAAATGAGGAATTCCTATCAAGATTTTAGTTCATCTTAAACTATAAAATACTATAATGTGAGAAGGTAATAATATATCAGTTCTTATTTTAATTTAGATTTTTCATAAAAATAACCCACTTATGTATTAAAGATAAATGTCGTTAAAAAATATATTAAATGTAAATGTGTTATTATTTTAATATTTTATATATATATTTCATTTTAAAAAAGACAAATTCATTAAAAAAAAGTCTTTTGAAGAATTACATTTTTATTAGATTATGAAGAAAACTTTTAATTTAATCCTCTAAATTTACAATCGTCATCACACTAATTCTTAAAAAAAATATATAATTACTTAATTCGTCTCTCGATATAAGTTTTTAAAAATATTTTGTCAACAAATGAATCTCCCAAATATTTAGGTAACATCTAAATGGTGGTTTTTCTTAAAAATACATCTACCTACTAAAGAATAGTAAGAAGTTCAAAGTTATTGTTTTTAATGTTAAAAACTTGAACTGAGAAAAAGGAGTAAGACACATTTGAAGGGGGTAAAAAGGTTTTTCTTCTTCTTATAACAAGAGTTAAAACTACAAAAGACTTTAAAAAGTATTTATGGGTAGTACTAGCAAATTGTTGTTAGAAAGATACAATTTTTTTACCAATGACAAGGTAGTCATTAAAAGTAATGATTGATTTTTATTAAAAATTGTAAACGTACATAAAATAAATATATTTTTTAATGCATTAATATATATATATATATATATATATATATATATATATATAAATAAATAAAGTAGGATGTTTTGATTTACACAAATGCTTACAAATTTCAGTCATTAATTATGAAACTAATCATTTTTGTCTCAAACTTAGTTATACTAAAAATAAAATTTATCATTCCCCATAAGTATATTTTGTGATAATCAAACCTAAATTATCTTTCACAAACTGCTAACAACTAAGATACACCTCCATTTAGTACATATATGGATTATATGTAAGAGAACCGTAAATTTTATAAATTGTAAACAACTAATTTTATCCAAATTACTTTATAATAATAATAATCACTTATAATTATTTCTTAAACTCTAACATCTTCCTCATTTTCTTTTAGAATTATTTTTGTGATTTGTTTCCTCTTGTACTTGATATATGTACTTAGTGATATTAACTTAACGATAAAATGAAAATAATAATAATAACAATAAATACTTTTTCTAACAATGTAAACATATCTTTACATTATGTAAAACAAAACAAAAAATTCTAACTCAGATAAGAATACCTGAGTTATTATAATTCTAATACATATCTTTAATTCTTACTCATAATAAAAAAAATTATCATATAAAAAAAAATTAAACCATGATATTTAAGATATCTAATTTCTTGGTGAGATCTCAAAATAGCAAATTTCACCGTTATGAAATTAATCTTCGGTTTGAGCATTAGTCATACTTAAAAGTGTATTATGCACGAATTAAACTCATGTTCTTCCTCCCCACAAACACAAATTTAATATTTTGTCAACTGAATTAGTGAATATCATGCGCGCTGATAACAACAATTATGAACTATTTTGTTGTTGGCATTAATATTCAAAAACCTATAGACGTAAATAAAAACTATAAATTCACGTTATACATAAAATAAAAAATATATTTTATATGATTAAGCACAACAATAGCACATTTGAATTAAGATGTTCGTGTCTAAGACTAATATATTATGTTGTGAACGATATGATCGTTACCTGAAGCTTTACGACCAAGATTTCCTCCATTGCTTAAAAACTGATCAGCTGCACCCAAATAATCACGTTCATGACTTGTTATATTATTTATAGATTAACAATCACAATCTAATGTCACTAGATTCCAAACAAATAACGACTCTTCCTCTAATTCACCTATCACAAGTATCAAACAAGCAAATCTTTTTTCTTGTGGCTGAGAAATCAAAATATATATGAAAACCAACCCTTATCCGTGAGAGAGCTTCATCACCAACCTTTATAAGGCATAAACTTAAATATGTGTTTATGTACTTGTTGGCCGACTGATATTTCCTTTCAAAGAAATCACGTTTTAATTAAATTATTTTAGTAGTGAAATTCTATGTAGGAAATTAGATTGGAAATTCATTTACCTTAGCAATCCTGTAAATACCGGCTTGAATGTCGGAGTGAGAGTTCATATATACCAAATCTTGGCTTGTAAAATTCCACTAGAAATTTCAATCTTTTCATCAAATATTCTATTTTCTTGAGTTAGTGTTGAATGGGTTTTTTTAGATGTCATATGAGAATATATATAAAAAAATATCACTAATTAAAGAAATGGAGATGAAAGTGTAAGAATATTATTGAGCAGTATTTTAAAGGGGTGTTGTAGGAGCAAGTTTTTTCATCGTAATGATAATAATATTAAACACTGTTGATGTATGTTAATTTTCTGTACTGGTGGATAAATCTATTAGTACAGATCCTACTTTGAGCATAGACAAATAATATATCTAAGAGAGCAAGTCTAATGAAGTGCATGCCTTTTCCCATTAACGTATAACATATATATATATATATATATATATATATATATATATATATTTAGTTTGAGTCAAAAATCACATGTCCTTTAACTCATTAATTAACCTCGATTATTTTGTTAAATAAATCATTTTTACACGTGTAAATATACAACATAATCTTATATCACTCTAAATATATATTATTTTAAAAAATTAAGGAAATGACCGGGGGCATGCCTGCCCCTCTTCATAAGACTGCTTTTATGCTTCCTCCACACAACTCACCTTAATTAGTATGGTTGTATCAACGATATCAAGAATAATTGGTAGAATTTGAATAAATTCATATTCTTTTCTACTTTAAGCAAATTGCTTGTATGATTTTGCAATGATTGGTGTAAAATAAGCTTAAACTGTTTAAAAGGATTAAGCAAGATCAAGTTACTATCATTTAACGAGTATCTAAAAACTGTGTGGACTACGTGTGAGGAATATTATCGCAATCAGCACTAAAAAGCAGGTAAACATTCCCCTTATAATTGGATGAAAATCATAAATTTAGTTAAGAACTCCTAAAACTCATTATGATCATATAGTTTATATATTTGACCAAGACCAATAAGATAAAAAAATGAAAAATCAAATAACATGACCTACTTTGCATAATGGAGTTAATGATGAATCATGGATGGCAAGTGATTGTCTCCTACAAGAGAGGTAATAGAGGCCACGTTCTTTGCATGAAAGCTACAACACCACTGGGAAGAAAAGAATCCAGCTAACTACAAGTGCATGGCCCCTGAAATCCACAGTGTTTATTTGTTTGTTTATATTACACTCCCTCATACTCTCATAGGCCACATGATATCTATTTGTGACTGTAGCAGCATAATGAATGTTTAGAGAATCTGGACTATGAGCATGTTCAGGATTTTTGGGAGTCCCCACATGTAAGTAAGCCCAACCAGTCTCGTGGGTCCAATTGTCAAACCCAAGTTTTTTTGCCCACAAGAGTTTTGGTCAGAACTGAACCTACCTGACCCCACGATCTTCAATACCTTCTACTTTTATCTTCTTGTTAATTACTACTACTTCAAAGGAACTTATATTGCTACTATGGTAACATGGGGATCTTTCTACCAACAAAATCGGAATGTGGGGGCATGATCAACTGACTCACACCACAATTATGGCCCTATGGGATATTTTTTAACTTAAACAAGTTAGACAGACGTGTCAACTGCTAATAAGTTGGTTATAATAACTTGGTATATATAACATGTCATGTGCTGAAATGCTATTAAGAACCATGCTTTTCCTATGAATACAAATAAAATAAATTTAAGCAATTTCATGATCAATCGAATGCAAATGAAATGTCTTTTTTACGATATAATTTAAGTTTAAAATATGATGATAAAAAATACATTATATATATAATTAAAAAAATAAGGATATATAATTCTATAAATTTATATATTTTTCTTCAAGAGAAAAGAAAATATTATTTTTCCTTTCAAATCATATAGTACTATACAACACATACTTTTATCATTGATTATCTCTTCTCTTCACTTTTTTTTTCTTTTTTTATTTGTTTTTAGATATTTTCAAATTATACATTAGTGATAAGGAGTGGGAAAAAATCTCTTTCTCTTTACTTAAAAGGCGTCAACATATAAGAATAAAATAAAATAACAAAACTTATATTAATACTCCAAACTTGAGTAGGGGATGGGTCAAGTGTTATTTTATGGTATTTTTTTTTAATTATAACTATTCAACTGTTATTTTATTTAAATGATTATTGTTGACTTTTCAAGCGTGTCTAGACATGTGTCTGATGTTCTAAACTTGAGTTTGGATGAATCAAATATAATTTTTCTTTAACCAAGATATTTGGATGTATTGAAAACATAATTATGAATTTAAGACTCAAATTTCATTGAAGCAATTGAAAGTAACTTTTTCATCACCCTAAACCTGAGTCACAAAAAATGTTCCCAGTATATTTCTATCCTCTTGATGAATAATAAAGATAAAACACATGTGCCTAGATGCATATTTGATAAATTTATATCCAAACTTAATTTCGATTGTACGTTTTCAAATAACTTTATGTGACAAAATTAAGTTTTAATATTTTTTATCCAAACAAAAATCACGTTAACAACTCACTCATATTTATTTAAAATCAATTTTATAAATTTATATTAGTTTAAAATCAATTTTACAAACAACAACGCATCCAAACATGCAGTCAATCTCACCGTCAATTCCATTAACTATAATTGATTTCTTAGTTGCTATGTTAGGTATTGTATCTAGATTTTTTCAAGCAAAAACAAATATCTTTATGGTTTTAAAAACAAGTAAAAACTCTCGTGTGGAGCCATAATTAATTTGTTTTGGTGGGTTTTATGGTGTACTTACGAGAAAACACACAATCAGATGTCTGGGCCTTTGGGTCTTCGTACCATCAGGGCCCATGCTCTCGCCCTCTTTGGGTCTTCGTACCATCTTGTGCATTGAACTCACCTTTTCTTGACTTTATGCATTTAATTGATCCAATCTTTAATTCCCTACTGGTTTTAGACATACCTGAAATCCAAGGTAAATTGCTTAGATTTTGTTTGGATTTGGATCTTTGAATTCATGAATGTAAAGTGAAATAATGTTTATTTGGGAAATTATAATTATGATAAAAAAATTAGAATCATGGGTAGACTCTTTGACTGTAACATATGCTTGATAGAATGCCTGAAGGATTTTTTTTAATTTTAGAAATCATGGAACTACTACGGTTAATATGATGACCTCAATTTTATCTTATTGTTTCGGATCTGGCATTTATCATTTTATGGCTTCTTGTTGGTGGTTTTCTTTATTTTCTATATCAAGGTTGGATGTGTTTTCCTGTTTAAATTTTTAATTTCAAGTATGTTGAGATGGGTATATGATATTCTTATATTTTTTACCTTGATACCTTCCAAATTTCATTCCTTTCAGGAGTTTTGGCACTGCTGACTTCTTCGTTTGAAGATCTCATTTTTACGGAAAGTGCCATCAAAAACTAGATTGATAGCAGAAGACAAGACAGTCTAGATTCCAATGATTATCTATAAGGTGCTTTTTTTTTATACATCAGAAAGCAAGAAAAACAAACAGAAGACTACTTCCTGATATAAGTTTCAATCTATATCAGAAAGCAAGTTCAACGATAGTTTAGGAGGACTAACTTTCAAGACTTTAAAATGAACTGTTCCAAATTTAGCCAACCAATCCACACAACCATTTGTTTCTCTTGAAGTGTGATTCAAATTATCAATCCAATCACGAGACAACAGGCCTCAATATCACAACATTTAGTGCTAATTACAAGAATGCTGGGTAACAAGTCTTAACGAGAGAGTCATTAAGACATACTAACATAGTATTTTGTAAACTAGGATTTCGAGTTAATTAAAAACGTACTCCTTTTACTCTTATTGTTTACTATTTAAGAAAATTAGTTGAAATTATTTAATTTTTTTAATTTTAAGTAAAAAATAAAGAATAAATGTTAAATAGTGTCTAACATTAGTTAATGAAATTAAAGTATAAATATTTTTTATTGGAAGACAGAAAATTGTGTCGTTGATTATCATTTTTACACTTCTATATTTTTTCTATAATAAATAGTTTTATCTTTTATTTCTTTAACCAATGTTATAAGAACATCGGTTAACAAGAAAATAAAGTTTTTAAAAATAGAGTTTCAATTAAATGAAAATTGTTTTTAGGAATGATATCATTCAATCAAAGTGAAATTAGGTAGATTTGCAATTAATTATAAAGTGTGTATGGAGGAGGAATCCATCTCTTTAAAGAGTAACTTCAATTATCTTTTTTTTCCTAAATTTTTCTTTAGTCTAACCTCAAATTAGTTAGAAAATAGAGTTTTACAGTATCTTGGATTGTACAGTTTTTTTTCTACTAGTTTCTACTCTTTTGTCAAGGTTTTAGAGCACCAAATGAAGTTGTCATCCATGATGTCTCGCCCAACAAGTTATACCTGTCAAGCAAAAGCAAGTGCACACACAAAGCCACATGGTAGCTTAATAGCAGAAGATAAATGCCAAGTTATTTGAAGAACTTGCCCAACGAGGAACAACTCGACCAATGAGTAAAGGCCATTGAGGCAAGAAAAGAAATTTAGAAATCTAATTGTTGAAGAATTCACTCAGTGAGTCTCAACTTGCCCAACGAGTATAATCACATCAGAAGTGCCTCTTGGAATTCTAAAGAACTCCCTTAACGAGTTGATCACACCTTGAAGTGACAAGACTGAGGCCTTAGGCCTAATATAAAAGGGCATTCCCTTGGGATTAAGGAGTAAAATTCTAAGGCATTGTGAAAAACACGAAAATACAGAGCTTAGACTAGTTTTGACTTGTGAATCATTTCTTCTTCTTCCACTTTGTGTTTTCTTTCTCTTGTAAGGCTTCTCATGACAATGAAACTATGCATCATGCAGAAAGTGGTCAACAACATTTGACTCATCAAGCAAGCATTCTCACATTTTTTTTGTTGGGTGGTGGTGGGTGGTCTTTGTATTTTAGGACTCCAAAATCTTTGATTGTCGGATTAATGTGGATTGTCATGAAGGACAATAGATATCACTTGAGGCATGTTTGCAAACATGAGGATAACCTTAGTACTTATGGTTGGACTAAGCACAATGGACGTGATTTTGGACATCAAGTGTTGGTTAATCATGGCATGACCATGACTAGTGGTTTTTTAAAATCAAAAGTAGAAGGCAATGGTTATGGTGGGGATTGGACAGTTCGAATTAATGTACAAATTGATAAGTGAGTGGTGTTATCAACTTCAATTATCTTCATATATGTATTAAGGCAAAACAATTTTAATGTTTGTAGCTTTTCCTTATAGCAAAATAGATACTAGCGGGTTTGATGAAGTATTGAATTAAGGGAAGAGGAACTTATGGGATCCTTGTTAATTTTAATTCAATTTTAGCTTTTGGTTTGATTTATTTACTAGATGAATGGTAACACATAACACAAAATAAAAACATCAGTCATTTTGGAGTTCTTCAAGCTCCAACAGACGAAACAAATTTACTTTTCAAAAAGAATTTTATTTCATCTAAAGGAGATATTCATTTATTTAGTATAAGAGCATTTATATCAGTCATATCCATTATGTAAGTTTTATATTATTTCTCTGTACAAGTCTTTGCATCTCTTATAGAAAAACGATATGCATATTTTACATTGTAGACTTGCGTCATTGTTATGCAATGGTTGACATTATGCTCTTTCAAAGTGAAAAAAATATTCATTGGTTTGACAATTGACTTTGTCATTTCACCAAGAATAATATTTTCATCCTCAGTTAGTTGTTGACCAACATATGCATGTCTACTTAATAACTTAACCAATGCATTATTATAAGTTTCACATATTAGGTTGATCATTCACCCTTAATCTTTTCGGACTCACTCGTAACTTAAAAGGATAACCACATTTTTTAGTGTTAATCACTGTCTGTACTAAAGCTTTATTGCATGTTATATACTTTTCACTCTTGTAACAACCAATTTTTTTTAAAAAAACGAGGTCCTTTTTCTCTTTTTGGTTGATGTGTCGGACCTCATTATCATAACTACAAAATCAATATCATATGCAACAGTACGATCTTGTTACAATATGTCCTCGTAGGTAGGAAACACCTACAAAAAAGGACATTGCACATTTAGTCTTGTTAGGACATTCATTTCCTTGTTTTAACCAAATAGAAAATCATATCAATATTTGAAAGTATTAAAGACATAAGAACAATCAATATTTTCAACCACAACAGATTCATCTTCCCTGTCTTCATTCATGTTAATTTTTTAGACATAATAATCTCATATATCCACTCATCTTCATCCATCTTAACAAAACATTTTTAAAAAAAATGAATGACAAACTAAGAAAAACTAATGAATTTCAATAAGTATAACCTATTCAAATTGACATATGATAATTGATACTAGTATATACATATATTAATAATTTATATCTTAATAAAAGATATCCATTGTTATTACTTTTAATTAATTCTAATTATTTTTAAAAAATCTATATATTTTAAAAAACTTCTACACTTGAGAAAAAAATATCAATGTAACAATGAAAGATACTACTATAACATTTATGTATGTAGATATATCAATGAATATTTTTTTAAAATACAGAATCACACAATTTTATTATTTTTTTGGTACATGAAATCTTTTCATTTATACATAAAATTTGTTTTTTTTGTTACTAAAAAAATCTTACAAAAATATTCAAATGTTTACTAATATAATAATATATTAAGCATATATATATATATAATGATTTATATCTAAATTTCCATATTTGATTATTATTTTAAGTATATTATAAATAATTGTTTTAATACTTATATATTTAAAAATCAATATAAAAATTTATTTTAAAATTTTCTAGACTTGAAAAAATTATTAATATAAGTATTTAATGTTATTAATATAATAATATTTATACAAATATATTATTAAATAAAACTTTTCTTATATAATAAGATCTATTTGTGTTACTTAACTAAATTTGAAGAAAATACATTATGAATATTTTTTAAAATTTTTATAATACTGATCATTCATATAAGTTATATGGATTGAGATTTCTTATTTTATTGCAATAGGTAACAAATCACCGCATGCAGCCGACACCTCCCTCAAGCGAATGGAAGGAGGAGCTAAGGAAAAAGAAACTAAATGATGTAAGAAGGAAATGTAAAAATGAGAGAAAAAAAAAAGAAAGTAAAAAAAAGGATAAAATTGAAATTAACGAAAAAATTTGAATGGTGTATTAGGAAGAAAATCCCCATACCGAAGCCCCTGCTACCACTCGAACTCCAAAACCCTACGCATGCGGTGACGTGAATCGCTGATGCGCCAAAAATGACCGGAAGCGGAAGAAGTAGCGTTCGGAGCAGGGCGAGATCCCTCTCCGACTCCGACGCCGACGCCGATTCTCTTCGACAAAAGAGGCCTCCGCTGAATCGCCATAGAGAGAGAAGCAAATACGGAAGCTACATTCCGATATACAGCAATGCCAATCTCAAAGTGCTGCTCGGTATCTGCTTCGTCGCATTCTTCATCATCTGGTTTATGATTCACCACCTCTCCAATTCCGTAACGGAGCCGAAGCTTCCTCGCGCCGTTACGCCATTTCCCGCGCCAAAGATAATGGACCTTCCTCAGGTCAACTTTCAACTTACTCCATTTTTATTTTCATTTTTGAGAACTCGATGATTCAAAGAAAGAAGAATGACTTGGTTGGCGTTGTTGCAGTTTGAAGGTGAGCACAAGGAGAGTTTGTATTGGGGAACTTATCGTCCTCACGTGTATCTCGGAATTCGCGCCAGGTATAATGTTTCCGTTTCTGAAGCACAGTTCATGTGTTTTTATTTTGGAATTGTTATATGCTTGAGGTGTGTTTTTTTGTTTATTGATTGATGAAACCCCGAGGTATATGCAGACCCTTAGCTTTGTTTTGTTTGCGCTGAAATGTAATTATGGAAGTAAGAGATTATTTTGGCGGTTAAGGCTTTTAGTGTTGTTGATGGTGCACGGTCTGAATATATTTCGAGTTTTGTGTAATTTTAATTATTTATGCATACAAATTGTGCATCGCACAAAATTGTGTTTAGGATACCAATGTCGACAATATTTGACTCAGCAATGCATGCAAGCATTCTCACTTGTTTTTTATTTTTGGTGGTGTTTCTATTTCAGGACTCCAAAATCTTTGATGGCTGGATTAATGTGGATTGGTGTGAAGGATGGAAAATATCACTTGCGGCATGTTTGCAGACACGAGGATGACCTAAGTACTTATGGTTGGACAAGGCACAATGGACGTGATTTTGGACATCAAGTGCTGGTTGATCATGGCATGACCTTGACTACTGAATTTTTAAAATCAAAAGAGGAAGGCAGTGGCTATGGTGGGGATTGGGCAGTTCGAATTAATATGCAAATTGATAAGTGAGTGATGTTATCAACTTCAAATCACAGTCATATGTGTACTGCGGCAGAACAATTTTGTTTGTAGTTTTTCTTTATTGCAAAGTAGATGCTATCCGGTTTGTTAGAGATGCACTCATGGCACCCTTGTAAATTTTAAGTCACTTATAGCTTTTTGGTTTGACTTATTTCCTGAATTAATTATAACATATAACCTAATAAGTAATATCTTTGATCTTAATTTTCCTGCTGAACTTTCTTATTGTTTCCCTGTATGAGTCTGTGCATTTCTTAGTATTGCTCTATTCAGTGACTTTCATCTATTGAGTGCCTTTGTTCTTGTGGTCGAACCTCAGGTCCAAGTGGAATGAGGGATTTGGGAGAGGTGCCCAGCTCTTTTTCTATTTGGCTGATGAAGCTGGTAATGCTCTAGATGTAAGTAGAGAAAACTTGAACATTCATGAAGATTCTTTGCTTGCATCTGGCTCTCGAGCAGATATTGGAGATTGGCAGCTACATTTGAAATCAACGGTAATCATGGGAATTGGTGTAATGATTGAACATTCAAGATTCTGTTACTTGTACTACCATTGGACTTTTTTTAATAGATTTTATGGTTTACTGCTTGTGATTGACTTACAATTCCTTAAACTTTAAAGAAGCACCCACAATTCCCGTTTCATTCTTTGAAACAGTTTAAGCATATGATAAACCAATGAATGTCCTCATTTTAAAGCAAACATGTATATGCCATTATTTAATATTTTAACTACCTAGATAAAAATTTCCAGCTCTCCTTTTTCCTTTGATCTATAAATAACCCATTTAAATCATTCTTCTCTTGCCCTAATTTAGCAATTGTCATCTCTTGATTATCTGTAATATTATGCCTGGTTGTAACCTGCCATTCATTATCTTATGCTTTATATTTTTCAGGATGATTTGCAGCTGCATTATGCTGGATTTCGCATACCTCACTTGCACAATTTATCTGATCCCGTAGAGGAAAATCTTGCATCACAAGTAGGTTAGGGTTTTTCAATTCAATTTGTCTAATGATATATAATTTTCATGTAATGCAAGATTATGTGGTTATGAATTTTTTTTTTTTTTTTTGGGTTTTTCCTTAATCTTTGCTTTATGTACATGTTTTAGTAGATACAAAAGCATGCTCGACTGCAGCTATCTGACTCATTAGATGATTCTCCAAATGTGTTAGTTTTTCAGGTAAACAGACCATGTACACCTTGTAATACCTGTTTAATATTTTAATCTTTACGATCTCTTTCTCTTACTCACTCACACTCACACACAACATCTCTCCAACTACTTTTGAAAACATCTTTCCTTATGGTTTCACTTCATATGTGCTTCTCAATTTTTTATTTGTGCTGCAGATTATTGGTGGATTTCCTTTCACAACAGATATTGTACTAATCTCTGGAACTGATTTGGAAACTTCTAGAGAAGAAGAGCGTGTCAGTATGCTTACAGGTTTTTCTCCACTTCTTTATAATGTTTGTACAAAATATGGCATATATATTTGTGTGCTTTCATCAAAAAGGAGAAAAAAAATCTAGTCCTTTACATTGTTATAGGAGTTGGTCATTGCTTTGGAAACTTGCTTCTCATATTGATGTACGTTGTTGGGGTTTATAAAATTGTGTTGCTATTTTGTATTAATTAATGTAATGGCTGAAATTCTCCTTCTCTTAGGATGTTTTGCTTTTAAATATTAAATATTATATATTTTAAAGAGAACTAGGTTACTCTTTTCTGAATTTGTAGAGTGTTTTATTCTAATTGGCATTAGGATGCTACATGCTAGTGTGTAATTGTTTGTTTGTTATTCTGCTCGATGTTAGGTACCTCACTGTCCAATAAACTGAAATATAAAGAACAAGAATTTGATGAGAAGTTTGAGAAGATTTTTAATTTGACCGAGAAGGTACGTACTAATTTTATTGTCCTTTGACTTTTTTATTTTTTTTATTTTATTCTCTCAAATTCAATAACTTAAGGGTATGCTTGGAAGAACTTATTTACTACTTATTTGGACTTATCTTATGATATAACTATATAAGCACTTGTGTAAGTGTTTTAGAAAGCTTATGAAAATAACTAATGTTATCTTCATAAGTTATTTTTAGCTTATTTCAGTAACCTCTCCAAAATATTATGAAAACAACCTTACAACTTATATGAAAATAGTTTAAGCCTATTTCTTTTTTGATTATAAAAACTATACAAGTGCTTACATGATAAATACTTATTCAATAAGCCCTTTTATAGTTGTTTATCCAAACAACCCTATATTCTTCTTGTTTCATCTTTTGATGTGTTCTGGATTTCTCAAATTTCATTTGCTTGAATAAATTTGTTTAGAAGCTTATCCTTGATGTCCAGGTGGATTCCGAAGCCTTATCTGTTGGTAAGGCTGCTGTTGGAAACTTATTAGGTGGCATCGGCTACTTCTATGGCCAGTAAAAGATTGCTCTTTCAAGAATCCTTAATGTAAGTTACTTTATTTTGTTTTTTATAGTTCTTATTGAAGTGTATGCCACCAGCCACCCCTTAATAGTGCACACCTTGACATGTGATTATCATAAATATGAAAGCTTTGTTTCATGTGTTTTATTTTCTGTTGGTAAAGAGGAGATTTTAGAGATGAGAAAAAGAAGTATGAGAACAGAGGATTGCTAACCAACAAAGAGGATTCTGGCTAAATTAAAAATTTCTTCAGTTGCATCTATAAATGAATTAATGCTTACTCAAAACCTAGACAAGTTAATTAACTAGCAAACCATGCTGCAGATCAATAAAGATTTGACTTTAAAATAAATATTATCTGAACACCGTTAAGTTGCTAAAGTAAAACCAACAATCCACCATAAAAAAAAAAAATTGTCCTTGAAATTGCTCGCATATCTCTCTAACCATAATCACCTATTAACAGCATACATTGTACACTGCCAAGTTGCCTTGCCCTTCGTATCCCTTCTCCTAGAACCCTCTAATTGGAGAAAATGTTCTAAGCTCTTTGTACAAATTCACAATTCGCCAATATTATCAAAGCTTATACCACTTAACTGCTGGACATGTGACTCACAATAGGAGAGAGATTTTAATCATGTGTGTGAACCTGCAACTTATCATTTATAGTAATGGGCAAAACCCTAAATTGGTCCTCCAAAGAGTATGGTATTCACCACATTAGTCCTCAAGACTCTATCACCAAAATAGCCTCTCAAAAATCTAAAATGTCACCATATTTGTTTGTATGGAGGATTAATGTGGTGATGCATAAAGATGAATTTGGTAGTAGTAGATTTGTACTTTTTGGGGAATAATTTGCTCACAAAAATCTTTGAAGAACTAATGTGGTGAATACCATACTCTTTGGAGAACCAATTTAAGGGTTTACTCTAATTTTATTATTACTTCAGTCCAAATGGAAGAGGCAAACTTAGAGGGGTCATACTCCTTTTGCTAGCGAAGGCAATATTCTTAAGCACAATCATTGCCTTGTGTAGAACCACTGTTTTGTAAAAAATTTCTTCTTGATAGGTGGTCATTCTCTGGTTCACTATAGAAGTTTAGTTATATTAGATGTCGTGAAGCATTTGTCTATCTTTTTAGGCTGGAAGAGAAATCCAGTGTCAGTGGCTAGGTTTGTATTAAGTTTTTTGCTTAAATATGTTTAAAGTCCCTGATAAATGATCGAATTTGGTTTTGGGTCCCTAATAAATTTTTTTGTTTTGAGTCCCTGTCATCAATTAAGTGATGATGTGTCCCCAACATTATTAATGGTTGTGATGATGTCATGTGATCTCTTAACTGACAAAAGTTTTAATATATTAAGTACTCAAAACAAAAGTTTTAATATATCAGGTACTCAAAACAAGGAAAAAAATTATTAGGGACTCAAAACAAAATTCAGTCATTTATTAGGGATTTTAAACATATTTAAGCCTTAAATTTTTGTTTGCTTCATTTCCTCATAAATTTCTCACCCTAACAGTGTAACTTTGGTACTCTTTAATTAATTGCCGTCAGTGACTTTTGTTTTCCTTTTTAAATCTTTATATTGCCAACTTTTGTACTTTTGATTAGCTGTCAGCAATTTAGAACTTGGATAGATATGCAGTGGGTTGTTTTCCTTTGCAGCTTAGAGAACATGTCAATTATATGTCGTATTGGTCTGCTGAGCTTTACACAGCTGTACCAAGTCGATCTTTCTTTCCAAGAGGATTTTTATGGGATGAAGGTTTTCATCAACTTATAATCTGGTTAGTTTTTTTGTTCTAATAATATCCTTCACGACCACCACCACCATTATTACTATTATTGTTGTTGTTGACTGCACAAGACTTACCTTTATTAATTAACAAATAAATTACCTGTGATGTATAAATATGCTTTGCACTTGTGCACATTAACCAGGCGTTGGGATATTCATATTTCGTTGGATATCATTGGACATTGGTTAGATTTGATTAATGTTGATGGATGGATACCACGTGAACAGATTTTAGGGGCTGAAGCACTAAGGTGTATTACTAAACATTTTGTTCAAATAATTGCAGTAAATTTAAAGTTTTTAGCTTTCCTATTGACATTTAGGTTCTTCTGTACTTGCAGTCGGGTCCCAGAGGAATTTGTTCCTCAGCATCCAACAAATGGAAATCCTCCAACTCTGTTTTTAGCATTAAATGGTATATGCTAATGTTCCTTTTCTATTTCCCCTGTTATAAATAAGGTTACAATAAGCAAAGCCATAGCTTGAGCCTTGAGTCCAGGACTCCAGGCTGCATGTGACAGTTTTTCCCTTTCATTGAGGGATGATAATCAACAACTTCCTCCTTTTGCACATTCTTGATTTGAATTAGGAATTATGCATAACTGATCTGGATCTGATGATACTTTAGATGTTTCTGAGTAATAAATTTATGGAAACAGTTTGACAATCTATATGAAGTACATTATTATATCTATAAATATCACTTTATATCAGAAGCATGGGAAACATGAATTTGGTGATTTTGAACTAGGTTAAAAATCTGTTTCTGTAGATATAATTGATGGCTTGAAGAATAATGAGTTTACTGCAATGGATAGAAGTGAGATCTCTCTATTCCTGGAACGTGCCTTTGTTCGATTGGAAGCATGGTTCCATTGGTTCAAACTTGAAATGAAGGTGAGGAGGAGTCAAAACCTCACTTTCTCTCTCAGCTTTATTAGATTCAAAATGTTACATATATATAGGATACAAAAAAAAAGAGAAGAGAGATGACAGTGACATCTCACTGCTGCCTTCTGAATAAGGCTTACAGATTAAGCTACCAAACAAAGCTAAAATACAAAAGAAATATTCAACATTCAACACTCCCCCTCAAGCTGGAGCATATAAATCATATGCACCAAGCTTGGAACATATAGTCTGAATTCTGGGTCCTCTTAGGGACTTAGTCAAAATATCTGCTGGCTGGTCATTAGAACCAATGAACTCAGTGACAATCTCCTTGGACAGAAGCTTCTCTCGAATGAAATGACAATCAATCTCTATATGCTTAGTCCTTTCATGAAAGACTGGGTTTGAGGCAATATGAAGAGCAGCTTGATTATCACAATACAACTTCATTTGCAACTCTTCACAAAACCTCAATTCTTGCAGAAATTGTTTAATCCACATGAGTTCACAAGTAACTATAGCCATCGATCGATATTCAGCTTCTGCACTAGACCGAGCTACAACCGTCTGTTTCTTGCTTTTCCAAGAAATAAGATTTCCTCCAATGAAGACACAATAGCCTGATGTAGACCTCCTATCCATGGGACAGCCAGCCCAATCAGCATCACAATATCCTGATAATTGCGTATTACCTTTGTCTTCATACAACAACCCTTGTCCAGGAGCTCTCTTAATATACCTCAAAATACGCATGACAGCATTCCAATGGTCCAAATGAGGATTTTGCATAAATTGGCTAACCACTCCCACAGCAAAGGAGATATCAGGTCTAGTGATGGTAAGGTAAATGAGTTTTCCCACAAGCCTCCTATATCTCTCGGGGTTAGGATAAACTTCACTTTGATCTGCCATGAGCTTCAAGTTAGGATCCATAGGACTTTCAACAGGTCTACAATTTTGCATACCTGTTTCTTCTAAAATATCAAGGGCATACTTCCTCTGAGAGATCACAACACCATCTCCTGATTGAGCCACTTCAATACCAAGGAAGTACTTCAAAGATCCCAAATCTTTGGTCTGAAAATGACTGAATAAATGCTCTTTTAGCTGGCTGATCTTAGTAGCATCATTCCCTGTAATCACTATATCATCAACATAGACCATTAGATAAACACATTTTCCAGGAGATGTATGACAATAAAATACAGAGTGATCAGCTTCACTTCGTTTCAGTCCAAACATGTGAACAACATGACTAAATTTACCAAACCAAGCACGAGGAGATTGCTTCAACCCATAGAGAGATCGATGAAGCTTACACACAAGGCCATACTCCCCCTGAGCAACAAACCCAGGTGGTTGCTCCATATAAATATCCTCCTCAAGATCACCGTGGAGAAAGACATTCTTAATATCAAGCTGATGGAGGGGCCAGTGACGAATAGCAGCCATAGCAAGAAACAGACGAACAGTGGTGAGTTTGGCGACAGGAGAGAAAGTATCACAGTAATCAATGCCATATACCTGTGTGTAGCCTTTAGCTACCAAACGAGCCTTAAGCCGATCAACCTCACCAGTGGGCCCAACTTTAACAGTGTAGACCCACCTACAACCCACAGGGGTCTTACCAGGGGGAAGAGGAACAAGCTCCCAAGTACCATTATTTTCAAGGGCCTGCATTTCATCAATCATAGCCTGTCTCCAGCCAGGATGATCAAGTGCCTCACGGACAGTGGAAGGGATGGCAAGGGAAGACAATGAACAAATAAAGGAACTGTATGAAGGAGACAAACGGTGATAGCTTAAGAAATTATAAATAGGATGAGGATTACGAGTAGAACGAGTACCTTTTCTGATGGCAATGGGCCAATGTGAATCAGAATGAGGAGAAGAAGTGGAAGGAGAGGGCGGATCCATGAGTGGAGGACTGGTTGAAGAAGGACGAGAATCACTAGGAGAGGCTTCAGGTACTGGAGATCCAATCTGCCTTGTCCTGTGTTGATCTGTAGTCAGAGGTGGTAAGATGACTCCAGGTGAATTTGGTGAGGAAGATGGAACAATACTGACATTTTGGCCTGAGTTATCTAGGGGATAAGGAGAAGGAATAGGAAGAACTTCCTGAAGAGATGAAGAATGGTCCACGGAGGGTGAAAAGAAAGGTGTGTCTTCAAAGAAGGTTACATCTGCAGACATGTAGTATCGTCTCATGGTTGGAGAGTAACATTTGTAACCCTTTTGAAGACGAGAATAACCCAGGAAGACACATTTGACTGACCTAGCAGAGAGTTTATCTAAACCAGGAGACAAATCATGAACAAAACAGGTACAACCAAACACTTTAGGAGAGACATGAAATAAAGGATCATGAGGAAAGACAAGTGAGTGAGGAATTTGGTTTTCAAGAGAAGAAGAAGGCATCCGATTTATTAGGAAACAAGCAGTAAGCACCGCATCTCCCCAATGATGTATCGGAACATTCGAATTTAGCATTAGGGAGCGTGCAGTTTCAAGAAGATGACGATTCTTCCTTTCTGCAATACCATTTTGTTGTGGTGTGTGAGGACATGTGGATTGATGTAGAATACCTTTGGAAGACAGAAAAGAAGAAAGATCATGAGAGAAATACTCTTTAGCATTATCACTTTTGAAAATTTTAATTGTTTTTCCAAATTGATTCTCAATTTCATTGTAGAATGACACAAATATAGGCAAAAGTTCAGATCTGTCTTTCATTAAATAAACCCAAGTACATCTGGAGAATTCATCAATGAAGGTTACAAAATATCGAAAACCAAAAGATGTAACACGACTTGGTCCCCAAATATCAGAATGAATGGTAGAGAAAGCCGAGTTACATCTTTGTACAGTTTGAGGAAATGACGACCTGACATGTTTTCCTAGTTGACAAGACTCACAATCTAAGACTCGAAGATTCTTAAGACTAGGGACCATCATCTTCAATTTTGATAAACTTGGGTGTCCTAGACGATCATGCAAAAGTTTGGGTTTTGAGATTGCAAAACAAGACCCAGGTGGACTAGATTCCAAATAGTAAAGTCCTCGTGATTCATGTCCTTCTCCAATCAGTCGCCCCGTCCCATGTTCCTGAATAACAAAAGAATTAGCAGTAAAGGTTACTGAACAATTTAACGAACGAGTTAATTGACTTAGTGAGATTAAATTATAGGGACACTGTGGAAGGAATAAAACAGAGTTTAATTTCAAGGAAGGAGACAATGAAACTTGACCACTTCCTTGAGACGCAACCTTGGAGCCATTAGCTACAGTGACGAGGTGAGGAATTTTTGGTAAGGAAAAGGATGAAAAGGAAGACTTATTACCAGAAATATGGTCAGAGGCACCTGAGTCGAGTATCCAAGGACTAGGACCTTCAATTGATTGAGAGATACAAGCTGTTGAAAAACATGGTACAGATGAGGATTGAGCTTGGTTGCTGGGTCTCTCGGATTTGAGCTTCAAATACTCCTGATACTCCTCATCAGAGAACTTAGACTCTGCTTTCTCTGATCTAGAAACCTGTGCAACCTTGTCAGGAAACCCATGCAACGAATAACAATTCTCTTGGGTGTGACCCATCCTCTTGCAGTAGGTGCAATGAGGACGTCCACCCCTTCCATTGCGGCCTCCTCTGCTGTTGCGACCGCCTCCTCTACCACGTGATGCAACCATTGCTGACGTCTCCACACTATCAGTAGGATTTTCATCCTTCGATAAGTGAGGCACACGGAGAAGCCTAGTGATGAGAGAATCCATGGATGGAACCTGATCCCCAGCGAGTACTTGATCACGAACATGATCAAAGTCTGAGTGTAAGCTTCTCAGGATAAGGACCATGTAAAACTTGTCCAGTTTCTTGTTCACTTCTTCTAATGAATCAGCCACAAGAAACTTTCTCAGCTCTTCCACGGCAGCCCGAGCCTTACCCACATGAGCAATCATGTCATGGCTGGTTTGCTTGAGGGCTGTAACCTTCATGGTTGCATCAAATAAGCTCTGAATATCATTGGCAAAAATTTCTTGAGCCTTCTTCCAAAAAGAACGACACGTTTTAAATGATCTAAGGATATCCAAAATATCCGGTTCAACTGATTGCCATAACACAGCACACAATTGATAATCAAGCTTCTCCCATTCGGCTCTTTTGTCACTTGAAACAGAATCGGAAGCTTTCTCCAAGTGGTCATGGTGTCCTTGACCAAGAAACCAAAGTTCTACGGAAGCAGACCATGAGGGGTAATTTTTCCAATTGAGTTTAGCAGCTGTGATGGTTGGAGTCCCGGAGAAGGAGAAAACAGGTCCAGGGGAAGCCATTTTGAGCCACAAGGTGAAACCCTAAGGGAGCAAAAAGGTGGAGAGAATAGGGCTGTAGCGTTCCAGGTGACGAAACGTGAAACTGAGGGCTGGAACGGACTCAGGAGAAGCCGACCAAGAGAACGGCGGAGGCGCGGCGCGATTCCGGCGCCGGGACGGCGGCGCGTGGACTGCACGCGCCGGAGGACGCGCGGGACGGTGGCGGCGCGTGGCTGCTCCGTTGCCGACGCGAGTTGGCCGGCTGGCTCGCGCTTCCCAAGGCGAGCCTAACCCTGGCTTCGCCGGAGAAATGGCCGCTGGAAAGTGGCGGCGGCGGCGGAAGACGGCGGCGGCGGCGGCGGGCGACGACGGATGACACCTGCTCTGATGCCAACTTGAAATGAAGGTGAGGAGGAGTCAAAACCTCACTTTCTCTCTCAGCTTTATTAGATTCAAAATGTTACATATATATAGGATACAAAAAAAAAGAGAAGAGAGATGACAGTGACATCTCACTGCTGCCTTCTGAATAAGGCTTACAGATTAAGCTACCAAACAAAGCTAAAATACAAAAGAAATATTCAACATTCAACACAATACAACTCAGTCAGGTATATACTAATACACATGCTGTCTGCTTGAGCACTGGAAGTAGTTTGCTTCTTTTTTACCCTTTTATTATTGTTATCATCTCTTTTTAATAAAGGGAAACAGATGGCCAGCTACTATTGGCATGGACGGGACACTAGGACAATGCGTGAAATAAATCCCAAGGTTCTAATATGTGTCCTCAGTATATTTTCTTTTTAATTTCAACACTTATCTACAATTTCAATCTGAACTATATAGGTATCTCAGCAGATTGACTTACCAAAACAATTATTGTCATGGTTTTATAAGAAGTTAATGTTAAGGCAACCACATTCATTGATAAATAGCTGTTACGACAGGCCAAAAACCTACTTAAGCATAGAGCTGCAAACACAGTTGCTCTAGATTCTTGCCATTTTAGGTTGTTGGTGTTCCATTTCTTTGATGGTACTCAGAATACTATAGGACACATTTTTTTCCTGAAAATCAAATGAGTATATTGGATGGCTTTCTCTGTTGCTACTGGAATAGAAAGCCATAAACATGGGCACTGGATGAGTTTGAATCCAGAATTCTCACTTGTAGTTAGTTGTTCTTTGATTTATCCTTAATAAAGATGACACTTGCTCCTAACAAACATTATCTCTGGCATTTTCAGACACTGTCATCTGGACTGGATGATTATCCACGAGCTTCACACCCAAGTGAAGATGAACACCACTTGGATCTTAGATGTTGGATGTTACTTGCAGCAGACTGTATGCATTCCATTCAAGAGTTGTTGGATATGGAAAGCAAGCCTGGCATGGTATAATTTGAAAAATAACTTCCACAGTATTGTAGTAATGCATTGTACTAGTAGAGCAATTGTTTTAGGAGCAGATTAATCCCCTAATTTCATTGACATATTGAATGAAACAATGCAGGATTATGGTTCTACTGCTAAGTTGCTATTGGATTTTGAGTTACTGAACCAGGTATTTCACCTTTGCTCCTCGTCTCCCTTTATTTAGATATGTTGCACACCTTGTATTTCATGGTGGTGGTGCATCCCTGCTTGGTGATGCAGCACTGGAACAGTAGCAAAATAGTGAAGATAGAGAGGAGAGAGAAATAAAAAGGGGGGGGGGGGGTATTAAGAGAAAAGAAAACTTACCTAGCACATACAGTTATAGGAAAGAAACTTTCACACACATTCCTGGGTTTTTCTTTTTGCCTAAGTTTTCTTAGAAAATGAGGCTTATCATTGTGGGGGATTCTCATCTAGGCATTCTCCAAGCTCATTATTATGGAATTATTGAGGAATGTGAACTTTTTTCATATGTAAAAACCTTTGATTATGAACACCATTAACATGGAATCTCTTTTGCAAGTTTTCTCTTGGCAATTGAAATTTCCAACCATGCTTCCTATCTATTGGTGGTAATTGTTACATGGAAGATTGTGTGTATTTATCATGGATAACATATGCTGTTTGACACGGAGAAAATAATGAATATCTAAGTTTTCTTTTGTTTTTAAATGATTTTTATAAAAAGAAAAGTGAACTCAAACTATGCAGTTGACTTTTAATAATTGTTTGCTACAAAGCCTACAATATATAGTGTGTATGCCTAATTTGTTCTTGATGTCCATACAGATGCATTTTGATGATGGATACGGAGCTTACTTTGATTTTGGAAATCATACAGAGAAGGTATGGTGTATAGTTATTTGTGTTTGGTATTATTATGCATACTGTTGCAAGATTACCAATACATGGGTTCCCTATTCATGACTGAGAATGAGATTTTCTTTACATAACCATGACAGGTTCAACTTAAATGGAAAGAACTGCAGGCTGGACAAAATTATGCTACTCACCAACTTCTCCGGGATGTTATGGATATGCCTGTATTGAGATTGGTTCCTCACATTGGTTACGTTAGTTTATTCCCATTCATGGGGAGGATCATTCCATCTGTAAGGATGTGCATCAATTCTCATTTACATGCCTTTTTATGCAATGAACTAAGAATTCATTAGTTGCTTGAATGATTTCACAGATGTATATTTTAATATTACTGTTTCATTCAGGGATCATGGATTCTGGAAAAGCAGCTTGAACTCATTTCAAATCGCAGCCTCTTATGGACCAACTATGGATTACGTTCACTTGGCAAAACAAGGTTTACAGCCTATGCTCTAATGCATGCATTTTTTAATGGATTTAATTTGAGTGACATTATTCAGCCTGTGGATTATAGTGAACCAAAAATAATATTTCTTATTACACAGTTCCTTGTACATGAAGCACAACACAGAGCATGACCCTCCATACTGGAGAGGTCCTGTTTGGATAAACATGAATTACAGAATTCCTTCCGCACTCCACCATTACTCCAAAGGTAATATGGACTGGCCAAGGCTAAAAATATCTGCAAATATTCCCACTATATTTATACCCTCCTGAAACTAAATTTTTGGTTTAAATCTTGTAGAGAATGGGCCATATCAGGAGAAAGCTAAAGCCATCTACAAAGAATTGAGAAGCAATTTAATTAGGTATTGTTGACTTTATTCAGTACGATTGAAATCCTGTTTAATGTTATTGGCTATTTTTTTAGATAATATATTTCCTCCTTACTGCAGAAATATAGTGCGCAATTATCGACAGACGGGATTTTTGTGGGAACAGTACGAACAGACTAAGGGTAAGGGAAAAGGGGCACATCCATTTACTGGCTGGACATCGCTTGTAGTATTAATCATGGCAGAAGCATATGGAACTATTTAGGATAAACACAGCTAGGTGGAGAGGCTGCAACAAACATTCCTGGCTTCCTTCTCATTTTTCGTCCATGAATACCAAGGCAGTAAGTGAACATGTAACGTTGTAGTTTAAATATACATAGATTTTATAAAATATTTATTTTTGAAGCCTCCCAAATGCCAACATGCTTAGTAAAAAAATTGCATATCAGATTCCATCCAAGCTAAAGCAGGGGGAACGTTGAAAAGTGGAACGCAATTGCATCGCTATAAGCGTTAAGAGATACTTCAGCAGTTGTAACCTGTGCGAACTTTAGAGAAATCTTCTGTATCCTAAAATAAATCATAGTCAAAAGCAGGTGTTTGGTTTTCATTTTGATGTCACTCCAAATTACTTCCCTTCCCCATTTTGATTTTACCAACTGCGCTTGAGGCTCAGCTATCTTTATCAGCTGATACTAACTAGTAACTGCCAAATCGTGTTAGTTTCTTCAAAAAATAAATAAAATGAAAAAAAGAAATGAGACAGAGGGACAAGACAAACTATCTTTAAAAATTATTATTGAACAAGTTTAGGTTGAATTCCATCTTCAGTGGCATCTCCTGTGCCATCATAATCTCCACATACCGTATATCCTGCTTCAAAATATTGGTCAATTAGTTCCATTCAATAACAAAGGCAGCAGAAGGTATAGGACAAAATGCTACCTATCGTGTAAAATTGTGGCTAATCTCTGGTAATAGGGGTAACTGTTCTGCACTCATAATTTCCACATGAAGGCTTAAATTACGTCAAGAATTCAGATGAGCTGTTTAGAATTTTGCACCTCCTCAAGGCTTGCATCGTTTATCGCATATTATTTCATGAATTGTCTATATCATCAAAAGCTGGCATCACCTTCCTTTTAATCAAATATTGACATTGACTCGTGATACGGATCAACAAAATATTAAATACCAGGGACTTAATCTGAAATGTAATTTTCGTAATTGCACCTAACCAAATGAACATCCATTTTCTGCAAAATATCTATTACAAGTGTCTTAGGCTGCACCATTTGAATGGCCAAACCACCAATCTTCGACAATGAAGTTTATAACCAGTAAAGAGGTTCTGTTACGCTGAACAACAAATGCTGCAGAACTCACAACGAATCAAACTTAAGATGAACAAACGCAGGCAAAAGAGATTAATTTAGAAGTTAACCCTTCTTACATACCAGGAACTGTCGTTAATTGGGAATGGATGAGTTTAGAAACATTGATTTTCAATTGTTGTTCAGCACCAAACGAGCATTTCGGTTGCAACCCATTGGTTTAACTCAGCATCAGCAATCATTTTTTTATTATATAAACTATAAGCATTCCTTAAGACTTTGTAGCATTCTGCAGCCTGTAATAGGGATAACTTCTAAATTTTTTGCCCCCAAAAAAATCAAATTCAGGAAAGAGGTATTTATGATAGTCCAGATCTGGGTATCAATACCATGTTGCTTTTTCGGCTAAGAACGTTTGCATAAAGAATGAATTCCTATGCTGGAACAAGGATACTACATGAACTGTTATAGCAACAATTATTAAGGGTATTGATGAACGTTAAATTTATTAGATTTTCACATGTATTTTGTGACATTTATTTGATATTTTAGTTAACTTTAAATCTTGTTTTGAATCAAATTAATTTTAAATTCAGTTTTTATTTTGTTTTGAGGTAGAATTTTATGTTATAATTATTTTTAATGAATTTTTGATAGTTTTTAAAAGAAAAATAGGTCATTCTGGTTAAAGTTTCAAAGGCCCAAAATTAGCAGAAAATTCTCGAGGGAGAAATTATGAAAACTTAAAATAAAAACTAGGAAAATCAAAATTAAGACATTTTTCAAGGATAAATTAGCTGGAAAAAAAAGATAATTACTTGAATTAATTAGAAATATTATTTGTTTGTAATTCTTGTGGTTATCTCCTTAATTAAACCTAGCTACAATTCTACAAATAGGAGACTAGACATTCATGGTAACGATGTAGAAGTCTCAAACAGTTCTTAGAATTATATTTTAGACTTTTACCTACTAGACGTTTTTATTATTCCATTAGACACTTTAGGTTTCATTGTATTATTTTTATAAGTACAATTCCTTCCTCCTAGGAGAGGAAAGGATGAACCTTATTTCGCTTTAATTCTATCAATTCAATAATTCGTCTTGAATTCTTTATTTTTTATTTGTTTCCATACTTAATGTTTTTATTTGATTGGTTATCTTATAGATGAATTTAGGAATTGACTTGTACTTTGGTGAACCTTGTTAAAATCCGAACCTGAATCAAATACTTAATTACCATTATCTCTAGGGATATAATAATATTGGTTAAACCTCGCTAATTCTTGACCATTAATGTTGATTGTTTGTGTTGGTATGTCCAGGGGATTGAGTATCAGTTGAGTAATGTAGAATCAATGACTATGTAGGAATTGGGGTAGAATATATTAATGAATTGAGAATAAGCAAAGGAGATGAGTAGAGAATTGTGAAGTTACAGTATATCGAACGAATTTCAAGTTCAAATCTAAACATTCATTCATCAAGATCGACGTCACCATCCAAATCTAATATTTCTATCTTTACTTTTGATGATTTTAGTCATTTAATTTTTATTGTAACTTATTTTATGTTATTTATTTTGTGACAATCACAAAACAAAAATACAAAAATCTAATTCTTAGTTAAATAATTACATGAAATTCCTCCTTTATTCCTTTGGGAGATGATCACGATTACTATGTCATGATTGTATTACACTTGACCTATAAGTTGAATTTAATGTGAAATAAAATCCTAACAGCTATCCTATAGAAATTTGATCTTGGTTACAAGACTTGTTTATTAAGAATTAGAAGATATAGCTAGACATAAAACTAGAATATGCAACAACATCAACCCAATCTGGAAAAAGATTCTTCAATCTCTTTATTGGATCAACCAACTTTTGGTCTAAAATTGCTAGGTCCACTCGTAATGCTTCAGAGTTGTTAGCCTGACATTATCAAACAAAATAAAATTACGTTGTTATAGTAAAGACAAGTTTAATACAACATCAAATTTTACCTCTAACCAGAAGGTCCAATTCCCATCGCTAGGTCCACTAAGACGACATATATATGATTGTGGACCATCACCATAGGTTTCAGTTCCTGTGCAAATGCAGGCTACATTAGGCAATGAAAACATATTATCAATTGATAGGAACCTTGCCTCCTCTAGATGGGATAATCAAGGTTTATCAGCATAGGCCCAGACCCTGGTGAGTCTCTGTTAGTTGTTTGTAAGTGTGAATAGGGAGGACAGATTAGGAAACGCACCTCGGACAGTTAGTTAGTGGAGTGTGTGTGTGTGTGTGTGCACATTCTGACATTCTGTTATATAAAATTCTGTAATGATGATTCAGGATCATCCATTGGGATCCTTAGTGGAATTTGGGTAGCAGAGAGACCCTCCCTCTTGCTTGGAGAGCCTCGGCTCTTGGCTAACATCTCTTCCCTTTCTTGCTGTCTTCTCCTTTTGTGATTTGCAAGTACCATTGATACAGAACGTATCATCAAACCTCTTGAAATTTTGAGCTTAGCCTAACTCAACTCCAAAAGCTAACTCAAGAGATCAGTTATATATACTATTTTGGTCACATCACTAGTCAATATGAGATTTCCAACATACCCTCCTCATGCTAGGGATTAGACATCTAAAGCATGAAGCTTGTAAGATTGAACATTTGTAAGTGATCTGATAATGACTCAATAATAGGTAACCTCATAGGACTACCAATAACCACTGGGATAGACTTTAATACCATCTTAGAATTTTGAGTTTACTAAGTGAACCAAACAATTTTTGTACCTGGAAGCAAATTATCTGCAAATGACCAACTTGATAAAGGACCAGTGATGTTGAGGACCGCAACCCAGACCTCTTCCAAGGAACTAAAATGATAATAAATATAGTTATACATGATAACAAAGTAAAAATTTAGGTATTTTAAGATTTCATTTTCCTTCAACTTTTTTCAGTTCACACAAGGTGGTGTAAAATTGATTTAAGACCATTGAAAACAAATTGCAGCTAACAACTGTGAGACAAAAGTTATTTTTTTATAGACAAAAATACACATAATGTTTGAAATAATAGAATACTTTATGTAGACAAGCACCTGCCTAAGAATCAACCAAGTTGAAAAAAATTAGACTACTAATCCAACTACCATCACAATTTGTACCCCTGCAATAATTCTCACGCATTGACTGCAATAATCAAGATTTCCACACTAGGCCAAGCAATGAAAATCAAGACATCACAACATAACGTATTTTTAACTATGTAGATTAACTATGTTGATACCATGATCCACTCACCCTAAATAAAGCTCCAAGTGAACTCTTCTGGGTCCCTTTTTGGAATTTAAAGATGGATTTTGAACAGACAATTTCGGAAAGAATTCATACTGTTTCAAAATATCATCCTTTTTCGCAGGGAACTTGAGACTATTTGAGAAGAGAAAAGAAAGTGGAAAAATTGCCTGCAAAGAGAAATGCCTTCACATTAATTTCATGAACTCACATGCCCTAGGAATATAAACCATTATAAATAAATAAATAAAAAGCAGTTGTTTTTGTACTAATGAATATATATGATGATAACAGTATATCTAAAATTGGTTAATACATGTAATATGAACAAATATGGCAACTACTGAACAAATAAACCAGCTAGGGAAGAGAGCTTGAATGAATTTCATTACTAACTAATCTAAGTCATCAAATATTTGTTAAACAACTAAGAATGAGAGCAAATAGCCGTGGCAAATCATAGAGAAGTTTTAGCATATGCGTTCATAAAAGTAAGCTAAGATCACCAACTCAAAATTTTGCAACTACTGAAGAGTCTGACTCAACCTTGAACTTCATTAATTAAAGAACAACCAATTAATCATAAAAATAAATGTGGACAAAAATATTATTTCAATCTTTCCCATTTTAATTGAGGGAGATGAAAAACTGCCTGAGAAAAAGATTCACATAGTTATATCAGTGTGCAACTTACCATCCAATCATTGTGTTTAGACAATGATGCAGATTCAAATGAAAACTCTGAAGTAATATTCAATTCCTTTGCCACTTCAGGTGAATGTTTGAAAAGGAAAAGTAAAGAATTGGAGTCAGTTACAGAAAAATCATAAGTGGATTCCAAAATCTGACTTGAGCCTGCCAAACCATAGGAAAAATGTTAGAAATTAGATCATAGAGGGGGGAAAAGGGGATATTTGGGGTACTGCAATGATAATGGAAAAGAAAACAAATAGAGGAACTTGTATAAGCAATTGTAGACACTAGATTAATTCGTTACTTCAGAGAGTATCAAGAAAATTATAATTGCCCACCATACTGCCATTTCTGATAATCAATACCTGCAGTATGGAAAGTATGCTGAAAAACAATCCTCTTAGGTGCAGACATGGTGTAAGGAAAGAACTGAGATGATAATGCCAAAGCAAACACACTAAGATGCAGAAGAAATTGCAAGATGGATGACCTGGCTAACCAATGCCCACATATGGGCATTAGAGGGCCTGTGCACCAACCAGTTACAGTTCCAATTAATGCAGCCACAATAACATCGGGAACATAGTGCCCTGCAATAAAAAGTTATGGTCAGCTGCAAGCATTTTGACCATTGTGAAATTGCTAGCATTATACAATGTGATGAGTTATGCATACATTTCATTTGATTTTAAACAAATAAACTAATAAATGTACTTAATTCAAATGCAGTAGCATAAAGCTTAGTGATTCCGTCCCAATGGTCTGGTTATCATTCGATGCCACTCTATTATACATTAATTTAATTACTGGGCCAATCTACCATGCATTAATTTAATTACTGGGGTGTGTATATATAGACTAACCATATGGTAGTGGAAGAGAACCCATCATTCCCATCCTCTCTATCAGAAACTGGGCAAGAAAGCCACCAAAATAAACAGAATACGCAAGGCATGGAACTAGAGGTAGTATGTAAAACATTGTTGACCTGGAGAGTAAAAAAAAATAAGGGGAAAAAATTACGGAGATGAATAACAGATGCCAAAAGAAATAAGATAAAATAACAGCATGCATATAAAAACAGCAAAGACACAAGACAAGTCTATTGTAATGAGAAGAGAGTTAAATGAAATTAGTGGCAGTAAGACCAAAGATGAAGCAAGGCACACAAAATTATTTGTACAAAAATAGTACATACAGTGATTACAATTACTTAAGAATTCACAACCAACCTGAGTGACCGTTGTCCAAAGAATTTGACTGACAAGCAGAACGATATCCATGCAGGAAGCAGGGAAGCACAAACAAAAAAGGTCACAAAACCTCCACTCAACCCAGCTACAAGATAAGCCTGCTTTTACTAAACTTGTTTTAGCCACACAAAAATATTCAAGAGAATACATTAAATCATGCTGTAAATATATATATATATATATATATTTGTGTGTATGTGCATGTGAGTGCATGACAATTAATTAAATCTGCACACCAAAGTTAATACAGCATAGAACCCAAATGCTCCCCAGAACCTTGCTTCATCAGATAGTGCCTGGCAATTTATGTGTCAAATCAAAACGTTAGTAAGTTCGGACTCACAACAAGAAGACAAATTGGAATCACTCATGAAGAATATGTCCAAATTCACAAGACTACACAAAATCATTTTTACAAAGATCATGCATGAAGGCAGCACAAGCCAAAGTAGGTATGCTAATTCTGTAGAAACAGTTTTAAGCCTTTCTATCGGATAATATATTTCATTTAATAACTAGAAGAACCAAGATATAAAACTCGTATTATTCAAAAAGCAACGTAAGATTTGCTAAGTAAAGCTTGAGACTCAAACAGTAAAGTAAATGTTTGGCCAATATTTTTATAATGAAAGGAAAAAATCAAATTTAAACACAACAGTGGTTGTTAAGGTAAGAAGTTTGATAAAACAAAGTCTTCTATCTTGATTTAAAAAAAGTCTATTACAAAGTGTAAAAACTATTAATGAATAATTTCATAAAAAAAAAAACTATGAACATGGATCACAATAGACTTGTTAAACCCATTTCAACATGTGCTGCAATACCTCTTTTGATGTCTTGACAATGGAAATATCTTGAGAAAGAGGAAAGTGTCTCCAGATTATTCTTGGAATTAAAAGTCCAACAAGTGCACAAGGTACAAACATTGCGAAAGCCAAGTATGGATGAGCAAACCTGGGTTTCATCAATTATGTTAACACATGAACACAGAAAATGCATAAAGATTTTTAAATTATTACACCTCAGATACTTTAATGGCCACAAAAAATGGCACTTCTAAATCTTTAGTATTTACTAAGAGATTTTCAAATGCTTGGAGCGGCTCCATCATACTTTGTTCTCCCACTGTATAATTTGATTAAGAAAAAATCTGTCACTAACTACAAGAAGCCTAAAGTTAACGTTAAGTGAACATACCAATTCATTGTTTGAGAAGAGAACAGTAATCTCAGAATAGAAAATGCAACAGGAACACCAACGGCCAATATAATCCCAACCGCATGGAACATAAATCCTGCAAATCCAACAAATTACAAAATATTATTCAAAGTGTCTACAAATAATATTTAAATTCTTCTAGAATAACTTGCCAAAAAAATCTCCTAAAATAAAGATTATGGCAAAAATTTAAAGTGATTAACAAGGAGATCAATTAGAAACATCTTACAAAGAGGTAAATGGAAGTAAACATGTACTAATTTACCTTTTATAAAATCACACAAAGCTGCTGACCAAGAATGTGACCTACCATGAGTGAAGGGCATGACAAGAAAGAAGAAGACAGGAATACTGTGAAGAATTTTAGCTACCCATCTAGGATAAAATATCTGAAATCCATTATTTATATATAAGACAACAAAGAGAAAGAGGGCCCATTTATGAAGATCATATTGCTAGGAGTATCAAAGGAAATATTAGATCATTAGCAAAAGCAGGAATCTACCAATTTCAGTGCATACCATAAACCATGAGAAATAATCAAAGAATACAGCCCGCTCATCGTTGAATGTGCTAGCAGTAACTTCACTAGATTTTTTTTTATAGGTGTTCTGTATATTAGCAGAATTAGTAAAAGTCTTGATTATGCTGAACAGATTTTCTCCACGTGCTTGGATGCTTCCAGGTCTGAGACAGAGTAATACATCAAACACATTTGCAATTTCAATTAAATATCTTGTACCAAACCAAGCACATAGGATACATACAATAGTCTCTCTACTGTATCATAGGAGGTATGGTAAAAATAACCACCAAGGAGAAAGATAATGTCAAGCCCGGGAATATCCCCATAGTCTTGGGAAAATATTCGGTAATCTGTATCTCCAGGAATAACAGGAAAAACGTCCTGTATGTTAAAATAGAAAATTCATGTTAATTAGTAAATACAAAAGGGGAAAACAATGGCTGAGCAACACAATAGAGTATTAAAGATATAGGGAGGTTAAAAGAGAAACAAAACCTGGGCTGCACTATTAGCCATAGGGTATATTGCTGCTTCTGCATAGACATTAGAAGGCCAAGAACTGGGTCCAGATTGGCAAACTAAATCTGTTAATTTTAGCAACACTATTCAGTGAAAATGTCCTGTATAGCACACATCATAAGTTGATGGACAGAGATGTTGAAGATTAGTTAATTGTCCTACTACTAATAATAGAAACTTTGCATCACATTTACCAGGCCCTCCAGTCCCAGATGCCTCCACATTTATAAAAGCTCCTATAGTGTCATGCCATTTATGTGTCTTCATGAATCCATGTGCACCCTTAAGCATCAAAAGTAAACAATACCTCATTAGTTTCATCATGGTAAAATTCATTCATGGATAAGCATCAATCTTCTATAGACAACATCCTACCAACATAAAAAGTTCCTCAGCACCATTAAAAAGGAAAATAACTGGGCGGTAGGGAGCCCAACCAGAGTCAACAATTAGTCTTGCAATTTCCAGCATAGATGCTGAAAAGTAGGGAAATTAGATGAACGATAAGATTTAGAATACTCAAGTTGATAAGGTAGATTTCCCAAATTTAATAATCTCTTAAATTCAAAGACGACATCAAATGTAGCCTCTACTCACCAACACATGAACCACAGTCACCAGCACCAGGGGAACCAAGGGGACTATCAAAATGCCCATTCACTAAAACGGATGGATCAGTCTCTTTGGAATCCACAGATGATATCCTATAGTAAAATAAAAATGAAATGCAATCAACATTCCTTAAACTAACACAGATATGTCAAACTTTGTTGTTTATATGATGTACAGAAAATATGTGTAGTCACTTAAGGTACAATAATGATTCACTAGTCTTGACTTGACATAATATGTTCAATAACAAATCACTATATCCAAATGTCATATTTCAAAGACCTTTAGATTGCATATCATTATCTACTAATGAGAACACCCCTTTTTATCAATGTCTTTGCAAACCCTTTCTTCAATGAACCTTCTTAATTTATATTAAGAGTGTCATGTTAGTTCTCACCTTATGTTCACTCCCACTCTAAAGTTAAGAAATGGTATATATCACTTTTCCAGGGGACATGTGTGTGGATGTCAGGAAAAATATCATTTCCAATTTTTTGTTTTATAAAGTAAACAGACAGAGAGAGATTGAATCAAAACAGCACTGTTTATTGCAAGATGGGTAAATCCAGATTACCCCTTTCCGTGTACTTCATTCAAATTTTGCATTACATATACAAAACTCTTTTTTTTTCAATTAACCCTCTGAAAACATTGTTTATCTTTAAAACTATTACATAACTGTATGATAAGTAAAAACACAGCAATATCTTTAATGTTTAATAAGCCACAACCAGAAAGAAAATGATTCAATAAACTGTCAATTGTGAATGACTGTTCTGCAATTGACAAACTAGAATAGTTAGCTATCATGGCTGCTAAGTGGCCTTAGACAAATGATCGATAAATATTAATAGGACAGTGCATACTAGTGATAGACAGATAGTTGTAAGCCAGTTAAAAATCCATGCCTCTATGTCCTCCTACACGTAATTGGATATTGGAAAAAGTTGAAATTAGTGCTTTCATTTTACTAAATTTAGCTTGCTAGTATGTGAAACATTTGCTTACAAATTGCAGAACATCTTTCCTTATCCTTTTCCAATGAAATTATGCTGCAATTCTAGCATGAGTTCTGGCCACTCCAGCATGCCCTCCTATATTGTGGACATTTAGTTGCATGCATTGGTCTTGACAAGGCATCCACAGCTTTAATTTTTTTCTGGTTTATACTCAATTTAGTAGATGAATCCTAGCAGTTGTATCACTTTGTTGGTCGGTTTAGATAACAGAGTGGTGACTGGTGACCTATCAACTATGGGTTGAATTTAGATCATATTTGAATTATGGAATGCATTGCCCTAACATATACTAAGTTTGCATCTTTAGTGGTGATATTTCCTTAAAAAGTAAGCAATGGATAAACTACCGGCTCAAAACGAGGAAATTAGTGTATGAACTTGAAGTATAGGGGGTAATCTATTGCTGAAGAATATTATTTATAAATCTCAATACACATAACTGAATCCAATACAAATGATTATATTGAACTGCCAAGGTACCTCATAAGAATATTAGTATGATTTCTGTATCCCAGAGCTATGTTATGGCCCAAAAACAACATATTGAAGGAGCCACTCACAGTTGTCTCCTCAATCTCAATTCTGTGAGTAAAATATTGGAAATAAAATTAAATCAGACTCCGAGAAAGGAAAAAAAAATACACTAAAAAGTGTGTATATTAAATAAAAATAAATAAGTGGACCAAAAAGGCAAAAATGAGAAAAAGAAGTGTGACTAATAATAATAAAGTATTGCAACCTGACATTGGAGGTAGCTCGCTCCTTTATTACTTCCAACTGACGCTTAATATATTGTGCTGCCTTTTTCAATCCAGGACGCCCTTCCTAATAATTAATGCACCAAAGGTCAATTCATAAAATCATGTCAGATTCATAAGAGAAAATGTTATCCGTGATTAATAAATAATGTGACATAAAAAGATGCTGTTAGACTAAAAGTTTTTACACTGACAACTATTTTAAAATAGTTATTATAAAAGTCAATAAACTACCATATTTGACATTAGTTAGTTTGTAACTGGATTTCCAGTGTCAATGGAGATATAAGGTTAAGGAAGAAAGAAAGAAAAAGCCGCGGGTTTGATCCTCTTTACGAATAAAACTAACATTCTAACAAAAAGTATCAGTGTCAATGCATGTTCAATTTTTTCTTAAAACTGTCATACAAAATATTTATGAGCTATTTTATGAATAACAAACACTTCTCAGTTCATAACACCGATGGCGATGAAAAAAGAGCTATCAGATTCCACCTGTTCGAAAGCGATTGACATCATCATGATGTCACACACAAATTAAGATCCCAAATTGTAAACAATATACTTAAAAAACGCAAATACCAGTGATCAAGTTTCACATTTCCAAATTAAAAAATAAAAAATAACTAAAATTGGCTCACTTGACGGCCGTCGATTTCTTGCGACAACATTCGAACATGTTCTACAGTTCTGGCTTCGGAGAATCGATCAAACGGCGCGTCGTTCCCGAGAGGGTTGACGAACTTCATGTGGATGACGGAGTATGTCAGCGCCGACAAGAGTCCGTACATGACCGCCAGAAGGACAAGTAATTTGACACCTGAGACATCCTCGGAAGACCCGAACGCCATGTCAGCAGCGTTAGTTGTGTTTGCTGTTTCTGTTCGTAAGTGTTCAGTTTAGTTTAAAATTTATAGTACTAATTTATAATAGATTGATCAAATGGTTGTTTCTGTTCGCTCCAGTGTGTGTGTCTGTGACGTAAATGGTTGAAGGCTAAGAGGAACAAACATTATTTTGTTTTTAACGAAACTGCTGGTGCTGTTTTTGGTGAGTGAATCAACGAACTGAAATTTCCTGATGTTTGTTGGATTGTTGGTTTTATTTGGGCTTTAAAATGATTGCATTTATGGATCTTGGGCCTACTGAGCAGCTATTCGTCCACTCCAAAAAAAGATTGGTTGTTGGAGGGTTAAAACTTAAAAGGAGGGATAGGAAGAAAAGATAAAAAGGATAAATAGTTTTATTAGTACTTAAAAGTATAATTTACTCTCACTTAAGGATCTGAAAGTATTAAAATTTCAAAAAGATCCTTAAGTGTAATTTGTCGGCTAAATTTAATCATGTTTTTAAAAAACTTTAGTCAATGTTAATGTGTATGCCTACGTAACAGTTGATTGTACATACATGGATGAAACTTGACAATATGGTGGTTATGTGATAATGCATGATGAAAATTAAAATCTACTGGCACTATGGAAAGCAGGGGGAAGAGCTACATCGTTTGACATTGCTTTGGATTATGAATAATCTCTCTGCATCTGAAACAATGGGTTCATCTTGGATCAGTACGCCAATGTGAATCAGGTATGTATTAATTAACCATAAGCTCGAAGGAGAGTTTGAAACTCTTAAATAATACATCATTGAAAGAGAATATAAATAAAATATATCCACATTCATTACGTCCATTTTTTTTACACTTCCTAAGAGTCTTTCACTCTTTCAGCAACTAATTCTAATACATGCTCAAGAGAGCAGCAAGGAAACCTTAAAATGTCTGCTACTATCTATCGGATAGTATAACACTTCAATACTTCTCGGGCTGCTAAGCTATTTCTTGTTATTCACTAAAAGACCTCATTGTAAGACAATGTTCTTGTATTTCTGGTACCGGTAGTACTAGGAGTAACTGTTCTGCAATCATAATTTTCACCTCATGGCTTACATATGTCAAGAATTAAGAGTTGCTGTATTCAAAATTTGCACCTCCTCAAGCATTACATTGTTTATCGCATACTATTTCAAGAATTTTCTATATCATCAAAAGCTACTATAAACTTTTCTTTTAATCAAATATTTTTTACTACTGGATACTGCAGATCAACAAAATATTAAATATCAGTGTATATTACTATCATCCAAAGTTACTTCATTTGGAAAAGTAATTTTCGTAATTGCACCTAGCCTGCCTTAAATTATCCTAAATATCATAATTCACAAAAGCATATCGACAGCTTTGCTCAATCCTCCATTCGAAGTTATAACTTTCCCATGATCATTTTCTTTTGTGAAAGATTCATACTTTTCATTTACCATTTTTTTTCTACATTTCAAAATTGGGTTCTTTGCCTTAATATAAATCGTGTGCAATGGTCACCAAGGTATATCAAGCAAGCAACTTTCATCTATAAATCAAGTATTCAGTATCAATACTCATGATGTGCACAGATTTCAATATTATTTATTAGGAAGAAAAAAAAAGGAAGATGAAAAGGAAAAAGAAACTTGCCCACAATAATTTGAAGTAGTGCTTGGTCAAAGTCAATGGTTACGTGAATAACTGTAGAAACAATCCAACCATAGATCAGAGAGATGACATGCCATGATAAAACCAACAAGAACAGGCAAAAACACTAAATTAACATCATCCATCCTAGTAAACCAACAAAGGTCCTTAGTTCCTCAAGGTCTCTAAATTCTGAATCAGCCAACTTTTCAGGCCTTAATAGTTACACTGCATAAACACAAACCAGATGGTCTTATATCAGAGGTGTGCCACTCAGATCCTGGTGCTGCATTTGGATCATACAACAAAGTCTTATATGAAGGCTCTTCCTCCAGTGAGAAAAGCAACAACTTACCATCCAATATCCCGAACCGAAAACCAATGCTTGAACTCCCTGTCAAAGGGACTGGTACCATTTTCCATGAATTGTCCTCTGGATTGAATATTGCCAACTTCCGCTGGTTCTTCCACTCCATGCAGAACAACTTCTTTTCCAGCACTGCATAAGCAGTGACCATGACACACCCATTTTTCATCTCACACCACCCGTGCTTCTCAGGGTTGTAGACATCAACAAACTTGGAGTTTCCAATTGTGAAGCTTGACCTTCCACCCATGACATAGAGCTTCCCCTCGAATCCACAGGCAAAGCAACCCCATCTCGGGCGACGGAGACTCTCTATTGGCGTCCACTTGTCGGTATCCAGATCATACACCTCTGCACTTGAGAGACTGTCACCGGTTGCGCCATAGCCTCCAACGGCATAAACCAAGCCGTCGACTTCAGCACAAGCAAAGTCATACCGAGCCACGTTCATGCTTGACAATCTGCTCCAGCTGCAATTGCAATTACAAAGTTTAATAATAGCACTGTGTAAAGATGTTTCCTTGCAAAAAAAGTGAGGCTGATGCATGATCAAGCATATTTCATGTTTCAGAATTCATGTAACAATGTTGCAAATGTAAGCATTTAGTTACATAACTGGGAAATTGAAATCATACAAGTCAATTTGTATCAACCCATTCCAAGCTTTATAGTTTTTATTTTCTACTTTCTAGTGTTTGAGTGAAACATTTGTCTTAGAAAAAAACACTTCTTCCAAAAGTTAAAATCTTGTGCCAGAAAGGCTTCTAAGCATAGACAGACAGACAAGCACTCCAGATCTAACTTCTAAAACCAACACATCCCAGAAATGGATAAATTATAATGGAGAGAACTGGTAGCAGGATTATTTTCTCCCTGTATAAAAAATCAAAGGCTCAAAATCAATACTACAGGTTTATATCTCTCAAACAACAAATACTCAAAAGATTTCCCATACCAGAGGTACATAAGCACAATGGACAATTAAATAAAGTTTCACAATCCTCCACTATCTGAATCATAAAGCAAGAATTATCATATCAAGTGTAATAAGTTCCTAAGACGCTCAGGTAAATTTACAGCAGAAAAGCATACCTGTTGAGGCAAGAATCATATTGGTAAACCTCTGCTGAGACAGAAGCAGTCCCATCAATGGATGAATAACCAGCCATAACAAGGAGCTTTCCATTAAGAACTACTACCCCAAAGCCAGCCTTTGCTGGACCAGGCATTGGTGGAAGAGATCGGCGATTATGCCCAAGACAATCCATGACCTCCCAATGGCTCCCTTTTCCTTCACTGCCTGCTGTCAAGATATAGAGCCATTCCTCATGCATCCCAGCCAATTTTCGCACGGTTATAAATTCTTTGCTTCGAATAAAGCCCCTCCATCTCTTGCAGACACCACCCATGGCTGGGAAGTTCGAACGAGGCACGAGTGCAAGGCAGTGTTTTGAAACATCATCAGGCAGCCCAGGTAGGATGGGGCTAGTACCATCATCATCATCATCCAGAGCCTCAGACCTCACATAATGATTGTTTTTTGTAAGAGTTGGTCTATCATGGTTGGCCAAATTGGTAAAACACATATTTGGCTCTACAAATATCTTCTTTTCAGCCACAAAACTAGGCATTTTTCAAATTAGTGATCACAAATATGATGTAAGACGAAGATGTAGAGAAATTTTGTTGGCGAGTGGCGACCAATCAACCAAACAATGTGAAAATGTCTTACTGAGTAATGAGTACAACTAACTAAAGAAATTCATGATACCCATCACCAATTGGGATTCTACAAGACCAAGGCATAAAAGATGTCGCGGAACGAATAACATGAGCGGTATAAGAAGATGACTTTCTGTGCTTTATCCAGTCTGATTCAAATTCCATAACAGAAGTTATGGTCCTACAATAATCCCTCTTACTTGCTTTCTGCAATTTATATTTTAAGCTTCCAGAGTTGTATTTTCCCTCACACATTGCCCAAGTATCTATGAATTAAGGAAAAAATTTATTATATTTCAAAGTTGAAAATAGAAATTTACCAATAATATTCATTAGCAAAAAATGTAAAGTCACACCAGAGTAGGCCATAGAACTTGCCAAGCCTTAGCCACCTGTAACTTTCATTTTCTTTAACTCCATATCAGCTAAATGAATCAAACTGAGAGAGGGAAAAAAGTAGCACACTATTTAGAAAAATTGATTATTCAATTGGGGAACGAGGTTTCAATTGAAAAATGTTCAATCTGCAGGGTTAACAAAAACAAATCACTCTATTCCTTTTACAGATATCACTTGGACAAGAAAGCATACTAAATGTTTGTAAGCACTATAATCTAAAAATATAGCAAGGAACTACCATCTAACAAAACTCCATATTCCAGTGTTTCCAGAAAGTCCACAAACGATTGTGATCTAAAATAAAATAAAACAAAGCAACCAAGAAACTACAGAGAAGAACCAAGTGAGAAATGTTTAAGAATAAAATAAAAAGACCTTTGCCCCTATTGAATTAAATCCAGGCATAGATGAAGTCATAATAAAACCACTCAATTGAAAACTACGAGGTGTCAATTGTCCTCTTGCACCAATACCCGGAGCAAAAGTAGCCACTAGATGCGTTTATAAAGAAATGAAGCTAACAAGAGATTTAAAAAAAAAAAAAAGGAAAAACACATCCAAATCCACCAATCCAAAAGAAAGAACCTTTCACTACAAGGGACTCATGTTTGATTTTATTGGTGTAACCAACGGTATCCTCCCCGAAGCACGAGGAGGCAATCCTATTTGAGCCAAACAGTATAGGACTACTATGAACAGTAAAACTCTCGTTGAGGTGTATCTAGAACTCAAATGTGAGACCACTTTTTGAATAAACCCAGGATACCCCTACCCGAAATTCAAAGACTACGAATTCAAGATCACTGGTTAATATAAAAGAGCTTTATTTTTATGTATTAATAAATGAGACTGTATCACAGGATCATAATAAATTTGCAAGTGTACATAAACCTCAGCTGTTGAGAACAAACAGATCAATGAGAAATTAAAAACAAAAGGAATTCAAATCGAATCTGAGGTTTCAGAAAACAGGAACACACGTTTTTAGCATTGTCCTTTGGTTCTGAAGAGAGGCCAAACAATTTTAAGACAACCAATTAACTTGACAAGGAGTGCATACAGTACAGGAAAACAAGAATCCTATGTGTAGCTATATAAACCATGAGACAAATAATAAGAGTGTGTAAACAAATCGGATTCAAAATACCAATTGGTAGATCTGTAGCAAGTAAAAAACAAGAATTGGAATAATAAGAGAACTAAACTTGGATTATGAATTATGAAAAGAAAGAGGAACTTACAAGAATAATAATGAGATTGAAAGGAAAAAAGAAATAAGAGAAGGGTAGTTTGTGTAGGCAATATAGAGTTCCTGGGAAGAAGAAGAAGATAGGAGTTGTTGATGGCGCTGTAAGAAGTAAAGTGTTATTTATAGGATTTATAAGGTACCAAAACGGTCGGAGACAAGATATTAGGATAACACTGACACAATCTCACCACGTCAGGACTTGTTTTGTTGACAAAGTAAACAGCAGAGTTTGCAATTGGACTTTCTTAACATAATGACAGTATTACACCTCTGCTAAGATAAATTTTCTTATTATAGGTTATGAATCGTGATTTGTTTGAATTAGTCTATTAGTCTATTTAAAGATTGAAAAAAAAATGATCTCATCAACTCAGTTTAACCTGTTAAATATGAATTGTAAGTATATCATATATTATATTAGCAAATAATATTTTTTTTTTGAATTGTAAAATGGGTGAAGAGTTTAAATTACTCTTCCTCACTTCAGCCACATCAGTTATATATGATTTGTGATTATCTTAAAATATATTTATTATATTTTATTTTCATATTAATAGATTATTTTATAATTAAGTCATGACATTAATAACTCGTGTACTATTTTTTTAAAAATAATACATATAATAACAACTGTAGTCAAAATTATGATGATCGTTAAAAAATATTTTTACCGAAATAGTAATTGCACGTGTGTGTGTATATATATAATACATGCACTAGAATAGGCGACATGCTCATCCCTATTTAAGTGATAAAATTGTCCCTTCATCCAATAAAATTGAAACAAGAAAATTAGCATGATTCCTGCGCAAGGATGACACATACAAATCGAGAAATTGTCTAAATTTCTACTTATAAGAAAATATTACATGCACTAGCGTAAGTAGGAAAGTTTTTGTTGGCTTATTGTCTCAATAATCACTTACTGATTATCTTGCAGAATGTTGTAGCTTTTTTTTTTTTATTTTTGGTGAATAGAATAATGTATCTACAACTAATATTTCCCTTTTTCAAGCAAGCACCATTAAGAGCCAAATACTTTGAATTCCATCTCCATCAATGATCATCAAGAACCACTTATTGATCTAGTCATGTTGTGATGAGCCATTGGTAGATATGCACTGTGCCCTATCTTCTTTCTCGACTTTTTCCTCTTATTGTTGACATTTGTGGCCTTACGAGCCAGATTTTTTTTACTTTATTAAAATTTAATAAGAATAATGCTAATGGTAGGAAAATGATCAATTCGTGATTTCTACAGAACGATTTTTCTTGCATAAAATTAATGAGAATAATGCCAATGATAGGAAAATGATCAATTCGTGGTTTATACAGAACGCTTTTGATTGGACTTGTTTCCTTCTGCCTTTACCTCCTCTAATTTTCGTGATCTTTTTATTTTTTTAGTGGAAAGAAAATTTGTGCAAATTTGTTCCATACCAAATACTCTCTCTGTGGCAAAATAATTGAAAATTGACTTTACCAAAAAAATATTTAGGCTTGATTGTAGTTTGTGTTATCATATTTTAATTTATATATAATGTCAGATTGCATAATTTTGATCGTTATTAAAAAAAGTTAGCTAGTGTCATTTTATTCTTGTAATCATATTTAAAAAATCATTTTTTTTCTTAAAGATCCTCCATTGAAATTTGATCTTGAAAATAAATAACAGTGATTCGAACAAGAATCACAATTAATTAAATGATATTTTTAGAATGATTAAATAAGATCAAAGTAGTTAAAATTTGTTTATATTTGAATCTACTGATATTTTAATGTTTTTATTTTAAACTTCAACCTTAAATTAACTTTTACATCAAGCATAATGACTCAGACCAAATATGGATTGGTTTATTTCACTTCATCAAATATGTATTTCATAATTTGAAATAAGGGAAAGCCCGAGAGTTTGTTTATTTAATTTTTCTACAAGCAGAGTTTATTTATTTACATAATCATGTCTATTATGCAAAATGACATCAAATTATGTAGATAAACAACTAAAAAAATATCAAGGGATCTAATTCAATTAATTGAGTAGAGTGCATGAATTATTATAAATTCTTTAATAATATTTTTAATTATTATAGATAAAAAAAAATAACAACTAAAAAAACACATAAAGGAGATTGAACGATTATTTTTAATTAAAATTATACAAAAATAAAGAAATAATTAAGTTATTCCAAGAATAATTCTTTTTAGATTGTTATTCTTGATTTGATCATTTATTCTTATTTGAATAGTTAGAAATTTTTTACCAATAATTATGATTAGTTATTCATTAAAACTATTAGTTTTTAAAAAATAAATAGCGAAAATAAAAAGTAACCTATGTATAATATATTAAGTAAGTTTCATTAGTTTAATTTTATTTATTTATTTATTGGTGAATATTCATTAGTTTAATTTAGTAAAAAGTGTACACATAAACCAAACCGACACAACTGAAAGTCTGAAATGGTTTGGTAGATTTGTTAAATTCATGGAATTAATTGAAACCAATAAACGTTCTTAATCTATGCTGTAAAAGAGTGACAGTTGATTTAATAAATGCTAAAGTCCAAGTGACGCAATAACCAATTCTTCCGCAAGGAATATCATCATGTCATATACATATTTAAAGTAAAAATTGAAAGCACCTATAAAAATTCAGGATAGTTGAGTTGACATTAGTTTTCTAGTTATTTATTTTTATGGATCGGATTTGGATTGTTATTCCAGCTCAGCCAAATGCGTTTAGCTAATTAAGTCCTTGGAATCAAATATCTTGACTGCGAAAAATAAGAATGCAATTCAATTGCATGATGACAATTGTTAAAGGATCCCTGCCCTGATTTTCTCACTAAGATATCTATCAAATGAAAGTTTATTAATAATTTCGAGGATTTTTTCACTTATAATTTTGAGGATTTCTGAAAGTTAAATAACTATTGTATCGGATTTTCTTAATCTAATAAATTCCTTCTTATGTCATAAAAGATATTTTTTCATTTTTTAAAATGTTAAAATGTAGTTAAAAAAATGTTAAAATGCCTATTGTCATTGCTATTCAGTCTTGGTGGGTAAAGGATTGAGACACACACTTGGTGCATGAGTTTAGAGAAGCAGATATTTTATATGTAAAGACTAAAATAACCCCTTTTTTTAATAATTTAAAGATTTTTTTGTGTACATAATTTTAAAGATTGAAACGATATTTTTATAATTTTTTAAAAAATTGACTGATACTCATAATTTCAAATACTGATTTAATATATTATTCTTGTACATCCTGTAAGCGAACATATACCAACAATTACAAGTGTACAAGGATTACTCTTTCCTTAAATAAAGCCAAAGTAGATTATGACAATTTTTTCCTAGAAAAAAACCCGTTATGGTGTGTTTCGTTGTCCCACTAGAATCTATGATTTTGGTTACCTTTCTACTACGACTGGCTGATTAATTAAAACGCTCCAACGAATCAGAATAATATTCCCACTTTTCGCAAGAGAAAGTTTGAAATTTTTGTGAAACTTAGGCCAATAGTTGATTCTATTGATGGAGGAGTATGCATAGATCACCACAGATTTTGAGATTCCAATTGATGATGTGTTGAATTTGGATTGCAGCATGTGTTGATTGCTACATCATTATTTGCTATAATTCAAAAGTGTGGCTCAACTTTTAAGTTACTAATGATAATATTGTTGCATGTACATCAGTACATGTGTGTGGTGAACCAAGGCTCCCATTTTATTGGACGTTGAACACTCGTGTCCAATTAACATCAACTACTCTCGTGAATCAGACTATTTACAAGTACGTTTGTTGATGTAGAATTCTGGGCGTTGTCTCAATCTCTAGAATTCTTGGTGCATATCTATCTGCTAGAGATATCAGATATGTTTGAAACGGAGAGTTTTGTGCCATGTTTTGAAATGAAGGCTATGTTTGGATTATTTACAGAAAAAGATGTGATCGATATAATGAAATGAAATATAATAGAATCAAACTCTCTACTTCCAGTATTTAGATATATTGTTGAAAAACCCAAATAGCTAGAATAGAGTTCTCATTCTATAATATTTCATCCTCTTTTTATAAATTAAATTATAGGACATAATATTATTCCCTTTTATTAAATTTCCTTTCATTAATCTAGATATAACTAAAAAAACAAGGAGGAAAGAAATAGTATCGGAAAATGTAGAAGGAAAGAGAAAATAAAAAAAAAAAGACTTTTAAGTTGTATAGACTAAAAAACATGGAAAAAGTGTTTTTTTTCTTTATTTAGTTAATTAAATAAAAAATGTAAGAAAGAAAATATTTTTTAATGTAAAAATATCCTTATAATGAAAATGAATACTTTCATTCAAATGGTGCATTCACACTAAAATTCGATATTTATTATATGTTCTCCATCTCTTCAGGGGAGTAATATATTTACGGGAGGCCAGGCAGACAGGTTTAATATATATTGACGGCCACTATTGAGCTCCACGTAGTCTTGATATATTTATAAATAATTTTAGGTAGCCCAACTGAACCATTAGTGTCACACTGACTCGTTTTGTAAACTCTAATGAAACGCTGAATTGTTCATTAATGGTCACAGCAAGGATTACTCTCAAGTCTCAAGTGAAGAAGTGCACTTTAGAAAATAAAGTACACTTACAATTGTCAGATTAAAAAAATTTATAGGTTAAGAATTGTCATAAAATTATATAGAATAAAATCTAAATTATTTATAATTTCAACTGTTAATTTTTTAACTAATGATTATCTATGCACTTTATCATTTGAAGAGGAAAGCAAAAAACACTCAGAAGTGGCAGCAAAACAAGAAGAGCACATTACCAACCAAGACTACAAAAAAAAAAAAAGCTTGAGTTTGCAACTTACATATAACATAAGCTACAAAAACCCTTAGACCTGAGATATAAACAAATTTCTTTGAAGCCCAAAGCAATTACAGAGGAAAGTAGCACTAAAGGAAAAAGAAAAGTGAGAGACGGTTAAAGAGGAGGTCCTCGTAATGGATTTAGAAAAAGTTTATAAAACAAAGTGGTCCCCTACTTTCTCAATTTCACAAATTATCCTTCCATTTTTTTCAAATTTAATCCCCCATTATTTTAATTGTATAATTTTTGTTCATTCGATAATTTAACATCTATTATTTTAGTGGGAATGTTGATGTGCCAGTAATGTGTCACATCAACATAAAAATGTTTGTGGTAGCAGTGCACTAAACTATCATGTCAACATTTCTTTTAAATATTGAATGCTAAGTTAACAAATGGCGGAAGATCAAATTCACAAAAAAGAAAAACGGAGCATGAAATTCGTGAAATTGAGAAAGTAGGACGACTAAGTGAAATTTAGTCACAATAAATTGAAAAACATTAGTGGAACCCATAAATCAACGAGGTCTATCAACTATCAAAAGTCTAACAAGCAACAAATTGATTCACGACTCTAGATAGAAGGTTATATCTTGAATAGCTTACAGTATCATTTGGGTTTAACTTAGATGCAGTTCCATAAGTGCTTTTAGTGTTGTTATCTAATTAGAATTAGAGCTTCACCTTAGCAACCTATTTTGACCTTTGATGGAAACCTTTTTTTACGTGGATTATCGAGGTGAAGCACTAATTCTGGTTGGAAAACAGCACCAAAAGCACATATAGAACTACATCTAAGTTTTCTCCTTTGGGTAATCACCTCATAAGATATGAATGGTTGAAATTGTACCCAAAACCTAAAACCATCAAGGGTCAGAACTCAGAAGCCCAATAATGTTCCTTTTCCCCCATCATATAATCAAAATCTAAAATCTAGAAAACAGGTAAAAAAGAAGGAAAATAGCTAACCAAACCAACAAAACTACACAACTATAAGTAATGTCTAAAAGAAAGCAAATAAATTGTTGTACACTGTAATATCCACTGAAGGGGGAAGAGGTTAAGAACTGCAAATTACTGTCAAAGCATCAAGTACTTCAAAGATATATCATCCCCCAAAAAAGGTTTATAATAAAAAAAACCTACTTCTTAACGGGTTTCTTCTTTTGAGTTACATTGACAGATGGTTGTGGCTTGGGATGCTTTTCCACCTCAGTTGGATCCAACCACGTAAGTGGATGGCGATTGAAAAGGGGCCAATTGGGGACAGTGAGCAAGGTGGTGAAAACCACACCCCCAGCATATATGAGAATCATCATTTGGAAAGAAGCCATGACATATCCACCAACAAATGCAATCACAGCAAATGCAAGCAGCATTATCTGCATCAGTTGCTCCGCTAGCTTTTGCCCTTGCCAATCCATCTAATCAATGAAGGGGAAAAATACCAGAGCATCAGCAATCCTACATGTTAATTTAGATCATATAATAATACAATGCCAAAAATCAAAATCAAGTTTTTGGAATCGGCGTGACCACAAATTTCCGCCACATTAGCCGCATTTGTCTACAATTTCCCACAACATCCAGAATTGCAACTAAACTGCTTTCCAATTTTAAACCTTGGCAAAAATCATGAATAAAGAAATTACGGCGAAAATTTGAAGTGTTCTAATGAATTATCTCATTCTCTGTAATAACACAAATTTCGGGATCAGATCTGGGACAGCCGTAACCTGTGTTGTGTGAAAGCCCTGGTCTAGGTTATGCTTTAAAATTTGGGGAAAAGAGAAAATTGCGATAATAAAAAAGTGAAAATAAAGGTGAATTGCAGAAACACGAGTCGTATAAGCATCGCGATGTTCAGTGAAACAAAACCCCCCAGAAAGTGTCCTCTCCCTCTGGTGAATGGGATTTGGCACGTGTGTGTGTGTGTGTGAATGTTAGGGGAGGAAAATCAAAAGGAAGAGAAAGTTAGTGTGATGATACGATACCTATGGGGGAGACAGCAGAAGAAGAAGAAGATGGTGAAGTCGATTGAACGCAGGAGTATGGCAGAACGCTCACACTGAGGTACTCGTCGAGGTTTAATGTCTGAATTTTAGCGTCGACTTTATACCCCAAAACAATTTCAACCCCCCTTTTTTTGTTTTTTAAATAACATAATAAATTTAAGGTTAAAATTAACTACAAGTTCTAAATTATTTTAAATATATATATATATATATATATATACTTAAAAAATTAATAATTAAATCGTTGAATCTATAAATTATTTTTAATTAATCTATAAATATTTTTTACTAAAATCTGTTAAATACAAATATTTAATTTTTTAAAAAAAAGGAAAGGACTATGTTATTAATTTAATTTTTTAATGATTTAAAATTAAAAAATTAATTACATCATCATATTTAATTAAAATCCTAATTTCAAGTCCATAATTTTTACATCATTATTACTCTCAGACGTATATTTTCTTAGATAAAATCCTTATACTATTACAGCACATTGGTGATATACTATCGATGTGGGACTAAAATGGCTTCATATATATTCATGACTTCAAGTGTGAGATCGAACTGTGCCAAGATGTCCTTGTCTGAGCATCATAAAAGATTGATATCAAAACATCAATCCAACTAGGACCTGCTTACCTTTGAATTTTTTTGTCCTCCATCGTCTATATAAAGTTATTTTCTCGGAGTAATGATGGAGCATATGGGATATAGGGAGCTTTTAGCTTACCACAATGTTGGATAAGTTAGCTTTTTTCAGCTTCCTTATGAAGCTCCTTTGTTCTAATGCTGGCTTAGTGGTTAGTGCAAATGGATTGGCAGCTTCAAACATAGTCTGATTCCTCGTCCTCCACTTCCAAAACTGCAGGAGTACAATACTTATCAGAACTGTATAATCATGATTCATGAAACTCATTAAGATGATTATAGAGTTGTTGGTGCCACATATTGAACCATTGATTAATTGATAGGGATATACAATCTGTCTGACTTTGCAGCTGTGTCAAAATATTTAGCTCTCTAGCAAAAACCACAGACTTGTTGCTCCACCTCACAGAAAACACAACAAAGAACACTCGTACCTTTCTTTCTTCATGCTTCTATCCACATAATACAACACGAAACAAAAAAGATTCTAACTTTTTTCCTTCAGTGCTACAACTAGTCGGAGCTTGATATGCCCTCACGGGTTAGAGGGGAAGCATCATCAAGCTTTAGAAGTGTTCAAGTATGTGCCTTTTGTGTTTATCAACATTTCAACTTTTTTCTTAGTTTCTGGACTTGGAATCCACAAGAATCGGTAATGCCAAATTCCTACCATTACTATGTCAAACTCAATTTTAAAGATCAAAATTTAACCCTGCGATTTTAACTGGAATACGATTTATCAAGCCTTTTTGACTGAATCATTGTAGCCAGCAAAAGACTATTCTTTGCATCTCCCGTTTTGTACGTCTGAATCCAAAGTTTCTGTGTCCACTAACAACATGGAAGAAGGAACCAAACACTCACATAGCATATCTCTTGCTACTCTGAAAGACGCAACAGTAACCAACAAAGGCAGTAATTGAAAGATGTGGTTTTTGCATGGACTTGAAAAGGCATAAGATGTTGCAAATGTTTTAACTGGACAAAAGCGATAGAGCTACAAGATTTAAAATCATGAAGATTGGTATCGGGTTGTTCCCTGTGAGCTAGCTATAAGGACATGGAAGAAGGTATTGTCAATACCGCTCAAAGCACGAAAAAAAAGCAAGAGCAGCTAACCGATTAATCAATAATGGTGGTGAAGACAAGATGGTTAAGAGAGGTTATTGATATAAAGAGAGCTGCAAGGATGAAAGACCAAAGTCAAGGAGAACAAAAGGTTCTCTTTATTCCGATCCTATGCTGGGTCTTGGCCTATATCATAGATACACTCCAAATGGAAAAGTACCAACAAGAGCTTGTAAACCACGTCAACTATGTTTCATACTATTGTGCTTCTTTTTTGTCAGGGGATAATGCTCTTGTTGGCACTTCTCCATTTCAATGTGTGTGCTAGGGAGCATAAAGAGTTGAAATCTTCCATGAAAAGAGAAGATGAAGATACCTTCACAAACATAAGCATTTGGAGCAAACTAACATTGGTTGAAACCCATATCATTTGATCGGATTCAAAAGGTTGAACTTGTTCATATTCCACTTGTTTCTCATTCTAAAACGGCAGAAAATGCTTCTTCCAACAACAACAACAACAACAACGCCTTATCCCACTAGGTGGGGTCGGCTACATGGATCAACTTCCGCCATAATGTTCTATCAAGTACCATACTTCTATCCAAATCATTAAGTTCGAGATCTTTTTTGATAACCTCTCTTATAGTCTTTTTGGGTCTTCCTCTGCCTCGAATCGGGAGATGAAGACTGGTTCTTTTTACAAAAGGTACAAGAGTAAGCTGCTAATTTTAGGGTTACAAATAAGCTGCTTTCATTAAAAAATTTGTTCGTTTCAAGTTATAAACCATTTAAAAACTTTTATATAGAAACGCATTTCTTTTAAAGTTGAAGGAATAAAAATCAACATGTTTCATCCTTTAAGAATTTCCACCGTAGACAAGCTTTCACATCACATTACTAACATGAACCACGAAAAAAACACGAACATAACTGCCAACAAATCTACATATTTCCTTCACGAGTGAGCTCGTAAAGTGGCAACCTTAAAGCAAGAAAAAATTATGACTCAATTTGTAATTTTGTAATTCAAAAACATTTTCAACATAAGAATTTATGAACGAGTTACGAGAGGCTATTGTCTGTGAACAATAAAAAATAATAATTAATTCTTAGTTTCATTAAGATACTAATTTTGAATAAAAGGAATTTGAAAGAATTATGGAAAGAAAACAAGAAAAAAAAAATCCAGTACCACTTAACAATCGATTTATCTTCTAATACTTAGTATTTCTTTTGAAACTACTTTTAAATATCCATCCAAAGGAAACACCGAAAGAAATCCAAACTAAGTTTTTCGAATAACTTAAATTAATTTGAAGCATAGTATAAAACTCATACCAAACCATAACAAAAATTAAACAAACAAAACTCTCCTCTTGACATAATCTAGGAATATTGTGCCTCAAACAATTAAGTTGTATTCTATGACGAAGCGCCACTTCGAAGAGCTTGGGATTTCTTGCTTGTTGTTAACTTAGTCTCGGGCTACAAACCAACAAAAGAATAAGAATTAGATCATCAATCATAGGAAAAAAAAAAACAGGGGGAAGGGGGGCGGGGGGAAGAGAATCAACACAACTAGATTAATCAAATACCTCCTTCTTCACAGGTTCTTCTTTTTCAGATAATATTAACTCTATGTGGCACGGAGATGACATATAAGCTGCAAAAACAGTATCCATAAATAAAACCGTGTAAAAGATAACAACCCGTTAAAACAAAATTCTCATCATTTAAAACATACGATTGATTCTTCCATGGGCTCGGTATGTTCGGCGTCTTTGCTTCTGTGCTTGATTGACTTGGATATGCGAAATGTACAGTGCATCAACATCCAAACCTTTCACCTGAAAAGAAAAAAATTTCAGTTAAATTAATTTGGAAACAGTTGGCATGAAATAGCCATATGGAAAAGCAAAAAAAAGTATATATAGACATACTTCAGCATTGCTCTCAGCATTTTTGAGCAAATCAAGAATGAATTTTGCTGACTTGACAGGCCACCGTCCTTGGCCATTAGAGTGTCTATTCTTAGCCTGGGCTGTCCTTCCAACACCTCGACAAAAACGTCTGAATGGAATTGCCTGCTTGTGGGCAAGAACATCTTCCAAGTACCTTTTAGCCTTGACCAAGGGCAACTTCCTGATTGCAAAGGCAGTTTCCCTTGTGTTCTGAAATTGCAATTTAAAAAGCAATGTCTTAAGTCTAGGAAAATGGTATAACTCAATAAAATAAACCCCATAGTATTGTTCCAGCATCAATGAAACAGCATTTGTCATTCACAAAGAAGAAACATATATATTAACCCAATAATGGTAGCCATGCCAAATAGTTACAAGGGAGCTATGCCCTGAAACCCAGCTGACTACAGCATCCATTGGTTAAAAAAATCAATTTTCTGAGGTTTTTAAAACAAGACATAAAAATTAGAAGCAATACAAATTTTTGTGCAAGACATAATTATAGCAACAATATGATGATGATTTGCACAATCCTCTACCAAAAAAATTCTAACCCAAATTACTCATAAAAAACTATGTTCCACCATTTACTGAACCTACAGACACAAACAAGGAACCGAGGTTCACCCAACAACAATGATTACTATATCCCTGAAGGTTACGAGAGGACTGCTCGCATAGGCAACAGACCTCTGCTTTTTTCATCAGGCTATTCTGAAACATTAATTTATAACTACTCAATATATCTCATTTTAAGAAAATAAGTGCAAATTGTAAAAAAAAAAAATCAATTTACAGATATTTTTAAGTAATGACATTAACCAGGCAATCATGTATGATGAAAATTGTAACTGAGCTTTACCCTTTAAACTATATAGAAAATCATTTTCAACATGTAAACAAAACAGTAACGAAGTTACACATTCACCACTAGATAAATAGTAAAAAGAAGACATCAAAAACAAGCTCAGCCTGAATCAAATTCATGATACAACAAATTCATTGTGTTCCATCATTTACTGAACCTTTCAGTCACAAACAGAGAACAGAGGTTCACCCAATAACAACGATTATTTATATCCCTGAAGATTACGAGAGGCATACTCACACAGGCAACATGCCCCTGCTTTTTTCATCAGGTTTATTAAACTTCATTTAAAGTTTTCACATGTTTCTTTTTAACAATGTGTTCCATCATTTACTGAACCTTTCAGTTACAAACAGAGAACAGAGGTTCACCCAATAACAATGATTATTTATATCCCTGAAGATTACGAGAGGCATGCTCACACAGGCAACATGCCCCTGCTTTTTCATCAGGTTTATTCAACTTCATTAAACGGTTTCATAAATTTCTTTTAACAATGTGTTCCATCATTTACTGAACCTTTCAGTTACAAACAGAGAACAGAGGTTCACCCAATAACAATGGTTATTATATCCCTGAAGGTTACGAGAGGCCTGCTCACACAGGAAACATGCCCCTGCTTTTTTCATCAGGTTTATTCCACTTCATTTTTGTTTTAAAAAGGTTTTCCCACACATTCCAAATTAAATTAAACTAGAGCAAAAGGGACAGCCTCAAGTAAAATTAATACAGTTAAGGGAAAATATAATGAAGAGGATGACAATTAGTTCATTTGGATTAGCTTCAGAAAAAAAAATCAACTTTTAGATATTTTTTCTCAAGCCAATCTGGTGAGATTACTAGAAAATCTCTATAGTCTTTTTCTTTTCAGGATTTGTGATTTCCCAGAACAAGTTATCTAAGTAACTAATAAAAAAAATCTTAAAAATAGAACAAACAAAAAAGCCATTCAAATGGGGATGCTGTCCCTGAAGTGTTTCTATTAAGCAGTATCTATTAAGCATACTTTCATGTATCTATGATTCTAATAATCAATCAAACCATACTCGAGTTACGAAACAAAGTACATGCAAAAAGAAATTGTAACATTGATGTGAGTAATCCACAATTGGTAATACATTATTGGGATCGTTATTCCAAAAAATAATTAAACAGAGCATAACCAAAACCAAAGCAACAAACAGTACTCACCTTAAAATGAACCCTAAGGTCGGCGCCTCTAGCCTTGCAAGCTGCAAATGAAAAACGATAAGAAAAAAAAGTGGGGGGCTCAGATTGAAAGAGACCACAAACGCCGTCGTTTTAGCGAATAACAAGTATCGATATCAAAAAGTAAAAAAGAAAAGTGTGAATAAAACCTACACTTAGTTGGATTGTCAGGCTCCCTTGAGTACTTCACCTGCAGAAACAGATGGTATGAAAAGACGGATCGGAGATCTGATACAAACTAATTCAAATAATCAAAGTGAATGGGATAGAGGAGGTAGAAATACACAAGTGCATACCATTGCGGCTTACTAGGGTTGAGCACCTACACAAAGGATTGGCTTGTCAGCAACACCGGAGGAGGAATGACCAACTTTATATAATAGAATTTTAAACCCTAGTCTCATCGTTCAGTGATATGGAACTATGCTGGAGCAATCAGGCCCAACATCTATTCCAGCCCACCGTCCATTTCATTCAAACCTCATAAAAACATGCTCTTGCTATTTACACCTCCACATTTTCTACGTACACCCCCGTATCCCCTTTCTACCTCCCAAATACCCATTATAAACTTTTCCCTTAAATATGTACACCAATTTTGCTTTCCAAAAATGTATTTCTTGAATTAAATATATCTATTCTAAAAATATATCTGGAATTATTATTTATAGTTTCAAAGATATGTTTATGGAATATGTATGTTTTTTTTATAAAATATCACTTAGGAATTAAGATAATTGATGATAAATACAAAAAAAATCATTGTTAAGATAAATGTTTATCTTATACTCATGTTTGTTAGTGTTATTTTTATCCTATCATTGTGGTTCTTTAAATCCTATATAAAATTTTATTTTTCATTCTATCTTTATTATTCTTTAAACTCTAACTTTAAATCATTTTCATCATATATTCATTATATAATATTGTGTTTTCATCAATAGCATACAATATTTTATGTTTTCCTTTGTGTGCCACTATGTTTCAAGGTATACTCGTGACTAACTTTATCTATTATACATCTTAATTGTAAAGCAAAGCTTTTGACGATGATTTTTTTTACTTTAATGACAATTATTAATTTTCTAATCCAATTCTGCGTCAATAATTCAAGCCTCAGCCCTCAACGACTCTTAGTACTTTATTGAGATATGATTTTTTATTACTAGAAATGTCTTTCTAAAAGTGTATATCTAGAACTATAAATTATAGATCCAGATATATATTTATGGAATAAGTATGTTTAATTCTTGAAATATATTTACAGGGACATACATCTTTAAAGGGAAATTGAATAATGGGTAACTGGGATGTAGAAATGTGGTATAGGGTGTACTTAGCAAAAAGGGTGTACTTAGCAAAAAGGGGTGTAAATGGTGGTGAAAAAAATATAACAACGGAAACACAATTTTGTTCTATAGTGTACAATGGAATCGTGTTTTCGTTGTATATATTTTTTTCTCCGCCAACGAAAACATCATTCTATGCGCCCAAATATCAAAACCTTGTATGTGGAAATATGATTTTGTGCGGCCAAATATTACCACCTCTCTGACTAGAACAAGGAGGCTATAGGTGGCAACGGTGGATGTTTGTTGTGACTCATGATAGTTCAAGGGGTGGTGTTGATGACACGGTTGTGCTGGGGAGTCACACGCACAAAGCCCTTTATTTAAGAGACAATATGAGTGAATTAAAATGCTTTTAAGAGAGGTCAAGGTTGCGCATGTAGGGGTTGTGGATCTTGGTAGGGTAGTGGCTTAGTGTTTGTTGAGCTATAGTGGTGATGTGCGTGGCCGATTTTGGGGTCACTAAGTTCAGATCTAAAGCGACAATGGTATGATGGTTATGGGTTGGGTGGTGGTGCGATGATGGGGTTGCACGGATCTGTCCAGGGTGGGGGCGTGCGGTGGTGTTGGAGGACAAGGTTGGGGTGGCTTGATGAAAATTCGAAAGAAAAGAGAAGGGAGTGTAAGGAAAAACTATCACCATCACCATCATAATTGTCGTTTACACTGTCATGATTAAAAACATATTTAAACATAACTAGCTTTAATGCTTAATAATGTCTCGAACAAAAATATCTCAAAAAGATGATACTTGTAGGGAATACAAAATTATATGTATTATGTACAAAAAAAAATACATATTGGTCCATGTATATTTCCTATTTATTAAAGATAAGTCTTATGTATTTTCTTATTTTACAGTCATGCCTTTGCAATTTTTCTAATGATTCTCTTATTGTGGCTCATTGTTTAGGTCACTTTAGGGTGCTTTAAGTATACGTGGAGGTGATGCCCATTCACAAAGTATCCAGTGAAGTAAAAAACTGGTAGTGACAAAATGTAAGTGGAGAAAAAATATGCATGAAGATAAGGGTCTTTTGGTCTATATATTTAACTAGATGTGGACTCATGCAAAAGAAGAGAAAAACACTACAAAAATAATCAAAGAAAGGGTGCAAACCCAACTCGCACTTGAATAACATGTAACAATAAAATGTGATAATAACAGTGGATGAATAAATTGGAGGCTAAACATAGCTATTAACACTATTGATTAGTGATAATATGTTTGGTAAGTAATCCAATGCAAATCACTCATTTGATAATTGATAGGGAATCCTATACTAAAGTTAGGGTTGGTCAGTAACTCATGTTACAACGCACAGTGGTAGAACACAAGATCTAGATTGGTGTTGGAGGTTTATGCAAATGCCCATGGTCAAGATGAATGGTCAAACATAGACTATAGGTCTAGTGGGAGGAAAACCATTTGTATCAAGATACATGGTCGGCTAATAATCAATAGCATGTCCAAAGTTAAGCCATCGTCCCCATAAATATATTTCTATAAATTTCAATCTAGAATTAAAGTTATATATACACTCACCCAAACCAACTCATTTGATTTGGCTTATTTTATTTTATGTTGTTCATGATAATTTCTTACTTTTAAACTAACTTAAATTAATTATTTTTTATTAATTTTGGATCTAATTGTACTCAAACTTGAATCAATCATGATACATTGATGTTGGTAAGAATTGTAGAGTATTTTTTTAACTCTAAATCTAAGGAGAAAATACTACAAAGCTGAAGTTTTGAACAAGATAATTCTAAGGAGAATCCTTGAGTTTAAGGAGAAATTGTCACTCTTAAGATGATAAAAAAGAATTAAACTCAAAGTGTTAGTATATCAAATCCCACTCAATCTAATTTTTAAAGGATAATAGTGTGTTTGGAAAAATTTTAAAAACGTGGATTGTTATCAGATTGGTAAGTGTACTAATTTTATCACAAGTAGTAAAAATTAAAATGAATGTTTAAGTGTCGAATCCACAGAGACTTTGGTTGTACTTAAGTGATGCATACTTAAGTGATGCAAACCCAATTATTAAGCAATACAAACTTAGCACGAAAAGATGTTAATTGTACTTTTTATACTTTCCAATTCTTCTAATAATATTGTATACTTTTTATACTTTTCAATTCTTCTAATTTTTCTTCTGATTTTTGCATCAATTTTTCCTCTAAATCACTTAAAATTTTCTTCTTTTAAATTTTGCTAATAAAAACTAAAAAAAATGTTAATTTTTTCATTATTTCATTAAAAACAACAATAAAATAAAAAAATTATATTCACTTATTAATTAAAATTGATTATCAAATTAATTTATATTTTACCGTTATTGGATCAAGATCTTCTCTCTCCACATCTTGCAAGAAGTTTACGCTGAGACATGAAATAGTAGTTTTACATTTCTTATGCGTGTTTATTTCTATCAGATCGTGAATACTACGTTTTTTTTAAAAGCATGAAACATTGCATTCAAAACTACGAAAGTGCACATGCAAAATTTAAAAAGGTCAAATACTACATTTTTTTTTGGAAGTGTGTGAGAACTACCAAAAATCAAGGTGCACATGCAATTTATTTTTATTGTTATAAGGGACGAGGGAAAAAAATCAACTACAAGTGAATGAGAACTTGAAAAAAAAATCAAAGTTCCTTATTCAATCGTAAACGTCTGTCAACGTTGGCAGATTTATTACCTCAAAAATAAAGAGGTATATTTTAATGAATAATAAAGTAGGCTTATATTTGTTTATTAATATTATCATATAAGAAAATTATGCGTTGCTAGTTTACAATATTATTATATTTTTCAATTATAAAATCTATTAAATTAGAAAAACGACATACATGATACATGATACATGATCGCAGAGCTAAGAAAGCAACTCGAAACAGAAGCTGCAGAAGAAGAAGATAACGTACAAGCATCAATCAAGCTCTCACTGCTATTCCCCAAAATATTTCAAAAAACAAAACAAGAAGAAGAAAAAACTGCAATGTATGGAAAAGTGGTTCTCTCGTTCATCTTCGTGCTCTTGCTCGTCTTCTCTTACTCAATTTTCATTGGCACCCTCGACATTCGATCTTATTTCTTCCCTCGCCTAAAGTTACCCGCGGCTGCACCTGCTCCCTGTGCACCCGAGCCTCCTCTTCGGGTTTTCATGTACGATCTCCCTCGCCGATTCAACGTCGGCATGATTGACCGCCGGAGCGCGTCGGAGACGCCCGTCACCGTTGAGGACTGGCCGGCGTGGCCGGTGAACTGGGGGCTGAAGAAGCAGCACAGCGTGGAGTACTGGATGATGGGGTCGCTCCTCAACGCCGGCGAGGGCAGAGAAGCGGTCAGGGTTTCGGATCCGGAACTCGCCCAAGCGTTCTTCGTGCCGTTCTTCTCGTCGCTCAGCTTCAACACGCACGGCCACACCATGAAGGATCCCGCCACGCAGATTGATCGCCAATTGCAGGTGCGTCGCTAGGTTTCTCGATTGTTCCGAATTGATTGGTGAATCATTCAAATGCTATGCTATGAGAGTTATTTTCACAGCTAGGTTTTGCATGTTTAGCCTTAGAACGCGATTAGTATGATCACTTGAAGATTTACGATACAGGATGCTTGTTGAACGACATTAGATGCTGAAAATCATAAGAAATTTGATGAATGCTAATGTTCACACCAGTCTAGAAGGTAGGAATATCCTAATGGAGTTTTCTCAGGATCGCACGAGTTGAACTCTGCTTATGTACCTGCAGGGATTCCAACGCCAAGTCAGTGTTTTATAATTGTAGCTACAGGAGGAGAATGGGCCTATTTATATAATTTATTTATATTATTCTACTATAGGCTATGGTAGTGCCTCTTACTTGATGAGGCGTGAGAAATACCTCCAAGGGTCAACCCTTTGAGGCTGCTTAACAAACTTTGGCATCAGATCTGGTACATTGCGACTGTATTGAGATTGGTGTGGTGCCAGAAGGTTCTTGCTGTTAGGCCTTATGTATCAGCTAATGAGCTTGATGCTGTTGGGCCAGCACATTGGCTTTATTCTTAGTTGTAGAACTGAGTCCTCCTGAGAGGGATCCGGAACAGCTAGTGTTCTGTCATGTTTGAAATTTGTGCTGTGGAACATAAAAGCTGTTTTCTCCACTTATTTATGTTGTGTTGTGGTAATTGTTAGTGTTTTGTTTTGATTGTTTTATGAGTTGATATGTAATGGATTTTATGTATGATATATAGTTTCTTGATTTTTTTTTTAGAAATGCAGGCTGTTTTATAGTTTGTAGTTGTACCTATATTTGTGCAGCATAGCTATTGTTTTACAAATTTCTGTTGTTAATGTTAAACAGGGCTTGTTTCTGGTGTCAGGTTGATTTAATGGAATTATTAAAGAAATCTAAATACTGGCAGAGGTCTGGAGGTAGAGACCATGTATTTCCCATGACGCACCCCAATGCCTTTAGGTTCCTACGAGGTCAGTTGAATGAATCGATTCAGGTTGTTGTGGATTTTGGTCGCTATCCCAGGGGCATGTCTAATTTGAACAAAGATGTGGTGTCCCCATATGTGCATGTTGTGGACTCTTTTACAGATGATGAGCCTCAAGATCCATACGAGTCTCGCTCCACATTGCTTTTCTTCCGAGGGAGAACTTACAGGAAGGATGTATGTCTAACTGAGAGTTGGTTGAAGGAACAATGTGTTTCTTAATAGGACAAGATTCCTCTAAAGTAATTTTGTCTTTAAAGTGAGCAAGTAAGGCCATATCCACACCCTTGGTTTAATTTAAAGTGCATTGTGATCTTAACTCAGTAAAATTCAAATGTGGATATACCCATACTTGCTCACTTTAAATCCAATCTCAGTTTAGAGGAGCATTCTCCTTTAAATTCCATGAAAATTGATTTTGTGGTCTCTGTGATGTTTGCAGGAAGGGATTGTCCGTGTTAAACTAGCAAAGATATTGGCTGGTTATGATGATGTTCACTATGAGAGAAGTGTTGCTACAGAAGAAAACATAAAAGCGGTATGCAGTATAGTCATGCAATTGATCTTTGCTTACCTTACTTCCTGTAGTTGGAATATTTGTGGTTAACCGTGTAAAAGATTGATTATACAACTATTTTTGTTTCTTCATTGTAAATCAAAGGCTAGGATTCCTTTAAAAAAGCAAAAGATATTTCAGATAAATTACAAAATAAGAACTGATAAATCTTGCATTGGTGAAATAATACTAGTTTTATATTTTTCACTTTCTCTCTCAAAAACATTCATATGATATCCTGAATCAAAAACATGCTTCATTTTGACGGTGCAGAGACTTTGAAACTTTTTTGCAATATAACCAAGATGAGCTACTTTCTTTGCTAAGGGAGAGGAATTACAGTCATTTTTTTTTGTTTAATCTTCCTTTTGTTCCCCTTTCCTTATCATGCCAAAATCATTAACTATAGTGTTCCTTTATTCACTGATCTTGATACAACAGTCATCTAAAGGGATGCGTTCATCAAAGTTCTGTTTGCATCCAGCAGGAGACACACCATCATCTTGTCGGCTTTTTGATGCCATTGTGAGTCACTGCGTTCCGGTCATTGTGAGTGATCAAATTGAACTCCCATTTGAGGATGATATTGACTACTCCCAGTTCTCGGTTTTCTTCTCTTTCAAAGAGGCATTACAGCCTGGCTACATGATTGATCAACTTCGTAAATTTCCAAAGGAGAAATGGACTGAAATGTGGAGGCAACTCAAAAGCATCTCCCATCATTATGAATTCGAGTATCCTCCAAAAAGAGAAGATGCTGTTGATATGCTGTGGAGACAGGCCAAGCACAAGCTTCCAGGGGTCAAACTTTCTGTTCATAGAAACCGGAGGTTAAAAATCCCAGATTGGTGGCAGAGGAGATGATTTTTAGAGCTTTCGTGTTGATCTTGTACATTCTTCAGTTACAGTGACAATCCCAGGAAGGGAGGAATATCATTGATACGACCTCTTATCTCAACATTTTGAAATTGAGATTTTTGTATAAGTTCTAATCTGCTATTTGTTTTGGCATTGGCTTCTAATTTGGTGAACATTTAATCACATTTCACTTGGGGCCTTGATGTTCATGACATTGCCACTTCCTAATACGCAATTGGTGTATATCTTCTCTTGGTCATTTTGATTGAATATGGACTTTCTAGTTGTGCAACCGAAGATATGCTCTCAGGATGGGGGGAAGATACGGGAGAAAGGGATTTCAATTTCCACTTTGTGATTCTACAGTTCACCAACTTTATAGTTTGTACATCTCCAATCTCCATTCATGTTAAAGAACTAAAGTTAATCCTAAAATTCATTTGAATTCATTTTCTTTCATGATTTGGTTTCATTTTCCTGTCCATTTCCCAGTGATGCCGGGTTGTTTGTAATATAATTTTGACTTAAATAACAATTTGGCGCTTATAAAATATCTTATTTTTTGTTTGTCTTTTAAAAATGTATTTTTGTTTGTCCTTGTAAAATTTAAAATTTCTGGTTTTAGTTTCTATAATTTTATAAATGTTAACGGATAACGTAACAACCTTAATTACAGTCCATGTCACCACATCAAAAGGCTGATATGATCATCACACACACATATATATATATATATATATATATATATATATATATATATATATATATATATTGTGTCTGTAAATACTAAATAGTATATTTAGTTTATTTCGGTCACAAATAATGACATCTTTAACGAGAATAAAATAGACGGTGCTTTAGCAAATTTAGCTTAGAATGACATTGTGTATTCCGTCTCAAATGTCTTCACTTAGCATTTTTCAATTGAATATTATAAACATCAGCCATTACACAGTAATTTCAACTTTCAACGGTATATCCGGTGCCCATCTTTCATACAGCTAATACAAATACAAATACTTGTTTGATAGTATCTTTTACTTTTAATTTCTCTTTTTCTTAAAATATCATATTATCTGTCAGATTTATACTTTAATCATTTCTGCATTTTTTTTCTTCCCTCTCTAGACGTTAATACTGAAGTATCAACTACTAATTGTTTTCGTTTTAGAATGTCGGGAAGTGTGGCAGACTGCCACGTAGGGAATGATGCTTCTCATCTCAAAGATCAACCTTATATTCTTCTCTACAGCAACTAAATTGAGAAATTCATAATTCATCTAAAGACACCCTGCAATTTGCTCTGTACTCCAACCATGGATGAGTTATTTTCAAATAGGGAGGGCTCATCAGCACAGAAGGGCCTTCTCAAAAGTCCAGCACTCCTTAAGGTAATTAAATTGAGCCTATTTTTTTTATTTTTTTATTTTCATGTATGCATATACTTGTAATCAATCTCATACATCTAATATAAAATTATAATCCTTAATTTGCTATAATCATTAATTCTTTCTCTGCAAGCAAAATGAAACACCTCGATCATCATGTTTGTTCTGCGATCGGCACTATCAGCAACCCCATCAAGCCCCATTTATCAATTTTGTGTGAAATATTTTTTTTATTAATCAATCATCAATCTAGCACTCTAGCTTCATCGTTTGCCCAAAAATAATATGAAAAGAATTTGCAAATGTTCATCTCCATTCAGAAAATCTAATTTCTTGCAAACAATTTATTCCTATGTATAAAGCTTGTGTCATCTTCCTAATTCAATCAAGATAGATACTTTGTACTTCCCGACAATTTACAAATGCAAATATTAACTTTAATTTTCTGCATATGTTATTAACCAGTACATCTTTGAAAGGAGTGGCTATCCCAAAGAGCACGAGCAATTGAAGCAACTCCGAGAGATAACAGTGCAGAAATACGGGGTTAAGTAAGCTACATTTACATACAATTTATATATTTGCATGTGCCAAATTAATTCATGGCTGTTATAAACTTATAATTACTAATTAGTTAACCGGATGGATCTTACAGTTTTTTCCTTTTCTTTTTCTAGATTTTTTTTAAAAAATTAAGCATGTAACTTGTAAGAGACACATTTGGTCAAGGAATGATATATATAGCTTTGCCGATCGCCTCCTTCATTCCTTGACCAAATGTGTTATATGGTGATTTTAGCTTTGCCGATCGCCTCTTTCTTTTGGGGGAAGCCTCTATTGATCATATGGATACTATCATGATTCATGAAGTGCCTTGATGTCTTAAGCTTCTCTCTGGCCAGAAGGTCTCTATAACAAAAACCAGATTATTTGTTTCAGACCCACTAATGAAAAAGAAACAAAATTGCTCAAAGGTTTGGAGGGCGATTGAAAGCATTTGGGAGTGGATTATGAAAGGTGGTATGGGCAATTGCAAATTAAATGAGTGTCAATTTTTAGGTGGATAGGTGCCATCCAAGGTTATTGAATATGTTGATGAGAGTCGCCTATGGAATTTATCTAAATTTTCTCACCTGCTTTCCGTTTTAGATTGTTCGGATATTATAGCTTCTGTGCCTCCAAGACCTAATAATATTGTGGATGACAAATTCATCTGGAACCTTACCCCTGTTCAACCAACGCAGCCTATCATTTGATCGCTTTCTCAAACCCCAAACAAGTTATGCAGATTTGAAAATTATTTGAGAAAGTGATGTTCACACTATAAACATAAGGACTTTTTATGTAGGGTCCTACAAGATGATGGTTTACCTACTAAATTGACCCTTGCTAACATTGGCATTATAACAATCACTATCTGTCCTATTATATGTAATAGACTTGATGAATCTCTCTCCCACATCTTTTGGAATTGTGTTGCTCTTACTCTTGCTCAACTTTGGAAATCCCTCAATGTCCCCCCTCCTGATTTCTACCAACTAGACGTGAAGGAAAGGATATTTAAAAATATTAGATTCCCTTCACATCCTCCCTTGCTTGACACCATTTTTTCTTGGCCAAGTCTGTTTGTAGCTGCTGTATATGAGATTTGGCACATGAGGAATTATATTGTGTATAGTCAAATGCAATATAATGTTGAAAGGATCTCTAAATCACATGCTGCACCACCTAGCCTCATTAGATTGGTACCCCCTCCAATTGGGTGAGTGAAATGCAACACAGATGAGAGCAAGTTTATAGACACACACACCTAACATCTATAAAATAAAACAACTAGTTCAGCAACTTGTGCAGTGTCTTAGTATTAAGTTAGTCTTTCTTGTTTTTGGGCCTTTGGCCCCCTTATTACCAAAAAATTAGTGATATGTATGAATGTATGGTAGCAGGAGTACGATGAGTGTACCGGTGGATGAGGCCCAATTCCTATCCATTCTTCTAAAAATCATGAACGCAAAGAAAACACTTGAAATTGGAGTATTCACGGGTTATTCTCTTCTTTCTACAGCTCTCGCTCTTCCTTCTGATGGCAAGGTATCATGTTAACATTTTTTTTTTGAGTATTTTTTTTTATGGATATCACAAGAATGTAACTACTTCATTGACAACCTTTATTTTCTCTTATCACATTACATCTATATTTCTTTCTCTTTTATTTTTTCCAATACTTGAGTGGCCATGAAACATTTTTCTTTTTCTTTCTTTCTTTGGGTCTTACCATCCCTCCTTAACTCGTTTTACTTTTTTTTTTTCTTTGAAATCTCAGCCACGGCTGGTATCACATTCTCGAATCAACAATATTCATATATTTGTTATCATGCTTTCATATATTCATATGGATGTTTTCTAAATTCACACATATATGTATATATGAAATATAAAATAATGAATAAAGTGCAAAAATAATTTTGTGAATGATTCAGATAATAGGAATTGATGTCGACAGACAAGCGTACGAGACTGGATTGCCCTTCATTCAGAAGGCAGGAGTGGAGCACAAAATTGACTTTATCCAAACGGATGCATTATCTGCCCTCCATGATCTTATAAATGTAAGTTTTTTTCTTTTTTTTTTTTACTTGATAACATTTTTAGATCTCATATTTTGACTTTGAAATAAAAAATAAAAATAAATTATGATACATTTAATATATTTGTTATATGAATTGTCAATTTATATAAATCAATTACATCACATTTAATATTGAACGTCCTTTATATATTGTCTTTGAATTGATATTTGAAGAATGAAAAATAAAAAACAAAATGCGATAAATTGCAGGGCAAACATGAAGAAACATTTGATTACGTGTTTGTGGACGCTGACAAGAAAAATTTTATAAAGTATCACGAGCTGCTGTTAAAATTGGTGAAGAAAGGTGGAATAATTGCATATGACAACACTTTATGGCTTGGTACGGTGGCTATGTCTGAGAACAAGGATAAAATTGAAGATAGCTTATGGCAAAATAGGGAGCCTACACTCGAATTCAACAACTATATAGCAAATGATACTCGCATTGAATCAACAATTCTGTCGATCGCGGATGGTGTAACTCTTTGCCGATGTCTTTAATCTCTTTAAAGGGAAGGGAGACATAACAACAATAATGAAGATGCATGGTTCAAATACACAAATATTATATAAATAAATTTGTCATTAAATTTATAGCTAAGCAAACCATAGAGCGAAGGCAGGATTGTTGAGAACATAGCAAATAAATTAGTTTGTAATGCTTTGCATGTTTTATACCTCTACTCATAAGAAAGAGTACTACAAGAAATATGAAGATGTTTAATAATGACCCAATAATGGGTGGTCGAATAAGTTCAACCTATCAATTTTGTTAGGCCATTAATTTTCTCCCTGTATGGCCTTTTAATTTTATAAGTTTCAAAATATCCAAATTACCTTCCTTTAGTCCATTTTATATGTTCTTTTGTCACCACTGCTGTGTCTCCAAGAGCTTCAACAGTCAAGTAGGTGAAGTTAGCAAACCCAGAAAGTGAATCAGTAAGTAGAAATTGTTGCAATAGAAGTATAGAACCCAAAAAGAACAATAATGAGAGCAATGTTCAAAGGACCAACCTTATGCGGGAAATGAGTCAAGGATTTAAAGAAGATAAGTTTAACTTGCAGATACAAGTTTTACCACCATTTTGTGATTTACACTAAAGAAAACCATTAGATAAACCACCACGTAGGTGCATTAAATATAAAGTTATTTCATTATATGGAGGATTAAATATACTACCACGTCCACTTGTCTCACACCTAGTGCATTCTTCTTTTTCTTTTTTTTACTAGATGTTTGATATATCTTAATAATATGGATTAAATTAATGAAAAGATTTTAATATAGGAAAAACTCATAAACAGTAACATTAGAGACCAAAAAAATAACAAAATTATAAATATCCAATAAGAAAAAGTTTAAGAAAATCAAAGTGAAAATAACTTAATATTATAAATAAAATGTATGAATATACTTTATCCGTGGTTTATGTCAAAAATAAAATAAAGAAACAAGTTATGAGTTTAATTCATGTATATAAAACAGTTTTACACAAATAATTATTATAAAATTAATAAATTATTATATATAATAAATTATGATTAAATAATAATATAAATTATGTAAATTATTTTTTACGCCATCAATGTATTATTTATTTTCCCATAGAGTTATTTCAAAATTTACTACTTTAAGTCATGTCGTACGCAACTGGCAAGGAAGGAACAAGCGGTTCCGTCATTGAAAAAAAAAATGCGTGCTAGCATTTAAGTGGTTAGAAAACTGAAAACCTATTCAAAACGGGCATTATTGGAAAACTGTAAAGTATAATAAAGCAAATAATATTAATTTTTATTAGAGATATTGATGAAAAAGAATCATTAATATCATATTAAAAAAACTAAATGTGATACTTATTTTGAAATATTAGATGTGTTTATTTTTATATAAATAAAATTTATAATAAAATCTATTTTTAAATATAAAAAATATATTATAATTAAAAGTGATGATAAAAAAATTATGAATATATACAAATTGTATTTTAGATTCACAATAAATAATTTATATTTTGATATAGTATTTTTAATTATTCCTAACTTTTAAAAAAAATATAATTAAAATTAATTCATAACCGAGGTATCACTTTTATTTAAAAAAAAGCCAATTCGTTGAAGTTTCTTAAGTTTGTCTTCCTCCGGTTTGAATGTTTCTTTGACCCACATTTTAAGGAAATGTAACAAGATTGCATATTGGCTTGCAAAGTTTGGGGCAATTCCTCAAGTGATTCGTTGAAGCTGTGGAATGCGTGTTCTCCTTCTCTTATTCTTGTCCTTATGGCAGATCCCTCAGCAACTTTGTATTCTTGGAGTAGTTAATTTTCTTTCTTTCTACTGCTTTGTTCGTTTATTTTTCCACAAATAGATCGATTAAGAGAAAAATTAGATGAATTTTATACCACATACATTTTTTGTGTTTTAATAATAGAAAGTGTGGCGAAATATATCACTGCACTTCCTGACCCTGTTGTTGTCAACCAAAAACGTGCCTATTCCCACGATTTGCTACTTAATATTAATTCTTTATCGTTCTAGAAACTCACGATTTGCTCCTCTATATAAAGCCAGTAAATTAATTAAAAACAATTACTCTTCCACAGATATACATTGCAGCTAATTTGCATTGTACTTCTTCGACCATGACGAGTCCCTCAGTAAACAAGAACATCCTCCAGAGTCCAGCATTTCTTAAGGTAATTAAACTATAAGCAACATTTGATTATTTTTTTGCATTTATATACTTCACATCATGTGTAGTGTGTGTAATTTGCTGCCATGCAAAATGTACAATCCACATACTTCATCAAAACAAAATATGTATAACATTATTTTTTTTTTTTACTTTTATAAAAATTAATTATGAATCTAGCTTAATTTATTTTCTCAAAATTGATGATATGCATGAAAATTATCTGCAGATCTTTATCCGGTTTAATTATGAGACTCATACTCAATACGACAATACTTGTGAGTTGTGATTATCCTAATTCTAATCAAACTAAATAAATGGAATAGAGATATTAATTTTTCCGAAAAATATATTTTGTACAGTACATCCTTGAAACGAGTAGCTATCCAAATGAGCACGAACAACTAAAGCAACTCAGAGAGACCACCGAACAAAAGTACCAGGAAAATATGTAAGTTAACTGAATACAACAGTTTTTAATTTCTGTCTATTTAAACTTTGAATTTTCATCTTGATTAAGGTATGATAATATATGAAATAAAATTGAGTTAACTTATTTTATTGATATAGTATATTAAAAATTATTGTTGTGAAGGGTTTATAATTTATATATATGTTAGCAGGGGTTATTTGTTGAGTATTCCAGCGGAGGAAGCGCAGTTCATATCTATTTTGCATAAAATCCTGAATGCGAAGAAAACACTCGAAATTGGAGTATTCAGTGACTACTTTCTTCTTGCCACAGCTCTTGCTCTGCCTCTTGATGACAAGGTACTTTTTCTTTTTCTTTTTGTTATGCATATACTCCAAAGGACAGAAAAAAATGAATCAAAATTAAGTTATTTTTTTTAAAAAAGTACTTTATTAGAGAATAAAAGCAACATAAAAGAAAACATTGAACAAGCATATATAATGATGATGGAGGAAAGAATAGGTTCTGGTGGCAAGCTTCTGGAAAAAAAACTAAAAAGTTATTTATAAAAGCAAGAACAAGAGTTAGTCAGTCACAATATAGAGTTAGAAAAAAAGAAATACTGAGAAATTTATATCGGTATCTTACTAATAGAATTATGTCTAGTCCTTAACCAAAGTTAAAATGTTCACTAACAACTTTCTTATAAAAAATAGAATTTTTTACTTTTCAAGTATTCTTTAGGTTTCTTACTTTGAGAAAATTTTATGCGATGTTTGGATTAAGAGTGAAATATAAAGAAATAAGGTTTAAAATATAAAAGACAAATAGAGTAGAAAATATGTGCTGGTTGGATGGATAAAAAATAAGAAAGGAAAGGTAAAGAAAATTCTTTCTCTTATAATATAAGTAAAAAAAAAAAGAGTGAAATAAATAAATAAATGACATAATTTTTTTAAACTAATTAAAAAAACTAGATTTAATCCAAAAATAAACCTTTTAGTTAGTTTTTTTTTTCTTAACAGTTTTTTCATGTGTATGATAATATACACATTCTAATAACTAAGCAAAAAGGATTTTATGATGGGTTCCTTCCAGATAACGGCAATTGATATGGATAGAGAAGCATATGAGATTGGATTACCCTTTATTCAGAATGCAGAAGTGGAGCACAAAATTTACTTTCCCGTGGTGATGCATTATCAGCCCTCAATGATCTTATTGATGTAAGCTTTTTTATAATTATTAAAAAACAATGAAAAGATACCCTATACATATCGAAAACATTACAAGAAAAAAGTTATATATTAACGGTTATAAGTCGGATTTGTTTGCATATATATAATCTTTATCTAATAACAATTTAAATTCAAACATTAATATTTCTTTTATAATAATAGATTAAAATTTATAAAATGATCCATACTGTCCAAACTCTCTGCTGACTCGATCCCTAATAAATGCATGTTAATATAAACAGTAACATAATATAATATAACGTGCAAAAGAGTACATCATTGTTTTAAGAACATAATATAAATGCACGACAATTCGATTCTTATTGAATATCAATGTATATTGTTTATTCTTAATACCGTTAATTAGAATAATACATCATATTCTTATTGAAAGTCAAAAGAATAACTTTGAATCCTTATTAATTTTCAACACATTGTTTTTTAAGAACAATTCACATTATCATTAAGGCACGTGATTTCTGCATTAAGTATTTAGTTTTATTTGTATTTCTTATAGGTGTTATTTCTCAATTTTAATTTTAATTTTAAATCTTAAATCGTAACACAAAGTTAAATTGATTGTGTTTTACCATTTCAGATAAACTAAAATTTAAAATTATTGAAATTTTAATTAATCCTAAGTTAATTAAAATTAATTGATATATATTTAGTATAATAGAAGAGCCATTATTAAAAATGAAAAATATTTACTGTTTTTTGTAATTTTTTTATTCTGTTTAAATTTAAAAAGTATATACAAACTATGAAAAACTTATTAAAATTTTTTAATTGTTTTTTTAACAGTATGTATTTTTTTTTGTTTGATAAAACATGATAAACTATCATGTTTACCGTGAACTTAATGCTGTGAATTTTCTTTTACAAACGATATTACCTGAAATTTTTAAAAATTGTAGGTATTATTTGAACATCTGGACAATACTTGTATCTTTATGAGTGGTTGCATACGTCTTATACTTATATTTATAGCAAATAAAAATTTGATGCTCATGCTCAACAATTCTGAAGAGAGCAAATTTTCACATTGATTCACGTCTTCTTAGTTGATACTGTAGCCAACATGCATTTGGGCTTCTACATTTGCAATGGTTTGTTAATTGATGAATGCTGTCGTTGCAACTTGCGACAACCTATTTTGCTAAGTTCACTCCCAAAATATTTGAACTTTTTTTTTTTTTTACCAAAATATCTTCACGGAGATATGTTTTCGGTGGTTGAAAAACACAACAAAAAACATATTTTAAGTACCTAATTAATTTAGATCACTAATACACAAGGAAAATATGATTTTATTGTGTATAAAACAAAAATGCAGGATAAAAATGTTTTAATTTGTTGTAATATTTTGAATTACACATTTTCTTTTATTTGTGGCCTTAAACCCTGAACAACTATCAATATTAACAAAATTAACAATATCAATTATCAAAACTAACACTCATTAAGAACTGTGTAAAGCGATATTAATACCAATAATAAAATGAAAATATGTATAAAATAAATACAAGTTTAACGATCCAATTTTTATTTTTTTAAAAAAATCAAGAACCTAATTAAAAATTACCAAATAGTTCATAAATGTGCAAATTAGTTTAACCTTTATTTGTGGCCTTACCGAATGATTTTCACTTTGCGTTTAATTTCTAATTTGTTTATTGTCTTGCTTATCTTAAAATAACATGATATGAGTAAAATCGTCTATTATAGTAATTAAAATTATTTTTTATGTATTTTTATATAACTATTTAAATTAAGGAATTGTAAAATCATTAAAAAAATTATTTATTTGAGAAAAATTTATGTGATTCCATAATTTTTCAACGATGAATTGTAAAACCACAAAAAATTCAATTATTTTATTATATAGAAAATTACTTATTGTTATATGTTATAAACACATCACCTTATATCTAGGATATGTGATAAAATTGTTTATTCCTAAAAAAAATAATATGAAATTAGTTGTCATTAAATAATAAAAGTTAAATATAAGGTATATATTAATTACATGTGTAAGTGTATGTTGGTAGTTGTGTAATAACAATTATTTGAGAGTTCAAGCTCTTTTATTGATGTGAAAATATATGATTTATATAGTTTAAAAAGTTCTAAAGTAGTAATAATCAATCAAAATGTATGGTATGATATTCAAATTTTAATCAATTACAATTATAAATTTTCGCGATTGTATTTCTAAACAAAGTAACATGGTTGACTTATTTAATTTTAATATCTTTTGTAATATTGTTTTTCTTACGTTATAATTGAAGAGTTAAAAATGGAAAAATAAAATGGTCAAAATTCCAGGACAGACAAACAGAATCATTTGGTTATGTGCTTGTGGATACGAACAAAGAAGAATATATAAAGTATTACGAGTTGGTGTCAAAATTGGTGAAAAAAGGTAGACTAATTGCATATGATAATACCTCATGGCATGGTTCAGTGGCAATTTCTGAAGATGTAAAGGAAGATATTATAAGGAAGAACAGAAAACCCTTGATTGAGTTCAACAACTTAATAGCAAACGATTCTCGCTTGGAATCAGCTATCATTTCTATTGGGGATGGCTTAACCCTCTGTAGACGTCTCTAATCCCAAATTAGTATAAAAGGAATAAAAAATGCAAAATAAAATGTCACTTTTAATATCGTATTCCCCAACTTATGAAGAGTAGTGTTATGATGTTTGTATTGGAGAAAATAAAATGTTCCCAACTTATGAAGAGTGATATGATTTTTGTGTTTGTATGTCTTTATTATTTCTTTTTCTATTTCTGGTTTGGAAACTACGTTCTCAAATTTATTTTGGAAATGGATTAATGTTTCAAAAAATTATTTCCAAAATATTGTTTTGGGTACATTGCTCTAGAGACTATTTTCCGGGGGAATCGGCCATCATGGATGGAAGAGTACTAAAATATGTATTTTATTTCATCCGTAAAATTTGTGAATAATTTTTTTATACCATATAGCAGTGCTCTAAAAATATAATTATAAATACTTATACAAATATAACTTTTACCTTCGTGTAGCAAGTAAAATAAAAATTTTACGTTTGAAAAGTTAGAACTAAATTTGACTTAAGAATACCGACATAAAAAATTGACTCAAGATTTGATTTTGCCTCAAATACCACTATTTATTTTTAATTTAAAAAGTGGTAGAATTACGCTCCCAATATTACTGGAGATAATGTTAATAACGTATTGAGACTATCGTGCAAGCTTTCAAACATGATACTTTGATAGTGGCAATTAAAAAATTGATAGAAGAATGTACTAGCCGCACGCTGCAGCTATTACTACATTCTTCCATGCAACTAAAAACATGGGTTTTATTATTGGTCATATCTACTATGAAGGTAATAACTGTGTAATAGGTTAGCCTTACATGGTACGTACTAACTTAGATGGCTTTCAATGGTGGGATTTCACCCCAATTTTTGTTTCTAGTTTTTTTGTACAGGATAAACAGGATCTTAATTACCTGTTACAAGTTGAAATAGTCCTTGTTGTGCCTTGGTTTGGTGTTGCCTCCATGGCTTTTGTTTCTTTGTCTCTTCTTTAATGGTATTTGGTCGCTGCAGTTAGTGAGGTGCAGTGATATCAACATAGCTGGGATGACTACACCCATATAGCCCCCTGCTTTGTCTTAAAAAAAAAACATAATAAGACTATCAGTAGAGATTTCACTCAAAAAGTTATTCTACAAGATTAAATTGTAAGTAATTTTATCCAATCTTAACACTCAACTAGTCCTTGAAAAATAAAGGAATATCTCTAAAAAAAAAGGTACTCGCTAAACAGGATTTTAGGAACATAAAGAAAATCGAATTTGCATCTGTAGAGAGGATAAGTGTTTCCTCAAAGATGTTATTCTTGACATAATTCTCAATCAAACAAAAAACTTGAGTGGCTTAACATGAAAACAAACAGCACAGAAATATCAAGGAAAGTGTAATCATGAGTAGAATGCACCTTTAATTTATCTTGATTTAATGTAATTTTTGTTCCATTAAATTTATTTTAAGTTAAAAAAATTCCATTTTTAGAATTTTATGTTATTTTAATTTATAATTCTTATTTAAGTTAACACCATTGATGCTGTTAACTTATTTTTTAAAAAAATAATGAGGATTTTAAACATAGGGGCGTGGGTAAGTGGGAACAGGTCTTGCATGGTGGGAAAATATTTTAAGCCGTAAAATTAAAATAAAGGGTTGAGATAGCCGAGGGTGCAGCAAATGAGAAAAGTATTGAGTTTGCTCCTTCTTCCCTTTCTGGAAACATGGAAGCCACGAGCACATACTTTCTTTTTAAAATACAAACTTCAAAAGACGGCCACCACGGTGCATCGAAGGGGAAAAGAAAAGAGAAACAATTATATGCTACTTTCTCCTTCTCTTCTGACCCTATTCCCACTCAATTACCCATACTAACCGTGCTCTCATAAATTTAATGAATGAAAAGTGAGGTTAAGTCATTTATCTTTGATTTGTTACACTATATTCTCAGGAGTGAGGATTGCCTTGCTGGTCATGGTCAACAAGGCCCACCACTTTCTTTTAACGGTATGAAGAGGTGCTTGAGGCGGCCTATGGATCACTTTCCAATTAGGGGAAGCTCATTTCACACGGTTTCATATACTTTTATTATTTATTATTATTGCCCATTAACGTTCACATATATATATTCGTTCCATCATGGGGTATGAGTCTATAATATATATGCACCTAGGATTATATATAATAAAATATCAAAAGTTTGATTCCACTTAAGTTTTTTTCCAAGGGTCTCCGGAAGAATCTGCTATAGGGTATACCTTTCTTTTTCTCTCCTTCAAAGACAACAGCCCTTCTTTTCCATATTTATATTTAATAAACCGTCTTCTGGAGAGTCCTTTTGGTTTTGGTTTTGCATGTGTGTTGATGATATATGATTTTCTTAATTTTGAGCCATTGTGTAATAGGAGTATCATTTATATTATTTAAATATTCAAATAATATGAGGATTAATTAGTTATAACTCTACACGGGCCACTCATTTGGTGCTTTCATCCAATCATGATCACTCCACTGCGCAATGATATGCATTTTAGATTCTGAATTCAAGTATTTTAGATCCATGATTTCATGCTTTCGGAAAAGTGGAGCCCTCCCTATGCTAAAACGACAATAGCAATTAGATTGAATGGGTGCGAAGATAGCCACGCGTCTTCTTCAACTTCAACTTTAGGATAAAAAATTGATATGAACATTGCTGAAGATATTTTACAATGACAAAGGACAACAATATCACACCATTAACAAATATTGCATAGAAAATATTGGATAGATGCTGAATATTTTTTGGACGCTTTCGTCAGCCAAAATCTCCGTTGCTTTTTTTAAAAGATCGCACTGCATTCTGGAAGTTGGAACTATGAAGAATCCCGGCTATATTTTACTATTTATATTACTTAAAACTTTACAGATTTAATTAATCTGTGACCCATAATATTTTGACTAGTTAAGTGTATCGAAAATTCCTAAGTGGTCCAAGTACGTACGACTTTAAATTATATGATTTGCTGGAAACTATATATACAATACAACCCTAATAATTAACTTGTGGTGATACAATAGAAATTTGTATTATATGGATAATGCATAATGGTGCTTGAAATTTGTAACCACGTACTCACCAATGAATATGACCAGAAAACCATCTAGGAACCCCCCCATATAATTAAAGTATCAAAATAAGTAATGCTTGTAGAGAAATTAGCTAGAGATTAGATGGATAAATTAAGGTGCGAGGATAAGATGAATAGAGTAAAGTAGTATATGCACTACTCATTTGCTAAAGACTTAACAGAATGTTATTATTTTGTCGAGGATAACTAAAGAAATTCAAACTGTGGGCACAACAAAATTTCATTAAGAAATTAAATGACTCAAAATACGGCATGCATGACCCAAAGAAGGGTTGATGCCAACCATATTTCGTAAGCCACTGAACTTGAAAAAGAAGCCAACTCGCGTGCAAGCATATTACAAGTACGTTTATGAGGGCTTAACACACAAAAAAGGCAAGGCCAAGCTAGTCTTGTACTATGAGACATGTTGTGTACGGTTTTAGCTAATATCATATCACTTTCCTTTTCTTTTTGATTTCTCCACTTTTCAGTTTTCAAACATATCCTATCCTTTACTCAATTCCATTATCTTTATTTATATATATATATATTTATAAAAATGGTGATTGTTATCACATATTCACATAGTGGTAATGTGTTATATTGGTGACATAAGTAGTGACATAGTGGTAGCTAGTAGCATTATATTATTAATAGATGACAATAGAGAATATTTTTCAAAATTTTAAATTTATAAAGATTAAAATCAATAACTTTTTTTTGGAAAACTAAAACTAAATTTAACTACATATAGATATTAATAATAATAATAATAATAATTATTATTATTATTATCAATATTATTATTAAAGATGTTAAAGAGTATATTGTCAAAATTTTAACTAACTTGTGGGTCCTATAACACCACATAGGTTTAACTATTTCAGCACTTTACTAAAAAAATTAACTATAATACTAAAGTTATTAAAATGAGTGTTTAACTTTTTAATTTTGTGGATGTTAAAATTTATTAATTTCTCTTTTTTAAAAATAATGGATTAATTTCTCTCTTTTAGAACATAATAAACATGTTTTTAATGTTAAACAATTTTTAAGCAGCGTTAGTTTCCTTGAAAGAAAAAAAAATCTTGCTTGTATAAACAACAATACTAGTATAAACAATATCAAGTTGAATGCTCCAACAACATTACTTAATTGAAGTAATATTTGTAAGCAATTATTGGAGATAATATAACTCTAAAAAAAATTATTTCTTGATTAGCTTGAATTAAATCACTTTTCTTTTATCTTTATCTGCATATTTGATTTTCTTGATTGTTACCAAAATTTTCTTAGGTTAAATTATAATTTTTTTAGTTTTAATTAAATCTCTATTATTTAACTTTTTTAACTATATTCTTATAATTCTAAAGTTCTGTAATTAAACCCTTAAAACTAATTCTGTTAAATTTTGTTAAAAAATGAAACTATAACTACCCAACCACCACTTAAACTGGCTTTTGTTTCTTTAATTGCTTTTTTTTTTTTTAATTTTAATTGACTATTAGATTGCACTCATCATCTCGCACAGTCGCACATGCACACAGTACTGCGCACGTTTTCTTCTTTTCTCTCACAACAGCACACACTACTATATATGTCTGCTTTATAAAAACCTTTATTAGCATATCTATCTTAATTAATGCAATGGAACTCCCTTCGTTAACATCAAATCATAAACTTGTGGCATCAAATGGACAATCATAAACTTGATATCTCTATCCCATTATTAATAATTCAATTAATTAGGTGAATAATTTTTTTTTGACAGAAATTAGGTGAATACTTATGTATCTTTATTCTTTAGTTCAACTTATTTTGAGAAAAATAATCTCCTAAATTTTATTTCAACTTTGTGAGAGAACTTTTTCAAAATAAGTGATTATTCACTCTGAAATAAAGGTCTCCTAAACATGCACTCGATCGCGCGCTATTAAATGAAAAAAAGAAGAAGCACAACGCAGAGTTTTAAATTACATTTCACTGCCATATATGATTAATTTCAAGAATGAAGATGGAATTCTTTCTAAAATACTCGTTAGTCGTTACATAAAAAATATAATTGATCCAAAAAGGGTAAGGGCATTAATTGACACATAATAATTGAAAGACAATCATGGCATGCTCCTAAACACAGGTAAGAAGCAAAAAAAGGAAAGACCAAAAGTACTCCATGCCATGCCCATGGTTATAAGTATAACTTATAAATAGTTAAGCAGTAGTACCCCACTCCCAATTCACCATGCGGTAGACGTAAAAATAAAGGATGCATATGAAAATGTGGAAGCAAAGAAATGAGTCAGAATTGATAAAAAAATCATTGACTTGAGTTATTCCAGTGCTTCATTTCCACTGTCTGAGGACAAAGCAATTGTATACTACAAAAGTATAAGATTGTTATAATGAAGACACAAGTTGTGCAAAAGTTATAGTGTATAGGCACAAGTTGTACAGTGCAAATGTTGAGTCGGTTCAGAAGAACCAAACAAATTACGCACAATACTTGACGTCTGAGTAAGTTATTGAATTTGTACTGTGACTTTGATCAGAGTCTTGTAGCAACACCAACAAAAGCCTTATGCTACTCTGGGATCAAGAAGAAACATGTGCCTTGTACAATTATTTATTGGACAACTTTTCCTCATGGGTTGTGGGATAACCATGCATGTTTCTTATAGCACATATCAATGGTTTGCTTAAAGGATCTGTAATTGGATTCAGGTTTGACATGACATTAATGAAATCAGGAATTTAATTTAGTCACTAATTCAAGGCGATTCCTTGGCTGTCATTGAATTGCGCAATACTACTCTCTCTACTCCTTAAAAGGAGCTTTAATAATACCATCTCAAAATTAGAATACAAAGACTAAAAAGTATAAGCACACGAGGTAAAGATAATACTTGAACCTGCTAAAAAGTTTTCGTTCGTACCAGAGAGAATGTACAATTAAGTAGCGGCTTTTTTGTGTACAAACGTGGTAAAATGAGAAAATACTTCTAATACTATCGGATAGAGAATTAATTAATGATATTTTGGGACTGACAACATAAACCCACTTAAAAGATTATGTACAGGATCGAATAACAAATAATTTCACCCATAATGACTTATTTACGAGGGATATATGAATTAGCTAGCAACTAAATACCCTGACTAATTGGTTTCCACTTAAAGTATGCAAGCCATTGGGTATGATGTTGGATCCAGATCCTAACACTAGGATTTCCATATCTAACACTAAAGAATATTGTTGGTTTAGGAAATGACCAAAAATATAAAAACAGAAGATCTATAATGGAAAATAACATTATCTCTTTTATAGGTACCGTTCTTATCAAAATGATTTGTGGTGGTTTTGTAGTAGAAGCAAACAAATTAAGAGTCAATTGTGCCTATAAGTATAAACGTCTTTGATATTATGTCTGATTGATGAAGTTTTGATTTTTCTTTATTTTTTATGACAATTTTCAAAAAAGGAAGCAAGATTTAGTTAAAGGTTGCCTACAAATGTCATCATCTCCGAGTTGAAAGACATTACTAAGCAACCAAGAATGAAAATAAAAAAAAATAAATTATTGGTTTGTCGAAAATAGGAAAGGAATTTCATCCATTGATGTAGAGATCTAAAAAAATAAAAATTTATCTTAAAGACAAAATGTCCAAATTATAAGAAACAAAAACATATTCGAGCCTTAACAAAAATAAATAGTTATTTTTCTAGAACAAGTTAAGCAAAATATATTCTGAATAAAGTGTATTTAATTTTTCTTAATCAAATTCTTCAAGGCACTAGCATAGTCCACAATCACATGGTTGATAGGTACGTAATTAGGTCCATTAAATATGTTAATTAAGATTCAATGCTTAAATATGTTTGTCCCTGGATATTTTTTTTTAGTTTTGATCCCTAATTTTATTTTTGTCAGTATATTAGCTTTATTAAGTGATTCCTGAAATATTTTTAAACTTTTTCCTTAGTCCTTGAATGTTTTTTTTATCACAACCACTTGTATGTTTTTTATTCTCAAAAATTAATTTCAATCATATAATTATAAAATTTGAGCCTTAAAAATTAAATTCAGACAATTACAATACTTAAAAATTCAGTTGACACCATTGCTTGAGAACAAAAAAGTGCAATCAATCCTAAATACAAGATTCATAAATTAAAAAATATTATATTTAAGTAAAAAAAATCTTTAAATGTATTTTAAAACAATTTTAAATATAAATTATTTTTTTATGTTAATACATGCAAAATTAAATTTATCAAAAATTGAAACAAACACAGTTGGCCAAAACCACAGACATGATTGTGACGGGTTCAGCTGCGAGGTAAACAGCACATGCCACGGTGAAACACATGTGCAGTTTTTGCTTATTCCAACTGTGAAATGAGTGGATGTGTTTGCACACTGCATTATTGGATGTAGGGAAGAATCATTCCGTAAGATTTGCAGTAACACATGGCAATGAGAAATGTGACTTAAGGCATATTATTGTAAGGGATTGTCCTTCACTTGTTAAAGAGAAGAAAAGGGAAAGCAAAGTAACCCAAAAAGCTTACAATAAAAGAAGAATCTATAATTGTTAAAGATAAAGTCATTGCATTTTCATGAATATTATATATGTGGACATAGTTGGGCATAGGTGTATGATTCGGATCGAAAGTCGATTCACATAAAGAATAAGATTATCAATTAATTTGACGAGTCAAGGAATTTAAAAAGCCTTAAAAAAAAGTATAAAAAAACAGAATATAGTATTAAAATGTTTTATATTTTTAATATAATATAATTTAATTATAATATTTAAAACATGTAATTTAATATTGGAGTAAAAACTTTCTCATGTAAAATAGATTAACTTCAAAAAATTATTTTGACAAAAGGCCAAAAATTAAAATCAGAAACAAGTCAACCATATTATACAAAAAGCAGTTATATAGTTCACCAAACTAACCCAGGCAAGTCACCGAATTTGAATCTGGCCAATGGGCCGCACCAGGTTATGTAAGTATAGAATTGAGTTCATTATTAGGCTATATTGAATGGGATAAAACAAAAATATAATGATTTCAAATTTCATTGTTTGAATTGCATAAAAATGATAAATAATGAAATGAAACTGACAAATTTCAATATCATTATTTTGTAAAATTTAGAATAGGGGATATAATAGTTTCTTTCATTTTAAAACATCTAAGCAATAAAATAATAACATTTTTTTGGAAGGCAAGTAAAATAATAAAATGGTTTTATTTTTACTTATTTTATTTTCATTTTATTATATTTTTATTTTATGTCCGTCTTCATCATTATATATTCAAACATAACTTTATTTACACTGTATTAACATAGAAATACATTAAAAAAAATGAGTGGAGGGAGTAGAAATCGTAATGATGAGGATATATAAAAAAAATGGTGTTGTTTAATATAAGTGAAATAGAAAGGTGATAAGTTTAAAGTTATGGGTTTTATGTCTTATTCCCTCGCTTAAGTGAAGAGAAACAAGTTGGAAATGGACACAAAGTGTTTACTTTCCTAAACTAATTATCCTTCTATTTGTTTACACACTTTGTGCTACACAATATGTGTGTAAAAGTAAAGTAGTAATTTTGTATATATAAGAGAATTTATCTTTTCTCTTTTATTCAAATCAAATAATTTTACAATATTATTTATTTTCAATTTTTTAGTATACTTCTCTTTAATCAAACAATACAAAATTTCATCATACTAGTATTTCTTATCTTTTTTTTTTTCTGTATTTTTCTTTGTCCTATTTCCTTTCACTGTGTTTCATTTCTGGCTGTTTCGCCGAACCTAAACTGCTAATCAGGTGAAACCTCCACTCCCTCCAAAACAGGAATATTTGCACTCTTTTTTTTTTCTGAATCCAAGCAGTATTGAAAAGTGAAGGCATGACGTTGCTCTTCCTTATCTGTTGCATGTGCGGCTAAGTCACAGTCACGCAATATAAATAAAAAGGGGAACAAGAACTTGTGTTATTTCTCACTCGTGTATGAGAAATAATATTTTTATTTAAAAAAACATTTTTTCTTCTTCCAAAAATACACTTAAAATTGCAATGTGGTTGACCGCTAACTAAATATATCTCTTTGCCGGTAACACGGGGAAGTGGAAACTTTATACAAGCTTGTCGGGGGGCTCAGCAAATCTTAGTTTCAGAGTCAATAGATTGTATATGCACATTCTGCCTCTAAAGCGACAAAACCACATAGCAGAGCCTATAACCTATGCTATATACTGGCTACACAACTTTGCATTTTCAAATGATTAATTCATGTCATCAACATTTCGTTGCTTATGCTTATGAAGGGGTGTTACTGTGACTTTGAGTTGGTGGATTCGAATTTTAAACAATCGATAGCCATGTCTTTCTTTTCACTTTCCACTCTCCAGAACCAACATGTTCATGAAAAAGGACTTGGTTCATGTGCAGCCAAGACTGTCTCCAGCTCTTTAATTATCCAATATTCAACTTCTTTAGCTAGTTCTTTCTAATTTTTTTCTTCCTTCACTTTCTGTTTCTTCTTTTGATTTTCTTGGCTGTAAATTAAGGATGAAGAGCAGAAGAGAATATATCTATTTTACAAGAGCAAACACATACAAATTAGCATTTAACCAAATTGGATGACATCTTGTTATTCGTGTAACTAACTTCAACTAGTTAGTTTATCCTTTTATTGTCGTTGTAATAAAAAAAGTGTTAAAAAATGTTAGTATTTTTCTTAACTATCATGACCTTATCTGGTTATGTACATACCTGATCGATTCATCTTAATCTTATTTATAATAAGAAATATTCTTTTCTTATAACATGCACGGATACACTGTATTCTTTTGAACTAAGCAATACCAGGAACATTTTTATATGGGGTCTACTCTGTGAGCAAATGTCCGATCTTCTTCGTGACAGCAGCAAGCATGCTTGTTTAATACATGAATTGAATAACATGATAGATCAAAATATGGTAAGAAAAAAGGGACTGTTTCCTCTTAATTACCTCTTCTGGCTTTGTCGTACAGTGTTTGGTGATATCTTCTTAAATAATCAAGGTTAGGGTCGAACGTGTCATGAATAAAACCCTCTCTTGGATTCATGTTTTCCTGACAAGAACAGGCGAGTAAAGTATATCATATTTAGCTCCTTGAATTTTAGTGAATCTCGTTAAATAGGAAATAAATACATTTATTGAATGAGATTTACATTATATATATTTATACTATAATAATTCTATAATAGGAAGTGTTAGAAGAATGTGTACCATTAACGTTTCTTCTTTCACCATCACTTTCTTCTAACTTTTTTTTAGCGGGGGAGGGCATTAAAACCCAAAACTACCGTCCATTACCACCTTTTAACTAATGGGGTAGAACAGAAGCCTGATGTTATCCTAGAAAATATTTAATATATGCTCATTTTTTTATTTCTATTTCATTAATTAATTTTTCCTTTTTCTATATTTTTTTTCCTATTTTAACTAGTAAGATACCCTTTTTTTTACTACAGAAAAACATCCGTATATTCACACGAGTCATTCTCGTATTCATGCATGTTTAAAATATACTTTTATAATATTAATTTTTTTATATTGAAGATGCACGTTTATTGTTACTATTTTATCTTTTCATGAGTTGATGATTGGGGAATGGGAACCAAAGACACAGGAGCTGAAAGACAACAAATTGTCTTGTCAACCAGAACAAGAGCTTCACTTCCGTACGAATTCATTCAAACACTTTATGATTAAAGGTAATTTTTTTTAGAAAAAAACTTGAAAAAGGAAGAAAAAATACAAATAAAAAATAATTAATGAATAATAAATAATCACAAAAATATAAAATGGGAGAATATGTAGAAGAAATGTAAGGAAAATAAAATATTAAAAACTCAAAATTCTTTATCAAATGCCACTTTAGACAAATTTTGTTATAAGTATTTATAAAAAGAAAATAAATCGCTTTAAAAATGAAAAACTAATTAAATTTATACTTAAATTTAAAATTTATTTATTTATCATCATGGTGACCCAACAAAATTTAATTTATCCATCTCAATTTTTAAAGGTTTTTTTTCAATAAATATATATTTTTTAAAATATCCAAAGTGATATAAGATGTGTTTGGTTTTTAGTCTAAAAAAAATTATTGATAAAATAAGATTCAAAAACTAGTTTTTAAAGATTAGAAAAAGAAGAAGAAAATGAGACAACATTTAAACAGAAGTGTTCTGTTCTTTTATTTTAAAAACTAAAATAGAAACATTATTTTAAAAACAGTTTTTGAAAATTACTCTTATCAAATAATTAATTTTTATTTGTTTCAAAACAATTAGCTTTTAAAAATAGAAAATAAACAAAAATCATGCTCGAATAAGTTAATTGCCAATTAGATACATGCATGCCAATGGGCAATGGCAAAAATCAAGGATGAACTGATCGAACACTAACTTACCAAGTACGTCCCATGAGAATGGATCATCGATCACTACTTAACTAGGGAATGTAATTTCTCCTCTCATAAAGTCTCCAAGAAATTGGCCAAATATTTTGGGGTTGGGTGTGACATTATAACTATTAAAAGGCCGTAGATGGATAAACACGAATTAGCTTTAGTCAGGCCGCAATGGTTTATTAACGTACATGAAAAATAAAATAATTAAGTACAGAAATTCAATATAAAGATGATCTATAAAGCATTTGAAATAAGAGTAAATTAAAGCAATGTACCTAATAAGAATAATGCATCCGAATATTCTCATTCTTTATTTTGTTATCAGTGGTGTGATTGTTAAACTATTATATAATGATTCAACAATACGAGAGTTTTGTGGAAAGTTTTCTATTACATTTAATTAAAAGAAAAACCTTTTATTATATATATTTTTTCGATCAGCAAACAAAAAGGAATATAACAATACGAGGACACAGAAGGGGTGTCCCCAACCCATTACAAAATGAGCAGCAACCTTTTATTATATTAATCCAATATAAATTAATATTTTTTACTGATATAAATTATTAAATTTATAAAAAAAAAACTCGACTTGCTGATTCAGTCAATATAAAATTAGGTTACTGAGACGTTGATTTAATTGGCGAGTTATTGGTCAAACTTATTAAATCACGAACACATGCATATAGTAAGAACTTCTGGGTAATGAGACCTTTGTACAGTTAATAATAAGATATATAGTGATTTAATTCAATTGATTGAATTGATTGAATAAAGTGTAATGATAAAATAAAAAAAAAGAATAATAATGAATGTAATTATAATGTCCTTGCTTAATGTTTGAGTTGATTATCAGGTTATAGGTTCAAATTGAATCATCAGTTGCATAATCAATATAATACTTAAGCTGATTACTTTGATTGTATTACCATTGAACCAATCGGATCATTGAAATGTATTTGAGAGTCCGACCAGTCACAAGTCGAACTTTTAAGCCAATGCATTACTTTAAAAAAAATTCAGAAATACTAAAATCAATATTTCAAAAAATAAAATGAAACAAACAAAGTTATATTTACGTAAATAAAATACATGTTTTATTTTAAAATAATCTGCAACAACTGAGGTCGACATTTCCCTATTGATTTTTTTTTTCGTAATTAAAATCAAAAAGAGAAAAAAAGGAAGAAAAGATGTGGGTCTGATTCTAACATAAAGTTACATGTTAGTGCAACTTCTGAAGAATATTTACACGTCATAGCAGATAGCACCTGAAGGCGTGCTAGTTTATTAACCATGGTCACCTTAACCATGGCTCTTTTAACTTATCAACTTTCCACCCCTATATATTCCAATTGATCCCCACATGCTCTATATCCCATGATACACGTCCATCTTTCGATAAACACCATTTTTTCTCTTCCTCTTTTGACCAAACATGAAACCCACGGCAACATTCTTCTTTCTCCTATCCACAACAACACTCCTTGTTTGTCTTTGCCTCGGAACAACAACGTTCCAAACCACTCTCTTTATAACCTTCTTCACTATTTCCCTTAACTACTGGCTTGTCCCTGGAGGCTTTGCATGGAGAAACTATCACTCTTATCACACCAACGAAAAACCAAACAAAAAACTTACTGGGCCTATGGGCTGGCCCATACTTGGGTCTCTGCCTCTCATGGGCTCTTTAGCCCACCAAAAACTCGCTGCCTTAGCCGCGACGTTAAACGCGAAGAGGTTAATGGCACTGAGTCTGGGACCCACTCCCGTTGTTATAAGCAGCCACCCCGAGACCGCCAGAGAAATCTTACTCGGTTCCTCGTTTTCGGATCGTCCGATAAAAGAATCCGCACGCGCTCTCATGTTCGAGCGTGCCATTGGCTTCGCTCCATCCGGAACCTACTGGCGACACCTACGTAGGATCGCGGCGTTCCACATGTTCTCTCCGAGGAGGATTCAGGGCCTGGAGGGTCTCCGACAGCGCGTGGGTGACGACATGGTGAAGAGCGCGTGGAAGGAGATGGAGATGAAAGGCGTGGTGGAGGTTCGCGGTGTGTTTCAGGAAGGGTCTCTTTGTAATATTCTGGAAAGTGTTTTTGGGAGTAATGATAAGAGTGAGGAGTTGGGGGATATGGTTAGGGAAGGGTACGAGCTGATTGCGATGTTGAACTTGGAGGATTATTTTCCTTTGAAGTTTTTGGACTTTCATGGGGTGAAGAGAAGGTGCCACAAGTTGGCGGCTAAGGTTGGTAGCGTGGTGGGGCAAATTGTGGAGGATCGAAAAAGAGAAGGGAGTTTTGTTGTCAAGAATGATTTTCTTAGCACTTTGCTATCCTTGCCCAAAGAAGAAAGGTTGGCTGATTCAGATATGGCGGCTATTTTGTGGGTAAGTACTCTCTCAAAACCCCACACTCAGTGGACCTTACCTCTCATCCATGGATAATAATATATATAATTAAAGTAAAACCATAAAAGCATGCATCCTTTTCCATAACGAAACAAAAGGGTTAATGGATAACTTTACTTATCATCTTATTAAGACTTGTTAGTTGACATGCATAAATTCATTGTACTACACAGCTAGAAGAGAAAATCTCCTAGGTTAAAGTGTTGATGAGATGGCCATATCTTCAAGAAATTTCTGAAACATAAACTTCAAGAAATTTATAGTGTGCGCCATGCCACTATAAATATTCTCAGTGAGACTTTAATTAGTTTCGACATCTACAAGCCCTTAATTATTTTAATATTCGGGAGTGACATAAATTCATTAGTTTATTGTTCATGTAGACCTTAGTGGATGTGCTTATATATGTGGCTATGGTCTTGTTGTTTTGAGCAGGAAATGGTGTTTCGAGGAACAGACACAGTTGCAATACTCCTTGAATGGGTCATGGCCAGGATGGTTTTACACCAAGACGTACAAAAGAAAGCCCGCGAAGAAATCGACACGTGCATCGGCCAAAACAGTCACGTGCGAGACTCGGATATTGCAAATCTCCCATACCTCCAGGCTATAGTAAAAGAAGTTCTCCGGCTGCACCCACCCGGCCCACTCCTATCATGGGCCCGTCTTGCAGTCAATGATGTCCACGTTGACAAAGTTCTTGTGCCAGCTGGTACAACAGCAATGGTTAACATGTGGGCCATATCACATGACTCATCCATCTGGGAAGACCCATGGGCTTTCAAGCCCGAGAGGTTCCTCAAAGAAGATGTTTCTATCATGGGATCGGACTTGAGGCTTGCACCCTTCGGGGCTGGACGTAGGGTGTGTCCGGGCCGGGCCTTGGGTTTGGCCACGACCCATCTCTGGCTCGCGCAACTTCTTCGCCACTTCATATGGCTTCCCGCGCAACCCGTGGATCTTTCGGAGTGTCTTAGGCTTTCCATGGAAATGAAGACACCTCTGCGATGTCTAGTTGTTCGTAGATAAAAAATATAATAACGTAAGCCTTTTAGCTGAACTATGTTTGATGTGCAATTATAGAATGATCGAGCTTGTATCTGATGTTTGATGTTAAAGATGGTACTCAAATATTTAGTGAAATATTTAGAGATGAGTTATCGTATAATTATGGAACTTATCTCTAAGCTTTATTTCACTTTATTTTTAAGGGTATCAAATTATTAAAATAAATATCTAGTGCCAGGACTAGAGGTGGATGTAAGAAAAGATTGGATCGATTAAGAAGGTTTTATGTCTCTTTAAATCGTAAAATGTAAATTGCTGTAATGTAATGAAGTTGCTTCCGTACGTATGCATGCATTTTCTTCTTTTAGGTTCTCGTCTTGTTTCATATGGCTTTGGATTAAATACCATGGACGCGTGCAGCTGGCTGTATAGCAAACCCAGTGGGTTAAATCACCTGCATGCACAATTTTATAATACAAATCTAATTTCAAATAGTATGTTAAAAATATTTGGCTCACTATTCTGGATTATTTAAAATTTTGACATGTGGACAAGTGAATATTGACACCTATGCTATATGATATGGATTGATATAAAACAAATCATATATAGGGGATGACATCGAAATCATTTTACTATAAAGTTCTAGTTTCAAGTTTTTGCTGGAGATGTCCCACCACTAAGTCACTAACCAAAGCTTAAGCCTTTATCATAATCATTTCTCAAACTAAAGCAACTCCTACTGGTTCTCACTATCTGTACCTGTCTATTTTTTTATGATGCATTTATACGTAACTTCTAAAAGCATTACACTTTAAACCACCCGTATCTTTGAAGGAAATAACAAAAATAATACTCCTTTTTCTATTTGGACCTTTAGCATGTAAATAGTGTTACTTTTGCTGTCTATTACTGATCGGTTACAAAAGCTATTTATTGGTTTTTTTTTTTTTTTTGAGTTTGAGTAACCCCATATGTTATACATTTTTCTCTGAAGCCCTGTATATATATGTTTTTAAACTTTGGATGCCTATAGTAATAACAAAATTTTGACAAACATAGTGCACTTTTCTTCCTTGTTGATCTGCTACATTTTTTTCTTTTAAATTTTTACCCTCCCTTTCCTTCCCTTTTATTTATTTTATATTTTCTACGATTATAACTTTCAAACCGGATATAGGTAGGAGTGACAAAATAGATTGTATCTGTCCGACCAATTCATTCTGACCCATTTCTTTGGTGTGTTGGGTTAGGATTTTCAATCCACCAACCGTTCAACCCGCCTTATTTTAGCCTTCAAAAAATAGGTTGAGAGAAAAATAGGATGGACTAACTTGTCAACCTGTTATTTTATTAAAAAAAATTAATATTTAATTTTGATATTTTATACATATTTATTAGTATTTAATTTTTTTTTCTAAATAAATTATGATTCAAAATTTAAGATAATATATTTAATTTTTTTAGTAAATATTTATTATTTAATATTTATAAAAAAAATTAATTAAAATATATTTAATATTATTATTTAAAAATATTTTAGTTAACGAATAACAAACCAACCTGACCAATAAAGATTAAGGGGTCATTTTGAATTCATATATGTAATGCCGAGTTGGTGACAAGGTGGGACATGTCAACTCATTTTGCCACCCCTAGATGTAGGGCATGGATAAATCACAAGGTATGTTAATATATTTGTGAATTGAGCTTGGTTTGTAGAATAAGGGAGGGTAAACATTATCATTTTTAATATATATTATTTAATTTTCTAATTTTCAAAATTAAAAGTTAACAGAAATTTAATGTCTTAATATTTTATTTATTTTACAAGTATTATATAATTATATTAAAAATAAAAAGTTGTCCGCTTTTTCCTTACCCACGTTAAATTTCACTTTTAAAAAAATTGTTTGATTAAAAAGTGAGAGTTTAGATTATTTAATTAAAATAGCTTTAAGTTAAAAAAAATAAATTTAATTAAAGACCACAATAATATTATTTTTATTGCCATTGTATTAATTTTTTTTATTGTATTTTAAAATTTTATATGTTCTTCATTGTCTCAATAAGTTGAAATCTTTGTAGCAAGTCTATTATGTAGTTCTTCCTGCATTTTCTGGCGAATATCGGTGATGACTTACCCGCAAAGACTCCAAGACTAAGTCGGTGAAGAATCAAGAAATGACAAAAAAAAAAAAAAAACTAGAAATAAGAGTGTGCTCCTCATTGGTGTGTCACCTTCTATTTTTTTTTTGGGTAAATACATATTTTTTCTCTTACTTTTTTCTAATCTATACTACTTTATAATTTAATTTTCAATATATATTATTTGAGACTTTCTCTCTCTTTTTTATTTTTATTTTAATTTAAAATATTATAAAATATAAATATTATATTATATAATTTTTTTAATTGGTTTTAATTTATTAAATTAAATTTAAATTTTTATTTTATTTTTTTAAAGAAAAAAATATACAGATAAAGAAAAATAAAAAAATTGGATAAAATTAGAGTATAATTTTTTAGTTACTTTGTATGTACTTTTATAGTTAAATTTATGTACTATTGATATTTTTTTTGTTATGTTCATTAATTAAAAAAATAAAAAAATTAGTTAATAGTATTAAAATAAATTAAAAAATACGGTAAAAAAATAATTGATACATCTATCTTATACAATAGACTTAAACTTTCAAAGAGCACTATATTGAAAATATCATTAAATAAAAATATCTTTAAAAATATTTATTCAGTAGTTATTTTTGGCTTAAGTGATAAGAAATGATATTTTTATTATTTATGGCTTACAAATATGAAAAGAAAAGATTAAAATATTCAAAAGATATTGATAACGATTAAATATGAGTTATTTTTTTATAATAAAAATATATTAAAAATATCTTTAAAAATATTTAATTAGTAATTATTTTTTGCTGTCAACCGAATCAATGCGGCAAAAATATGAACGAGAGATCAGTGGGCTCATAATCCAAGGAGAAAGAGGACGACAAAGGGTCGTCCCGTTTCAACTCGCATTCCTACTTAAATGGACGAGAAAAAGAAATAAACGGGAAAGTAGAAAAAAATGTAGAATTTACCAACAACATGGTCATAACAAAAATATTTGTCCTAACTTATTTTTATCTTAAGTTTTTGTTTAGCCAAGTGTAATTGTTTAAGTATTTTATTATAATGTAATATAATATTTTTCTATAAATAAGTTGTTAAACAAAAAATCTTCTCATTTTTAACACATAAACAAACTAATTATATTTAGTAATATAATTATATTAGAAAATTCAGATTTTAAATAAAAATATTCACCTAAAAATATGTTAAGTAAATTAAATAATAAAACAAAAATAATTATATTTAATAATATCATTTTCTTTAAAAAATAAAATTATAAAATTTAATTTAATAAATAACTAATTTTAAAACCAATTAAAAAAATTATATGATATAATATTTATATTTTATAATACTTTAAATTTAAAAAAAAAACAAAAAAGAAAAAGAAAGTTAGTGTATATTGAAAATTAAATGACAAAAATAGTATAGATGAGGAAAAAGCAAGAGAGAGAAACTATATTTACTATAAAGAAAAAAAAAAAAAAAAACCTCACCTTCTACTTATATATTGCATTTCTCCCTTGCATGTGATACATGGTCATTTTGTTCGTGCAATTCCCACGGGTGTTTGCTTGTTTTTTAGGGGATTTGTCTATTGTGTGCACGGGCCACTTTGGCTTATTTTGTTTTTGAGCTGTTGTGGATTAATTAGTCAGAAAGTCATTAAATTCTCTCATTGATTGAGGCTGATGTAATTAATGGTCATTAAACTGCTCTAGGCGTAAATCCAGGCCAAAACGATACACATATTAGAGCATTTCCGGGGTAAGTTATTGCATGTCTATTCTGTTCTTGAGTGGCGGATGTTAACAGTTGAGTTTGTTTATTTTTCAACTCATAAACTTAATCGATACAAAATTATATGATAACACTTAAATTTTTTATTCTGCAGTTTGATCTATATCATAATTTATCATTCATAGTTGATAACATCTTTTCACCTATAGCAGCACCTTAGGATGACATTTTTAGCCTTAAAGTTAAAAATGGGGTTCAGTTTAACCAATGTATTTTAAATATTATATATATATATATATATTAATTAGAAGAATTTATTTTAGGATATTGTATTGATACATACGTTTGTAAATTAGTAGCTAGGTCTCATTTATGGTGGTAGAATAAATCTTTTTAAGTGAGATTTACCTTTTAATAAAAGAATATATACTAGCAGCATACATTTTATATAATATTTTAATATACTCTTTATGGGTAGGTGAATTTTATATGAGTTCATTATAAAAGAAATAGTTAAATATTTTAGTAAAATTTCTTTCAAAATAAAAATGTGTTAAATATAATTTCTATAACACTGTTCTAAATGATAATATCCAATAAGATCATTTTTACGTGCCAAGCTAACTTAATTAGGAAGAAAGGACAGTAATAGATTTCGAAGTACGTACTATTCCACTTCTCTATTCGGTGTCTCCCTGATCAAGTTAGTGGAATATTGGGAATCTCATGATATGCATTTTTCTAAGTCTGAGGTTCTTTAAGTGGTGTGCAATTCATTTTCGATTGACAAAATGATTATTAGAAATATGATGTCTTGGATAAAAGCCAGGTTCTTCAAACTATTAAAGTGATTAAAGATATTTAAGTCACGTCCCCAAAGTTTTAGGCTTTTCTAATCCATATCAATATTCGTTTCGAATAGTCTCCAACAGCAGAAAAGGCAAAGCCCTTTATTCCTGTTGAAGTAATTACATACTCACACTTCCAATAATCATGTTAATGCTCCACAAATCTGTTGTCTTATTGAATTGGGTCCCCACGTAGCATCACTATAAAGTTAACATATTCTCTTAGGCGTGCCCATGAACCATTAATTGGTCATTTTATATGCGAAATTGCCAAAGATTCTACGTTATCTTTTCACAAGGGAAGTCATTAATGCAATTTGTGATTAAGTTTGTTTTGTTGCCTTTGAAATGTCCACGATCAACGTACGTACAGTGATTTCAATTTTCAAGTCCTAGTGCAAGTAGTACCTCTTTGATTATTGCATGTTGCATCATACATTGTCACATACTAGTATTTGTTAAAACATAAAACAAATGAATGATATATTTTTATTGAAAATAAGATTAAGTTGATTTGTGATTGTTGTGTTGTTGAGCGTTACTCAACATTTAAACCTATGTTTAAATTTATGTATTTTGCTTTTAACCTATACAAACTGATGGTCATATCGAGCTTGTTCATCATGATTGAAAATTTTACTTTGGCATCTTCTAGAGAACAAATTAAGGATCTGATCGGATCTAGTTTTACTTTTAAGTTTTCCTGTTGGGCAAATAAACACATCAACAAGTAATTTAGAATTATAAAAGGGTTCTAAAATATGGATCTTGCAAGGATTATTGTCGAAGTACCAGTTTAACCTAATTCTTAGATTTTCGATGATAAACAAAAAAGGGGATGTGATTTAAACAAGAGAATCTAAAAAGAGGAAGAAAGCAACTAGCTAGAAAGCTAAAGAATTCAATATACTGTAATTCGGTAAACAAAAATTCAATGATAGATGAATTTGGTCTGTCACCAATACAATTATTAAGATATTACCTAATTTCTCAAAAACTTATGTTCTTTATCAATTGTCAATTACTTTACTTGCTCAATAAGGCTATTAATATCTAACGGTCAAGCGAGTCAAATAATTAAGACAAACATCAAAATTCAACAACCTTATTAGTTTAACAAATGCTAAACCAACACACCAACCAATGTCTTCGATCCAAAGGTAGTAGAATCTTTGAGCTTTAGATAGGGCCTCCAACTTGCCAAAGAGTTGTTTTCATGAACATGGTATTAGAAACAGTTTGCCTTCAATTATACTAAGTTTGGTCCAAGCTGCAGAGCCAATCACACAGTTAATTCCAGAGTTTGGGGTTTCATTTCAATTCTCCTCTCGATGAGTTGTTCTGCAATTTTCTGATCTGTCTTGAGACGTTGATCAATGCAATTTCAATTTCTTTTGGTATTTAAGGTACCAACTTGCTTGACTATATTATTATATTAAGTTGGCAATTTTGAAGTATACATTTTCATGGAGCATTTGAGTTTGGAAAGTGTTTATGATACTTTGAAAAAACATAATGCTGTATGTCAGATCAAGGTTAAACTTTGTTTTTCTATTTTCATACGATGTTAGTTATGATTTACTTTTAATTTGATGAGTATATTTTGTTTACTTTGATTGACGGATTCATCCTTTAAAGGTAGTTTCAAATTTCTATACCAGAAATTGCATATTTGCTATTAATTTGACCTGTCAGTGCAACTGTTAAACTGGTGTTTATTTATTCTTTAATTTTGATTATTTGATTGCTTGCAAGGAATACACCGCTTATTTGTTATTATATAATTCATTAATTTGTTTACTATCGTAAATAATTTGTCTGCATTGCAATTGCATTCTTCAATGTTCTTGAGCTAACAAGGTTACTAAAATACCTTTAGCAGTCTAAGTCTTTCTGCCATTAGAAATATTATTCTTTTTCAAACTTTTTATAAGTATATTCTACTGGTTCAACAAACCATCAATATGTGTTTTGGAGCATATGAATACTAGTAATTTTATTAAAGGAGTATTATGGTATTTTAGTAATAGTAAAGTCTCAAATCATTTAGGAATCAAAAGTTATGGGTTATTTATAAATATCATGTCCTCTAAATCTATTTAGGCTTCTTTTATAAGGACAAAATCATGATGATCATCGGACACCTAACCAAACAATATCTCAGATACAAGAATCATAATAAATTTGAAACCGAAACAAGGGTTATTCTAAATTATAAAAAAAAAGGGAGGGGTGAAAATCAATTTTCAACACCAAAGATCCTATAGTACGCCATTACTACCCCAGGAGAACTACAAACTATTCAAAATACCCTCAATATGAGACATCCTCCTATTATTGGATTTAGCCAAAAACCATTGCCAACAATTAAATTTAATTCTTCCCACAATATGCGAAAGATCACAACTCCCATTGGAAAAAATAATAGAATATTGCTGCACTCCCAAATTGACCAAACCACTCTATTCATAATCAAATCAAAATAATAGATATAAGTTTTACAAATTCATGCATTAACTGGTTGGATATGGTTCTCTATTGTAACATGCTCTCCAATTACTAGTTTTAATTTTGCCATTTCAAGTTTGGAGCAGCCTTTGCTTCCCACTAGGTGGGGGACTTTTCAGTCTACCTAATGTGTATAGAAAGCTAGGTTTAACCAAAATTACCAAAAATGTATGTATTTCAACTAGCTATATACTGATGGCATCTAAATTTTGTATTTGCCAAAATTACCATTATAACAAACCAGAGAAATGTTTGTCCAAGCAAGAGGTACACACCCAACGCTCAAAAAATGTCCTAAGAAGGGTATTCTATAGAATGATGAGCCTCACAATAAAGAAATTTTTGTTACAATAATTCTAAGCTGCTCTTGCTTAATTATTACTAGAGAATTGTAAAAGGGATTTACAAGAGAATAAACCAGAAGAGCCCTTGTATACTCTCCCATAAGAGTATGCATAGTAATAGACTCAATAAATAAACAAGATTATATAACTCCCCTACCTCTATACCTCACGCTTTAAGTGAAAATCTCAATTTAAGTGAAGGCCTAACTAGAGAGGACAAGCATATGCATGGAAGCCAAGAGATTGATATAATGAAGTTAGAAGAACTAGATAATTACAAGTAAATGAATGTCAAGTTGATCGTGCAGTAATGTATGCAGTATGAGATCCTTGTTAAAGATATTTTCAAAATATAACAAAAGAACAGAAATTACATGGCCCGTTCACATTGTTTTTTGCCAAATAGACCAAAAAGATAAAGAGATACTTTTAATAAAAATGAAAGAAAAAGGATAAAAACAAGCCTCCAGTGACGTATTTACATCTGCTTGTGAGAATTTAGGATCAAGATTTTATTAATTTGTAGCATTCATTAAATGGGAATGATATGGGTACAGACAAAATATGATCGGTACTTCATAGGATAAGAAAAATAAAAAGAAGAAAAAAAGAACGGAATAAATCATAGAATTCAAATATTATGTAGAGCTTTTGTTTCGAAGTCGTCGTTGATAGAATACAGTACAAGAGAACAATGAGGGAATATTTTTGAAATAACGAAAGGAATCGCTATAGAAAAACGTCATACACCAATTATTAATTTAAATTTATAATTTATAGTATTTATTTCAAAAGTTAAATTTTTATTAAACTAAAACTACATCAGTAAATAAAAGTCTCGCACTTAATTTTATCCAAAATGACGATGGCGATATTCAGAAATCAGAATCATACAAAACCATAACAGGCCTTGGTTACGGTATGGGCTGATATTTGATTCCATGGCCTTTTGTAATCGGCCTTATTCGACAATAGGATGGGTATGGGTTAACATAAAATAAATAAAGGCAACTTATAGACGGAAAATAAGAGATAAGACTGTAAAATCTTGTTTTACACTGAGGCACTATCGCATCTTCCTACATTTTCACTTTAAAAAAAGGGCACTCTACCCCCGAAATAAGGCAACAATGCTTATTAGTAATTAAACTTCAATTCCTTGTTACGAGTAATACTAAGTTAGCATCTCTTAAATAAGGTCTAAAATTAAAATCTTTTAAACAAAAAAAATGATTAAAAAGGGTTAGTAGAAATAAATCATTGATAAGATTAGTAGAAAATTCACACTAATATCATGGTGATAAAAAAAAAACAATTAGGTGCAAAAACATTTCTTTAATTTTGTTTTGTGTTGTATTTTTAAAATATAACAAACATTAAATTAAATAATGAATATAATAAAAATTAAATCAATCAAATTAAATATCTCGTTTTGTAAGTCACTTCTATGCAAAAGTGATAGTTTAATTATTTTAGATTCAGGGTATTAAAAATCCTACACGATGTCATTACCACTATTTTTATATCACAACTTTTTTACCCTTTTCCATGTTTTTTCAATGATTTAGTTTTTTTAGGAGCTCAATTATTTAGTTACGAATATGTTATCTTATTTTATCTCTTCTACTCATTTGTATTAAAATTTATTGCCCAATATAAAACACAAAAAGTATATATTAAAAGAAAATGCGAGTCATAAAATTTTTAAGCCAATTCAAAACTAATAAACTTATAATATATTAAAACAATAATTTAAATAATAAAATAATGAAAATAAATAAATAAATATAATAACGAGTGATACAAATGTAAGCTAATTAAGTTTAGATACAAACAGATTGATTTCCAAAATTGCATCTGTTAGACATATATTTCAAATATACCTTTTAAATTAAATATTAAAACACTAAATCCAATCAAAAAATTGTTTTAAAATGTTGAGTTTAATTTTTGCTAAGTGTGATATGTATTATTTAAAGAACAAAAGTAACCGGACCTGATTCCACCTGGTTATGGTATCATATTTTTCTGGCATTGTACTTTAGACATGATAGTATATATTGTATGTTCACTTTTAATATTTCGAGGTGAATACTTAATACAATATAATTAGGACTATACACGTAGTAAGTAATTTGATTAGGTTTAATATAGTTGCATGTGATTACCATTTGCATCTATAAATGAACGCTCCAAAGTGAGACTGAGCTTTATTATTTGCGCTAACAACAACTAACGTGCAAGTTCCAAGGCGGAGAAAACAATAATGGCCACCAACGAGGAGGTTTGCAATTCTTTTCTCAATTTCTCTGTTTTGTTTGCAGAGATCTCTCATAGAATAAATTTGTGAATGATTAATGTTGTTTTGTTTGTGCAGAGGGATATGGAGAACAAGAAGAGTGAGGAAGAACTGAAGCATCTCGGGTTTGTGAAGATTGCGGCAATGAAAGCCTTAGTGTGTGTGTCGAATCTCTACGGCTTCGCAAAGCAAAACTCGGGACTTTTGAGATCTGCTGTTGGAACCGTGGAAGACACTGTAACCACCGTTCTGGGTCCCGTCTACCACAAATTCAACGCTGTTCCCAACCACATCCTCCTTTTTGTCGACAACAAGGTTTCTTTCTCTCTTTCTTTCATCAAAATCTATATTTTTTGCTTTTGCTGTTTTACCCCTTCAACCAAATCAGTTAAAGCTTGCAATTTGTTTGTCCTCTGTTTGTAATTACTCTAAGGATGAATTTTGTTTCTCACGATATTAACTTGTCTTTGTATTCTGATGCAAGATCTATTAGTTTCGTTACCCCCACAAAGTTGAATTGCTGAAAATTGCCGTGAAAATCGTGGCAAATAACACCCTTCTGAGTAGGATCCTGTTATCTGTGCGTTTATCCACAGTTGAATTTTTTGTTTTTCATTCTTATCCCAGAACTTGATACTACCATAAAGTTTGATTGTTATGTATAGTTCTATCCCTTAAATTGTCTTGTTTGATTGCTATCGTTTTCTATATGTACTTATAGCATAAAAAATATTAAAAAAACATGTACTAACATGAATTGAATTTGTGTAAATTTTGTATGTCCTTGCATCGACATGCTTGAAATTCCGTTGTTGATGTTTTGAATGAATTGGGAAATTGCTAGTATTTTGCTAAGCAATTAATTTTGGGAATATGATTGCGGCAGGTGGATGAAGCTGCTCACAAATTCGATGAGCATGCACCTTCTTTGGCCAAGCAGGTTGCAAGCCAAGTCACTTGTTTGGTTCAGGAAGTGACACACAAAGCTGAGAAAGTAGTGAGTGAAGCTCAATCTGGAGGGGCACGAGCAGCAGCAAATTATGTAGCCACTGAGTCCAAGCAAATTGTGCTCTTTGGTTCAGTGAAATTGTGGACTGGTCTCAACCACTATCCACCATTCCATGCAGTGGCTGAGATGGCAGTTCCCACAGCTGCACACTGGTCAGAAAAATACAACAATGTGGTCAAGGGAACAAGTGAGAAGGGTTATGCCGTGTTTGACTATTTGCCTCTGATTCCAATTGATGACATTGCTAAGGCGTTTAAACACGGAGAAGGCAATGTGAATGAAGATGAAGCATGTTCCGTGGGAGACTGTTCTTAGAGCACTACTAATAGGGTAGCTATTTTCTTCATAAAATCTGCTTCTGGTTAGGATTTGTTTTGTGTTTGAGGGCAATGTGGGTGAGAATGGAAGTGTAAGAAATGGGTTCGGAGTGTGTGGATGGTGTAAGTTAACCAAGTTCGTAGAACGTTATGGGATTATGTCAATGGTTGCGCTAAATGTCACCAAGTTGATGTTGTTTCGTCCTTTTCTTGCATTAAAAATTATCTTGATTGTCGTCTTGGGCGGATTGACGGTGGTCACTAACTCACTATTCGAACTTGCAGTGCCCACCTAACACTCCACGACGTAGTTATTTCAAGAGCATTTCATCCTTGGACGCCACAATCAATCACTTACAATAAGTAAGAATGCGATTTAAATACTATAGTAACTGATAGAGCAGAAGATTTTTTTATATAGCACTTTAAAAATTTAGGAGGAGGGGATGCCTCTCCAACCCAAGTTAGTGCAAAAGATTTTTAGTGCATTATTAAATTCTCATGTATCTTTATCAAAGTAGATTACTCCTTAACTAAGAATCATGTTGATTACTAGGTTCAAAAAGTTGAAACAGGGTTGCATTCACAAATGCATGATAAGAACCCTATGTTCTCGTTGGAATCGATAATTACCCTTCAAAAAGTAATGAGCACTGCTAAACCAAAGAGCTCTCCTTAACTTGAGACTTTGGCTCTTTGAAAAAAAGAAAGAAAAAAAGAAGAGAGAAAATCATCGATATTGATGTGATTTTTGGTCAAAGAATATAGTTTTGAATGATTAAGAAGGAATTCTCTAAAAATCTCATTCTAAATCTTCATGATGACTTTTGACATGTTCATATACTCCAGCAATTGGTTTGATTTTGAAAATTGTTGAAATTTAAATGTTGATTTTGTCCTATAGTATCAACCATTGTTTTATGCGATGGATTTTAGCACCACTAATTTTATTGGAAACCTAACACGCAGGGCTTTAGAACGATATCGGTTGAGGTAGATTTATTTTTCCATTAATACAATTTTGCTTTTAAATACAATATTTCCTGCATAATTTCCTTTGTTGCAGAACTTATTATTTTGACTATAACTCTTGTCGTATTTGTTGGATTTTAGCATCTGTTTTGTTAAAAATCTAACACATAAGGCTGTGGAAAGTGGGATTCCCCTAAAACAAACACACTAAGTAGCAGTGTAACATCGCCACCACAACTATAGACTATCTGCTCCCGTAGCAAACTTTAAGGCTGCCTACATATCCACATTCTATGAAAAACTAACCCGTAAACTATTCAACACATTAAAAGGTTCTAAATATGGCATTCTACAAGCTATAACACGACAGAAATTAATCATCCACAAAGGCACAAACCATGTAAATACTAAATAATGAGATGAAACATTGATAAAACAGAATAATTTCCAGGAAGTGCAATTGTGCAAGAATGTGAATTCTGGAGAGGAAAAAATTCTTCTCTAACAGCAACAATGCAACAAAATAGTGATAGAATAGTTATATGGAACCTTTATTTTTGAAATAACAGTACAATCCAGTTGTGATCTCCGCAACATGCAACATGCAACAAGACAGGATATTACAAGGGGAAATTACGCCAAGTTCATATCCTTTTTCACCTACAATGTTTGTGGCAAGTTCAGCAACACTGCATAAAAAAGAGAATACCAAATATGAGAACAGAAGACAACGGCAGGTACTACAATTATAACTAAAAACTTACCTCGTCAAACTTTCAAAATATTATAATAGAAAAATATACATATAAAGAAAGAAATTAAAGGAACAAGAAAAGTTTTTCCCACTAGATAAGATCAGCTATATGAATCAAATGGCACCATAATGCCCTATTGTAAATCATACCTAATGGCAAACCATTTATATATAAACTTTTTTCTAGTTTTTTAATCTCCCTCTATCTCAACTATTGCACTACCCTTCATCTAATCCACTCTCCCTATTAGGGTATTTACAATTATAAGTCTTCCATTCTTCCCTATACAAGCTACCTAAGGCAGGATTTACCTTCTTTTCCACAATGGATGCTACTCCAACCCCCTCTCAAATGCAAACATACTTAATTAGATAATTATATATTATCTTGTGTGTCTACTCATATATTGCAACATTTTCATATTTGCAACATCAAGCTTATTCCCTTGTTGCCATTTTACTCTCTAACATTCAATCCTAAATGACATAACAACTCTTATAGTTATGTTGTGGAGTAAAATTTTCCCTTGAAGCTTCAGCCTTAGTAGTACTTTTCTATCACTATCACTAATAATGCCTGAAGCACTCCTTTGTTTCATTCGAACTGTTTGAATCCTATGGATTATATCTCCCTCTATTTTCCCATCATGTTGTACCGTGAATCCTAGACACTTAAATCATGTGATTTACGGTATGGCCACCCATTTTAGCTCTAAGCTCAAACTGGTGCACCTTCTGCTAAACATACATTTTAGATACTATGTTTAACTTCTACTTATACAAAGTCGTGTTCTCAAAGCATGTCTCCACATCTCAACCTTCCCCATTTGTTCTTCTCTCAACTCTCCAACTAGCACTATATCACCAGCAAAAGCATGAATGCATCGGGGCACCAACTCTTTGATTTGTTTCTGAAGCTTAAAAACATCTTTAAGGTTCTGAAATTGCCCAAAATAGTAGGCTCCATAGATTCCCATAACAAAGCACACAGCTGGTGATCAAACATCTCCAAATAACTTCAATATTTTTAGGGAATATCAGATGCTGACTTTTAAATGTGCTCAAATAGATTCAGACCTATAAAAAAGAGTTCAACTAAGGCTGACCAAGACAAATTAATCGTGCCATTTAACTTGACTGAGGTGATTGTAAGGGAACCTGAGAAAGCATATGTAATAGGAACACTTGAAGATAAATCTTTAGGACTAGGCAAGGAGGGATTCTCATGCTCAAAATCAGACATACTGTTTTCCAAAGAAACCATTTTTCTAAAGAAACAGCCGTGAAATTACAGCAAAAAGGAGGCTCTCAGATTGGGAGATATTATACCAACTTTTTGAGCTAGAGAAAAGGTATTCTGAATTGCTTAAGGAAATCTTCCACATAATCTGCAATCTCTAACATCAAGAAAATAAGGAAACTAGGAAGGTAAGGAAACTAAAATTTACAACCTCTAATATTATGAAACTAGAAAAATATGAGAACTAGTAAAATAAGAATCATTACAAATCAAATCCTAATTATACAGAAAATATACAGTCCCTTAATGGGAGATATTTTTTCTGATTTGGAGATACATTCCAACACTCCTCCCTACTGATTAGCCTATCAGAGTACAATTAAATCCCATGTCCTTCGTTAAATAGCTTTTGAAAGTGACTCTTCCACCCTTCCTTGATATCTTGTTTAGTTACCAAGACTTTACCCTTTTAATTCATGATGCATTTCACTCTTTCTTTCTCTACCTTTAGCAAGCCCTTACATACTTCTCTTTCCAAGTTCACAGCCTAACAATTGTTAAAATCCCATCCAACTCTCTATCTCTCGCTTCACTCCCCGCCTTCCCAATTTTCACCATTTTTCCTGTCTCACACCCCATTGAAGCTCAGACTTATTTTGTTTCAACTACTAAATAAAACAGGCTTCTCATATTGTAAATAACACGTTAAACCATACAGCATTGTATCTCTAGCTGCACACCAAAAACACAATGCATTCATAAGAGTATGTGGACCAAATAAAACATCAGCCTCAAAGGACTAACATACTACTGAAACCGTAAACCATCAAAGAGATAAACCAACAACAACAACAAGAAGAGTAACAACAGCAAAGCCTTATCCCACTAGGTGAGATGAGCTACATGGATCATTCGGCACGGTTAAAACAAAAAAGAAAATCCAGTTTTGCATTGACAATTGAGAGCTGCATACTTGGAAGTTAGGGTTTTTAAGTGCAATACCTCACTTAGGTGGGGTAGAGAAATGTTGGAGGATATCATCATAAGGGTCCCTCCTCCCAGCCACTTGGCTAATCTGTGCATCCCAAGCAAGCTGAGAATTGTGGCGTTCGAAAGTCCAAAACCCATAGGGTCGCATAGGGTAGCTCCACATCTCCTTCGTCTTCTCGCACCTGTCCTTCACTCTATAAACGTGCTCCCGGAACCTCCGATCCCTTTCCTTCGGATCCTCCATCAACTTCAATACCAAGTTCTCCGCGAATTCCATTATGAAACCCATCTTTTTCTCTCTTATATTCCCTTCCAATCATTAAAAAACCAACACCAAATCTGATCAGGTCTAAACCCTAAATTACGAAATCGAACCGTGACAAATGATAACATTATCATGACAATAAAACAACGGTAACAAGCCACGAATCTGGAACATTCCGAAAAAATATACGAAGAAACCAATGAAATACTAATGATGACGGAGTGCAATTGAGATTGTTGAAACTTGAAACGCGAAAATTGAGTGTGAGAAAGTGCTTTGCTACGTTACCTGTTTGTTCCGATCAGCACCCAATGAAAATACACTGAGCTTTCCCTTCCTGCGTTTTCAACGTGGCCAAACCCACTCCTGGATCAGGGTTTTTTTTTTGCAGAAATTACAATAGAACCTGGGCCCAACTTTCAGAAGCCCATTAGGCCCAACTTTAAAGCTAGCCATTTCAAACTTGTCTTGGGCTGGGCTTAAGTTAATAATCAAGCTTATTCAAGCCATTATAGTTAAGGGACGTTTACTCAAAATAATAGGATTCGGTCTCTATTATCCTTAAAAGTTAAATCTCACCTTATTTTTCACCTCGATTAATGTTACTCACTCCAAAACAATTTCGTCAAAATAACTTTACAGTTTGAGAGACATAAGAAGAGAAAAATAAAGTAAAATAGGTAATGTGATAGAAAGAAATAATAAAATAATTGTATTATGCAATAAATTTCTCCTCCTATCTATGTATATTTGCATATATTCCTGTTATCTACACAGATAGATGTGATTGAGTTCCTTTTGATTATGTTCAATATTAATAAGTGATTTAATTTAATGTTAACTTTTAGTTTGAAATTTATTCCATTTAACTTTTGACTAATTGATGAAGATTATTTCTTATTTTGATAACTTATGCTTTTGAAATTTTACCTGAATTAAAAATAAGGTATTTGCCAGTGTAATACAAGAAAAGGGAGTTATTCTGCTTGTCTCATGAATAACACAAAGTACTTTGATAAAATTATTAACAGCATAAAAGTTATTATGATAATATATTTTTTATAAGTAATCTAAATAAAAGCGTTTCAATGTAGTTGTGAATTCAATTAAATAGTTAAATGAAATGGCAATAGATAAAAATATTATTAAAAAATTAATAATTCTTTTATTTATTTTTTTAAACAGAAAATATTTTTAGTTAATTTTTTTTTTAAAATATTATCAGATAAAAGAATACTTGCATTCATCTTCTACTTGAATTCTACCGATTGTTTAGCATTGCATGACATTTGTTGCACTTTTATATATGTTGTATATTGTCATCATGTGCACAAAATTTTTAACATATATTATAGCGTCTATCTATATTTATTCAATTTTATACTATCCATAGATTTTTATTTTTTTATTATCTTTTACATCACTCCCGTACAAAAAAATGTTGATAAAACTAATCTTAATAAAGTGGGTCTGATGTGCCATAGTAACCCATTTACTCATTTTTATTTATTTGTTAGGTTATTCATTAATTTATAGACTCACATAATTCATGAGTTATGATAAGTTGAGAACAAAGGTAAAACAGTTGTCCTGTCAAGCTTTTTTGTTTCTTTAAATTTTCATTCGTTAACTAGAAGCTCATACTAACACAGTTTTCATCATATTTCTCAATTCCTATTTATTTATGTTTTCATTATTTATTTATTTTAAAATTATTTAATTCCTTTTTAATTTCTAATATTAAATTGATTGACCTACCAACTCACTATAAAATTGGAAGAGTTTATTTTATTAATTCATTTTTAAAATGAAACAACAAGTCTTCTTTTTTGGCAGGTTTAGTGGCTAGGCTAGGTGGGAATTGGAATAGTTTAGGATGGGTAACCCACTTTAATAATACTAATAAATACTTATTAAATAGTTGCGTTTGTTTTATAAGGTCTTTACACGAAAAAGAAAAAAAAAACTACTACCTTAAGGTTAATACAGTCATAAATAATGTTATTGCAATTTTTTTATGTACGTAGTAGTACATAAGAGTAATGTGGTGAGGACAGCTATTTCTTCTTGAATGCTTTATTTGGATTTTGGACGTGAGAAGAAATAGAAAGGAATAAAAGAAAAGAGAAAATAAATAAATAAAAGTAAAATTTTAAATTATTTAAATCGAGAAAAATATAAAAGAAAATAAAGAGGGAAAACGTTGAATTTTCTCTACATAATTAGGTAAAGGTGTGAAGAAAATAAATAATATTTTATCACCAAGACATTTTTATCCATGCATTAGAAATACAAATATTTACAATTCATTACTTCCCAGGATAAAATAAGTAATACATACTCTTTACCTGGCTTTGTCTTCTCATTTTTTTTTCGTGTCTGAGGCATGGTCCCATCATTTATTTCCCTCTTTCTTATCTCATTTTATTTGACACCAATCACAAAGAGGAGACCTTTTAGTTTATGTTTTTTCTCCTTTTATTTATTCTCCTTTAATTTGCAGAGTATAGCCTACCAATAAATTGAAAGTAAATTTAAGAAGTCGTCCTAACATATGTAATTTTCCATTAAAAGTAGTTAATGAATTTTATTACTTGATAACTTATGCTTGGAAGTCTTTAGTCGTTCACTTATTTGTATTAGTTTCAATAGATTCTTCTCCTTACCTATAAATAAATAAATAAATTTCTTACTACTTGAATCAATAAAACCCTACTAAACACTAATCTAAAATACGCATCCATTCAGGAGTTTAAAAAATAAATCGATGGTATATCGTTAAAGTTTCCCTCTAATTATGATATTAAGAAAATGTCTCCCTCTAATTCTGACATGAAAAATGATTAGACAGAAAGCATAAGATGGTGACAACCGACATGGCAATAACTGCATATGCTATGCAAAGATACCAAAGCAAGAAGCAAACAAAGATTAAAGGAAGAAAGGAAAATAAAAATTAACAGTTAGATGCTCAAACTCATTCTCAATTCAAAGGCATAAGAATCCCACCTGTCGTGGAAGGTTCTTTACATTTCGACAAAATAGTGTTAGTTAGCACATAACATATAAGCTTGTCTCCGTAGCTGGTCAAATAAGCAAATTTGTTTTCTAATACACGAATTCTATTGTACCCAACATATATATGTTCATCCATTCTAATTCTATTTTTTTTTTTTTTTACATTTGTTTTACCAGGCCTCCCATCCCTCTAAAATGTGACCCTAATTCTCATTTTAGTACTAATGTTGCCCCATAAGGAAATGCCAAATATGTTTCCCAGAGATAAAAGAAGCATGTCTCTCAAAGTTCTTTGTATTTTTATATATGTCCATATTCTCTAAGTATAGTAATAGATTATTTACTGAGAAAACTCAAGATTTCTAGTTTTAAAAAAGATGTCAAACCATTAGCCCTCTTTTTTATTCTTCTCTATGATGTCTTTTGTATTCTTCTCTGCAATTTGAATAGATATTTGGAAATGGTAATAGCTATTGTTTTGGGCCAGGACCAGCCGTTCACTCTTATGGGGTTAAGTGCAACTGAAATAAATAAAGAACCTGCACCAAAAATAAATAAATAACGAACATTGAAGAAAGAATAAGTGCACTCTCATCGTCCCCTCACTATCTTCCCATACCCATTAAATTAATTTCTTTCCCAGTTTGACATTAATAATCTATGCAAAATCGAATCTTTTTTCCCTTTTTTATTTATATATTTTTTGAGCTTGTTATATATGCCAAAAACTCCAGCCAGATTACCTATTTCTAAATCATTGTACTGTATGATATGCAGATATGCGCATACCCACACCAATTCGCTCCAACTTGTAATTCTCAAATTACATGTTTTTCCTACTTTTTATCTTTCATCTTTTCTGATCCTTTCTTGACCACAAAAAAACAAAAAAAAGACAGTGATAACAAAAGTTAGATGAAGGCAGGTTCTGGAGGAGCATTTAGTTGTTGATATTCGTACCATATGTCATTACATATTTTTAATGAATAACTTTGTTAGTTATTCCTTTCAAAAAAAACTTTGTTAGGTATTGAATCTTATAAAATTTAATATGCTGCTTTGTGAGTTGTAATATATAATAAATTGGGTCAAATAGAAAGAAATAGAAATAAATGACCTTTCCAATTGTGTACGCAAACCTTAATGCGTATAACCCTTACTTATACAACTTCATAAATTCATCAAATCGTACCAATGATTCTCTACAGATTTTCTCTACATGATTGGCCCAAACACAAGGCAAGTAAAACCTTTACTCAAGAATCAATTTATAGAGAGAAAAAAAAAGCTCTCCAAAATTATTATTTACTGATTTTTTATTTATACAAATTAAAAAGCATAAGTAATGGTAATAGAAAATATTTTTCCGGCTAAAGTAAGTCCAATATCTTATTATGACATTTATATATTTCTTAAGAGTAACTACTTTATTTATTTCAATAGTTGACTTTTATTATTTAATTAATCTTAATTAAAACACTACATATCTTCCATTAGTTGATATCCAGCCAAAATAATATAGTAAACTTTATAACTAAGAGTACTGTTAAGGATGTTTGTTAATTAATGTGCTTAGGATATTGGTTAAAAATTAAAAAAAATGTTTATTATAAAAATCATAAAAAGCATAAAAATGATCACGGATAGCATAATTTTTCATCTTCCAATAAAAATATTTTTACTTTAAATTTAATCAATACCGTAAATACATTAGTTAACATTTGCTTAATGTTAATTACCTACTACACATAAGTTGCTTAAGGAATATTATCAATAATCCCTATTGGTTTAGCGCTAATATGTTTTTAAAAACTGAATTTAATAAAATACTAGTCCAGTTCGATAATGTCTCAATAAATATTAAATAGGCTGACTTTTATTACTAATTCAAATGAAATAATAAATAATTTTATTTTAAGAATGAAAAATAAACTTCAAAGAAAATTATAATAATTTGAATAAATTATTTTAATTAATTTTAAAAAGTTTTATCTTAATATTGTTGTAAGACTAAACATGAATTAAGCCAACCGTCCATGAGGCCAAGATACCAGTAACCCAGTAGTCTTCAAACAATGCAACTCAAAAGTTATACTCAAGTTGCTTTTGGATTTTTGCATCGGAACTTGAAATTTTTTCATCAAACATAATTTGAACGTGTTTCTAAACACACTCTAAGGAGTTATATTACTACGTTAAAGTATCGACTATATTCTTTATACATGAGCTGCTATAGAGTTCAAGAAAATTTTCGGAAATTTATCCCCTAAGGCATTTGAAGTAAAGGGGATTTAAAAAAATTAATAAGTATACTGCAAATGGATCACAAATATTAGAAACATGTTGTAAACAAATCAAGCAAATGTCTGAGTGAAGATTAGTCTAGTACTCAAAGAACACAGAGCTAATAATTACTATTAACCTCACTTAATCCTTTATCTGAGCAATTTGGATGCCCTCGTTCAGAGAAAAAAATAGAAACAAAATTAATACAGTATCTTTCAAATAATTATTAGATCCATCAATCAATGATAGGTTCTTTTGAATCTTTTGTTATTAACACCTTTTTTCTCTTTCTTTTTAATATTTTCTTTACGCCACTAACAAGTTGTTGGATCGCATAGAATCAATCAACCCTCTGTAATCATCTCATGCATGTGAGGGGAGAGGTAAAATTGTATGAAAGCAAAATCTGATGTCCGTGAACTGATTAGATTTATTTTCACAACTATTCATTTTTCAACCTTATGCGATGGCGCCGCATTAAATCAATAGAGACAAATCACAGCTCACCAAATCACATTTAATTTTGTCGTATCCGCTAAAATCTCAAATCCAAACAAAATAGAGTAACTATTAAACTGTAAAATATATATTATAATAATATAAGAGGGGAGTATAGTACTACATTTAAATTAAAAAAAAACGTAAAATATATTTAAGTGAATCTCAAGTTTTAATAAAAGCTACTCATATAATAAAAGAAAACTTCAAAGCTACTAATTACGTTCAAATCGATTAAATTAATAACAAAAATTAGTAACTAGTAACCTCTTAGCATTGAATTTCTAATTTCTAGTTAACGTTAAACTCCGAAATTGCAACAAAAAAAAAAAGAAAAATAATCTCCCCTCGTCTTTTTTTTTTTTCGGGAGAATTTTCAAACTATACAAGGAAAAAACGAAAGGAAGCCATATTCTCTCTACCTTTTTGAGACGGCGAATAAATCACGACAAGTAATTTCTCTTCGCCAAAAATAGATTCATTTTCCGTCCAAAGCGACTTCCGTTGCCGTTACTGTTGTAAAAATTGTCTAACTATCTACCATAACAACCTCGACCTCTCCGTCACCGTCGTCGTTACCGACATCTTCGCCGTCCTCGTCGAGCCATCGCTCCACGGGGGCGCACTCCGCTTTGTGCCGGAACTTCCAATCAAGCGCTTGGCACGCGCGTGAGCAATAATTCACCTCGCCGCACACAGAACACCTTCGAAACTCGTGCTTCCTCGTCTCGGGCCTCCCGCACCCCGCGTTAGAACAGAGTCTCAGCCCCGGTCCCGGAGAACCGCCGTGAGCGGCGAACCACTCAGTCATGAACAGGCTCGCCGGATGCACATCCGGCGCCGGCACGTTGCATCCGAAATCGCTGAGAAGCGGACACCCGGACCCCTGCCGGAGCTGCTGCGGCTGAAGATTCCAACTCAGCAAGGTACGCGCGGCGGCGCCGGTGGACAGCACGGCGGCGAGCTCACGCGCGTTGGCCTGCACGAGGAACCGCCGTCCCTCGGCGATGTTCTGCCGTACGCCGTAACCGTCCTGTAGGCAGTGGCCGAGCTCGCGCAGCGCGTCGACGTGTCCGAGAAACGCCGCTCTTGCGCATAGCGCCACGCCGGCGCGTAGGTCCTTGTCGCTCTTCGTGCCCCCGCTTCCGTTGAACTGAATCACGGCCAGCGCGTAGAGAGCCCGCGCGTGAGAGTTAATCGCCGCCTTCGCCATCAACGACGCGCCGCTCCCTCGGTTTTGCAAACAGTAGAACCGAATCTGCACAAATCAACAAATTTTAGATTTGTCAATAACAATAACAAACAACAAAATCTCAACACTTCACAGTCTTTTACAAATTAATTAGTATTATTATTAGTACTAACCATGCCTAAAGTATAGCAAGCTTCAATGTTTCCGGCATCGGCACAGTGTTTGAGGAATTTGTGTGCCGAATCGCACCAATATTTTGCTTTAATAGTGAAAGTTCTCGGCGAGGCTTTGGATAATACAAGCGAATGAAGTGCTAATCTGTTTAATCTTTTAGACCTGTTGTTTTTGCACAAAAACCAAAATAAAAAACCGTTCAAAAAAAAAATGTAAGAAGGAGAAGAACAAGGGTTGAGAAACTACGCACGTGATTAAAACATTGACGAAATCGGAAGGTTTAGTGGCGGTGGAACTAAGCTTGCAGAAGATGGAGATTACGAGGTCATCCGGCAAGGACTCGAAAAAATCGTAACGACCGGCGGCGAGTTTTTCCGGCGTTTTCTTCTGCTTTTTCCGGCTATAAATAATGGAGTCTCCGGCAGGAACATGCATATGCATGTGCAGATCCTTGCTTTTTTTCTTCGTAACCCTCACATTGGAGCACATCCTTGAGACTACACCAGGATAACACGCACCTCTCCTTGTTCTCATGTCCCTCTAATTAATCACTCTTTCGTTCTTTCTTTTTTTCTGTCTCTCCGTTGAGAGATAAAAAAAGAAGAAGAAAAATCTAAGTAACAAGTTATATATAAGAGGGTAATGTAATGAATCTCCAAAACCCGGACCACAACAACATCAACGACACCGAAGGCTTTTAAATACCTGTGTGATAATATGTAAAATTTAAAACCAGACACAAGAAATGTTAAGGTGGGGCCGCAAATACTTAATTACTGAAATAACCCCAATGTTGTCGTTTATGCTGGTCAAACGAAGTTGATCCAGATCCGCACCGTCGTCGTGCGTTACTTGATGCTGTGAATGTTAAAATTGAAAATTGGCTCTTATTTTGTAATGCCAAATGCTTCTCCCTTGTCTTCATGCCTTTCATTTTGATTTTGAACAGTTTTTCCTCCTCTCTTACTCTCTTTCTTTTATATATTATATTCTTTTTCCGTCTGTATTTATATTTAATAAAAAAAGGAATGGAATATAAGAGGAAGACAGTAAAGATTGTCGAGTTTGTTTTAAAAGCGGTTAAATTAGTTGGTAGTGAAAACACTAATTTCAGTTATTTGAAAATTCAACTTCACCCCAGGTTTGAAACAACATACGCGATTCTCGCGTGCGCGTGAGACACATTTGTGTCGTTTGGAGCGTGTCTCTTTGGAACGTGTTTCAGCAATTTCAGGTACCGAATCCTTGGCACTCGTTTAAGACCAAACTCATTTCGAGGTCAAAACTACGATTCAGCAACTGGTGCAGTTACACTCATCTCTTTTACTACTAGCTTATCCCTTTATTTTTTGTTTTTATGATCTCATTCCCAACCCAATTTTCTTAAAATCTTTATTTTATTACTGGCGTGTGTAAGAGATGGGTGATGGTAAAGTAAATTGCAATAACTACTTCTTTTTACGAAATATTGTCATAAAAAGCAGTTTTGTTTCGACCGATATTTTTTAATTTTGGCCCGTATTTAATTTTTTATACTAATATCTACGTTAGTATAAGATAAATAATCTTCCCTAAAAAAAGATAAATAATTAATCTTATCTTATATAAGTTATATGTTTGATTTATAATAAATAAAAAATTCTAAATTTAAGTATAAAATTACTTTTGATTATTGTAATTTTTTAAAAAGAAAGGAGTAATAGATTAAAAATGATATTGGATTAAGGAAATTAGATAAAAAAAAAAAAGAGAGAGAGTGTATTTTAAGATAATATAGAGTAAAGGTATTTGTGGGATAGATTTGCATCTGTTTGTAAAAAAATAAAATAATCGATTTAAAAGTCGATAATCTTTTAAATAAAACTAAAGTCAACTCAATTTATTAACATAATACATCAATCTTAATAATATATTAAATTGTAAAATAAAATAATATACAACTATAATTGAGTTATATTTTTAGTTTGATTAAAGTTCTTAGATTCGAGTTCTGGATATATAATTTGTGTTAAATGTTTTAAAAAATAATTTTATCATTCATAATAATTATATTTAACTTAAATACTATTATTTCCAAGGAAAGATATATGTGGTATAAAAACAAATAAACTATATTTCAAGATAAATAAAAAGTCAATTTGTTATTACCCTGAAAACAAGTGATTCTTGTATAAAATAAATAAATTGTGATTATTTTTTTAGAAATTTGAAAGAAAAAAATATCATTTATCATTGTATACCACCATTAAAAAAAACTTATTTAAAGAATACTTTGATTATATGAGAAGTTATTTAAAAATAGCTTCTTATTTTAGTAAAAAATTATATTCTTTTTGAGTTTTTATTATTTTGAAAAGTTGAAACAAATGCAAAAAAAAAAAATTACTTAATTAAAAAATAAATTAAATAGATTTAACAAATAAGCCTGAAATCAATACAAATACAGTAATATGTTACTAACTCAATAAATTGTATAGTTAATATGTAGTTGTTTAAGCAGATTACACTTTTAATATATAAATCAAAATGGATCAAGTTGGGACAATTTAAAATAATATATTTGTCCACGAAATACATTGAGTTTAATGTCCTAAACATGAATCCATGAAAAGTAACTTTAAATCTAGATGTGATGATAGGATTATTAATGAACATACCTTTGACTGAGAAAAATATTTTTAAATTAATTGAGAAGGTAACATATAAAATTGAACTTCAAATGAGAGAAACACAAATACTAAAAATGTTTGATTAATAAAATAAAAATACTAAATTTCAGTCTTTAAACATCTAATAATATAGAATTATGCTAATTGTTCTGAAAAATAAGGCAACTAAAAATTAAAGAGTCGTTAATTATGCATTTTTTATGAGAAATCGTGACTAATATTCGTCATGATCCTAAATGTTTACAACATCAGTATTTTTTTTATTTCATATCTTTAATTAAGATTTGAATTATAGATTATTTAATTAAGAAATACATATGATTATGATTTATGTCAATTAATATTAGTTATGAAATGTTTGAGATTTGACATAACATTTTCATGACATATGTTATTGTGTAAGACCAACTATATTGCAAATATTGGACACAATATTTGAGAGAAAATAATCAATGCTTAAATTGAATTCTCATTGCATGAAAATGGTATCCTACATGTGCTTCTTAAATAGGAATCGGTTCATACTTATGTGATGGTGGGCCATGTGAGACATTTTTTATTAAAGCAAAGTGGCAAATATAAATTTCTTAACCTGGAACATATATTTTATATATATTTTTATCCATATAAATTAAATATGGCATGAGAAGTTTCTAACATGCACACACTTTATTTAACTAGCTAATACAAATTTAAACGTTTGAATTTTAACATTGTTTTTCACATTAAATATATTAAATATCAGTATTATCATGTATATAAATATGAGTAACATTTTTTTACACATCCATTCTTCTCAAAATCGCTCTTTCACTTAAATTTCAATGTCATCCAATTTTTTTACTCACGTATCCCAAATCCTCAACTTCCTCTTATTTTAGTTCAATATATTTCTACATGTGTCTTTACTAGTGTGTTGGAAAACTAACAAAATTGTCTATGACATCCAAAATCATGGTGAAAATTTGAAAAAGTGGAAGCAATTATTTATTGTTTTGGCTTTTAACGTGAAATTGGAATTGATTATGGAAAAATTAAATCTAATCCAAATACACTATACAACAAATCCATATAATTTTACAAAAAATTAATTGTCTTGATTTTAATAACAATTTTCGTCATCAACTGAATGTGTAACATATCATTCCCATATTATTGGTTAAGACTAAAAAAAAATATTTTATTTTAAAAAAATAAATTAACAAGATACAATTAATGAGTTTTTTAAAAATAAATTACACCCAAATGCACTAATACAAAAATATTGATTAAATTATAGTTGACAAATTATGATTTGATACAAAAAAAAACCATTTTATTTTTGTTTAAATAATAATTTGAGCGTATTAAAAAACAACTGAATAGTAATTTTGTTAATATATCCTCTATATAGATGGAACTGAATTTATATGTTCTAAATGAAGTATTTTGGCAAGTGTATTTCCCCTAAAAATAGATGTTTAACCTTATATATATATGGTTAATGATTCTTGGATGGAAACGTGGCTTATGGGGAACCTCCCGTAGGACCATAATAACGTAAACAAACAGTGTCGCTAATGTGTCTTGTTGTCTCAGCAGTTGTAAGTTGTAACGTTGAGTATGGAAATAAAGAAAGGTAGTATTAGGATTTAGGAGATGTGGACAATGTTTGAGTCCATAGTAGAGATGAGCTAGATGGGCGAATAGGACGTGTGGGTATAAGATTATAGCAACTCCTACTCTATCCTATCATCAGCCTACGCCAACCCCATCACATCCAAAGCAGAGGCTGCTACTGTGACTGTCTCGTATTTGCTTTGCATGTCATAAACAAGATATGCATCTTATCCGCATTTTGTCTTTTTATTATTTTTCATCCTCCTCTGCCACCAACAAAGAAAGCTTACCTCTCTTTCTTTTTATCTAACGTATACATATCTCAATTCTCCCCATGCTTTCTTCTGTTAACGTCACTGCTGCTGGAAACAACAATTGAACTCAAGAAGGAATAAAGAAGAAAGCTATTTACCAGGGAATCGAGTAAAAGATTGCGAATAAATGGACTGTGTCACTTGGTTTTCTTTTTTCTTTTTTATAAAAAAATGCCTCAATCCTTATAGTTGTGTTTAATTTTAAGTATCTGAATTGATTTTACATCTATTTTTATATGTTTGATTTTAGTTCGTGAAATATTTTAAAATTAATTTTGAGTCTAAAATTAATTTTAAATTAATATAAGTTTAACTAATTTTTGTGTTGAGTCAAAAAATATATACTAAATTTTATTTTTAAATTGATTCTATATTAAAAATATTCATACTTAAATCATATCGCTTTAAAATTGATTTTAACTAAAATCAATTTTACAAACTCAAAATTAATTTTAGCAAGGCATATTCACGCAGTTCATAACCAAATATTAATACCTAAATTAAAATGATTTCAAACAGATTAAATATCCCCTCATTTTCAATATAAAAAATAAATAAGAAAATCTGTGAAATTAAATCTTACTCTAATTCATGTTCAAGACCTAGTTTTGATCAATTTCAGCAATTTTTTTACACGTCCAGACATCATCACCTCTGAACAGTTTCTATGTAATCTCAACCACTCATAACAGAAGCACCATACTGCAAGCAAAAAAAAATGCCCACTGCTCTCTTCATTACTGTTGCAGAAAGCGCATTTGCAATCATAATCATAGTTTATATCAAATATTCCTCTTTTCTTTTATCAAGAAATATTCTCCGAGCACAAGCTGAAACTTTTAAAGGATTTTTTTAAACCAAAATCTTTTGAAGAAAGATTTGTCGACCACTTCATATGTGGTTTGTACTACATCATATGTGGATTTAACAGTACAGTTTCCTGATAAATCTATCTAGCTTTCACTTTCAGGAATTTGCAAAAGCTTGACTAGAAGAAATAATTGATCACAGTACTGCAGCCCATGAAGTGATCCATTATTGGATTGTGTCACAAGTTATATAAAAATGCTAGAGGCAAAATTGAAGACTCCACGACATCGCATATGATAGCTTCATCCATAAACATATTAATGTATGGAGATATTTTTTTCCCTATAAAAAACATATATTAACATTTACGCATTAATTTTTTTTTTCAAGTATAATAACAAATAATAAATATCGTGAATTCATATATTAATAACCTGATACCTTAGGTTGTTTTTATTAATATTAAAAAATAATACATATTAAATATATTGTATTTTGAGGATGAGTTCAGAAACTCAATGGCATATATTCTTTTAAAAAAGCATACTTTTTTAAATAATCATGTATTAATAATACAACTTCTTAACAAATTGTAAAATATTCCTTTATTTTAATTATATACTGCTTTAGTTTTAAGATTTAACTATATATATTGTTAATTAATATATTAAGTTGAGTTCACTTAGTCTTATCTCATATATTTGTCGAGTCTTAGGGTGTGTTTGAATTTTTCTGAGAATTTCTAAACTAAATTTAAAAGTAAAATTAGTCAAGATTAAGATCATGTTTAATTATCCCTCAAAAGTTTGTTTGACTAAATTTTAGTTTGGAAATTCAAAAAGATTTGTGATACCTTTATAAATTCAATTTCTAAATTTAAGTTTAATCCAGACTTGAATTTATAAATTTTAATCCATACGTGCATATAATCGAATCAAATACGAGTTTAAAAAATTGATCCAATTACATTTTCAAACTGGGTAAAGAAAAAGATAAAACCGTTCTAACTCATTCCACAAATACCCGATACTCAGTTTGAAATCATGTAAAATGGACGGATTGATTCAAGAAAAAAGAAAAGTGCAAAGAATTTTAATCGTTTGGTCATTTAGAACTAATTACAGTTTGGCCAAATGTTGACACTTCTTGTGCTATTCATTAATGATATATTATTTGTCTATAAAAAAAACAGTTTAACCTAAGTGGCTTGTTTGTTAGGAGCGAAGCTATTAATTAAAAAGGTAGGTTAGGGCTGCAATCTTATCCAAGTAGGGGGAATGTTATTGCAAAATTGCACAACTTTCTTACTTTGTCCTAATTTTGGACAGAATCTCTGAAGTGTAAACAGAGATGTTAGGTGGGGCTCTTTTTGTGTTGGGAGGTTTCTGGACAGGTAAGTTGTTCCCTCTCATTGATGCACGGCTCTTGTCGAAATATGCCACGCGGATGCATTTTCAGGCACATCCTTACGGTGCTGTCACTAGTCTCACATGCCACGCAAGACAAATTTTAAAGACACCCCCGCTTAATTGCTCCCTCTCACCCTTCCCCTCTTCATTTTTCCTTAAAACCAAATGAAGGAAAAACGTATCAAACAATACTACTACACTCACTATTTATTGCTTTTTCTCTGTGTTTGTGTGTCTATATATATAACTGTCGTACATTCATTTTCTTATTAATTCTAACTAACAAATTACACTTGGAAACGTAGAGTTTTGTTTCCTCAATGGTTTGATGATTTTTCCTTCTTGCTTGAGACCAATTATTCTGTCTCTTGTTTCGTGTATCGCAATTAATAGGCAAAGTTGGTATATTAATGGTATACGTATGATTTCTAGCGGCTTGTGTAGATGGTATTAGAATTCATTTAATTATAAATGGGTTGGTCCGTAGATCTAAAAGTTTTTAACTGTACCAAAAGTAATAATATTTTTAATTCATTAATGAAAAAAATTGTGTTTTGGTTTAGTTCACTTCTCTTATATATAGTCAAAGGTCTACAATTTTAATTTGATATATATGTTATGTCAATGCTTTAATACTATATGAAGAGACAAAAAACTAAAGAGAATGTTTTTTCACAATTTTCACTCCCCAGAAATTGATGCAATTGAATCATATGCTCAGCTTTTTATGCAGACTCACAATTTGCCACAGTTTATTGAAAGAAAGTGGATAGTGCAGCATTATTATATATACTCTAGAAGTATGTCCTTGCATTCTTTTTTAAATTGTCACTCTGGGCTTCAATTCGTATATTTTACACCTTAAATAAATAAATAAATAAAAACAATTATTGTACTAGTGTGTGTAAAAAACTTTGCTTACCAATGCTATATGTCGATAAAAACTTTGTTTAGTCGAAGTAGACTCTACTCTATGATTCAAGTGAAGTTAAAAATATTGGAGACACTCCTTCCTAATACAGTGATACTAGACGGGAAGGTGATGAGAGTTAATACTGAATTCATCATAACTACTTGTATCAACCCATATTAGCTAATCATATGTCAAATAACATAAAACGTAACTAATATACAAATGTATTATTATTATATTATTATTCACATTCACATTTGATTGATTGTATTTTTATTTTTTAAAAATTAATTAATTATTTATATTTTAAAAATTAAACAAATCTAACGACTCAATTATTTTTTCCTGTTTAGAACCCTCATATTTTATTTTTCTATCGAAATGATCGGATGAGTCTATGTTAAGAGTTTGATATATGAAACAATTTTAAATATTTAGAAGTTATAAATTTAGTAAAAAAATAAAATTTGAAGGTTTGTGAAATGGAATATTAAGGTTTGAATGTGATAGGTATTCCTCTTTTTTTTGTTTAATTGAACTAATTTGATGTTTTGGTTGATGGTTCTCAAATACAAAGTTAAAAAAAATTAAACCAATTCAGTTTATAAAAACTTTGATTATAAAATGACATTTTAATTGTTTTATGTAAATGAAATTAAAATGACGACATAACTAAATTTTCCTAATTTTAAAAATAGATAAAGTTAGCTTTGTTTGAAAAAAATGGAGAACAAATATCATGATTTGGTTACATGGAAATTAAACTCATGTACTTTTTGGTAAAAGCACTAATGAACAACTGACAAAAGTTGAAGAAAAACTTTACTGTGATATTTGTTATTTACTTATTTTTTCTTTTGGTTAACGATAATTGATTATTAACTATTATTTTACCCTAGTTCAAAAGATATAAACATTTATTTTATATAACTGAAATTCATAATAAATAAATATTCTTTATAAATAAATTATTTTATATTTACAATAAATAATTTATATTGTGATATAATATTATTTTTATTTATTGATAATTTTTAAAAGAATGATTGAAAAATAATTTAAAAATAAAAATAAAAAGGTTAAATGGAAAGAGATAAACGATTAAAAAATCAAGTGTATGTAATTATTTTAATAAATAATACATACATCATGTAGCTAGTATATTTACTAACATAATTATCCCTAACTGTCTCCTAGATTTTATAATTTTTGTTAACTCAATCTTTCCTATCTTTTTTCAATTCTTAACTTAGTTGAAAGAATATGACCTATGATTAAAATTTGACAACGAAGGCCACCACCAAAATAGCCATTAAATAGGGTTCATATGCACGAAAGTGTGGATTTTGACACCTATAAGCAGGCCATAGTTTTCTGCGGGCAAAAGAAAAAACAAAATAAAAAGATGTGTTGATCACCCATTCATCCCGCAATAGCTTTTCCAATCAGTTAGGTTGACTATGTGCCCCCTACAATTGCCCGATACGGAAGAAGTAGACCACACCATGCATGCACCAACTTCAAACTCAACTGGTGTTTTGAATCACTGTGCACCAATTTTAAAATAATATTTATTTTTTATCGTTATCATATTACTCGACGAGAGAATTTTATTGTTCATACTAATTCACGTCAAATAAAATTATCTTTGACAGAAGATATTGCTAGTCTAAACAAAAAAAATAAAATTATTCATTTTAATTTATTTTATTTCTTTTCTGTTCTCTTTCTGCATTGTTATAAAAATAACAGTGAGAAATTTATGGAGAAATAGTATTACTCATAATTTAATTAGTATATAAATTCCCAAGCACATGCAGGCTTTGGCCAAAGTTAACGTACCAAAGAGAAACGGTTAATTTGTGCTATGATTGCGTCCACGAATGCGGGTGAGAAATGCGATTTGCGAGTTGGGAAGAGGTTGAGATATTTTTAGAGTCTGTGATGGATGATCATGGTTGACGTACAAATATGTCAATCTTATTCATCAATCCGTACGCTGCAGGGATGGATCGATTCACTAAATAAATTAAAAAAGGGATTAAAACTAACAAGTGAAGCAACAAAGATCACTTCATTTATAAACCACTGCACGGTGCATGCCTCCATATATATCCATATCTCATCACTGAAGTAAGTGTGAGGAGTTTGGAGACATATGCAGAGGATGTTGCTTAACGCATTTGCCAAATACTACCACTTATTTTCGTAAGGGTCCCTTGGTGACTGGTGTGAGAGAGCATGTGCACGTGATACACCATCTAAACTAAACCAAAGCAAAAACGACGGTTGAGTTGAGTATGGCCTAAGCTACATATTGCTTGTTTAACTAGTGTTACACATGTGTTATGTACGAGTGTCAAATCAATACCATTTACTATAAAAACCACTTCAGCTTCAATTCAAACTTGTAACTATATGATCCTTTCCTTTTAGCCTACCTGGTTGGTTCAGATTGTGGTAATGCACGCACCAAGACAATAAACAACCTATTTAATTTATTCCAAAATTAAGGTGTGAAGTAACGAAATTATAAGATTATTTTTTGTCTCAATCTTCCAAATTTATTTTAAAAAATTCTAATTAATCTAAAACTTGATAAAAAAAAAAAGATAAGTAATATTTAATTAAAAATTATTTGATCTATTTTCGTTAAAAATCAAATTTAAATAATATTGAAATGATTGAATCTTAATTTTATTATATTAATGATTTGTATCCGATTAGTTGGTTGAAAGGATAAGATCACGCACTTGTGATTATGAGCAAGGTACACTAACTAATATATACAGCTACAGTAGTCAGATTGAGGTCAACGCGAGGGACGGCAGAGTTGTCGGTCCCCATGCTGCATGCAGCCAAAGACTCTTTCATTGTACTGTAACGTTTGTAATCAGGAACTACTTTACTTTACCCGTTGTAGATTAATTTGCTCTCAGTTGAAAAACGAGTCATACCGACAATATATATATATATATATATACAACCGACAATTAATTACAACCATATATGTATAACGTACACGTACGTATATTATGCCGCGTACGTAGAGATAGTCTTTCCTGTTGCACATCTTTCTCTTCTCACATTATTGTTTAGGAAAAAGAGAGCAATAATTAAGAATCGCATGTTTCCCAGTTTCCCTTTTCTCTAGCTAGGGCTGCTAATATTAACCAAAATAACTCATACTTTCTTTGAGATTTAATTTGATAATTAATTCATAGAATTTGGTTTATGATTTTCTAAGTTGAAAATGGAGCTCGTTAAGGATCAAAACACAATTTGTACTGTATTCTGTTTCTAGTTCATATTTTGCTTATAAAATAATGTTTTAATTTACAACTGTCCAAGATTTAAATAATTTTGACTAGTAGCTCATGCTTTTTGAGATAATAAGTTAAACCCAAGTGTAAACAAATTATTAAACTGAAATCGAGCTGTGAATGAATATGAGCTACTAGTTCTTATGAAGACGAGTCGAATTATTTAGGTCCTACTTTTTTCCTTTCTATTTTTTGCTCAAATTATTTTCGGCCCTACGCCCCTACCATTTCTGCCTTTTTAATATTTTCTCAAAACAAGTGTAAGCGGAAGGGTAGTACAATTAATATAACTCTTTCACTAGTCGTTGTAGAAAAGCAAAATATTTTTAATTATATAAAATTTTAAAATTATAACATAATATTAACTAGTATTTTCTTACTAAGATCTTTATATAAAAAAACGATATGAAGTGTTGGTCTGTTGGATAACAAAAAAGGGAAATAAAAAAATTAAAAATTACACATAATTTTATCACAGATGATATTTTATTAATTATATTTTCTTATATATGGGATGGAATATTAAACGATAAACAAAAAAATAATCCGAAGTATTTGTTAGTTACAATTTTCTTGTTCACTCTTTGTAAGAGAAGGGGTCAAAAGGGCAAATTTATTACTACACCGTACAACAAGCATGTGAACCTTGCTTTCTTGGTTTGAAAAGTTGCGAGGATGTACACTAGTACTACTGACGCCACCTACCTAAACCCTCAGATTCTACGTTATGGTATTTAGCGGCAAGCAAATTCTAGCAATCTCATCATATTAATTGTTGATTCGTCCACTTTACTCTTTACTGAAAAAAATAAAATAAAACCAAGTCGTTGGGAGTGAAGTGGTAAGAGATTGTTTTCCCATTCACTATTAATTTTATGTCCAACTTAGAGTAACTTGATGGGGCGAATCCGACAGATATCATGTTACCAATTGGCGAATCTGAATCCATAACTAGGATAAATAAATAAACTAGAACATGTGGTTTTCTTCAATTTCTTGCAAATTCAATTGAATTGAATTGATCAATTCTCACGACTTTGGCCGTGTAAGCAAGAAGTTGCTTTATGCCTCCCAGTCCTAGGACAAACTACCATTCCATGCTTCCATTCAACTTTACGTGCATGGTAAGTGAACTTGGCCAAATTTAACTACAAACACACGCAGACAAACGAAGGAAGCGCCCTAAAAAAAAAAAGGAGAGAGAAAATAAGAAACAAAACAAATAAAAGGTCTCTGAGTGAACTTGGAAAGTTGGAACCTGCTGGCTCTTAACCAAATGTGACCCTAGTCATTATGTTCCCACAACTTTTACGCTTTTCTTTTTAAAGGGACAAAAACGATTGTACTATTTGACTACTTGAGCCAATTCTTTTATGCCACGTAGAAGCATATTAACCTGGGGTTTCAATTTTGCAATTGAAGCGAGCTACTAGTACCATTCCCCATCTTTGAGATTTATTTTAACGGGTCGAGAAAATTTTCGCGGGAGTAAATAGATAAGGTTAAGATGGCGAGTGGGTGGAACACAATCATTGCAATTCAATCCTCATCCCCACACAGCCCAGTGTATTGTGAATGGTGGGGAATATATCATATATGTGTATCTCAAGGTCACCACCTATTCCAAGTAAAGTAGGTCAAGGAAAAAGAATAGCAAGTTAAACAAGTAAAAAACAATACATGACCACGTACATAGCCATTAGGATTTAGGCATCACTATTTTTGTGTATACATTGTATCACTATGTAAGACTTGTAACAATATTTCTAAATAAGTTATTTTAGGTGGGATCATATTTCATACGTGTTATCATAGGCATCTTTATTTTTCAAAAGAAAAACTACAAGCGTGTTACTTGTTAGATTTGTTGGACTTCTTTCCTATATAGAGTAAAAGCTTAAATAAGAAGGTTCATTTTGTTATTTAAGTGAAGAAATATCAGATTAGATGAGAAAGAGAGATTCATTTGAAAGGGAAAAACAATTATAAAACATTGAGAGAAAAAGAAAAAAGAAAATTATTGTGATTTTCGCAAACCTATTAGAGAATATTTTTTAGATTGTAATTACAGATTTGTTCACTGTTGGATTGGACTAATCTTTGGACGACAGGGTCTACACACGTGATACTTCAAATTGTCTGGTTGGATTGTCAAAAAGATATCTGAAGAAGGAGATAAGTGCTTTGCATTTTTCGCTTTTTATTTTGGGATTTCATCTTCTTGTTTCCATTGCTTTGGTCTGGACGATTCGTGATTTATATCCTTACATTGAAGGAGAGTTTTTCATGTTAAACAAATTACATCTCTTGTGTGCTTTTGATTTTTCTTTTTGTGCTTTATATTTTATTATTACTCCGGAAAGGTTGAAGGGATTTATTTCCAACTTGGTGTTGATCAGTTTTTCATCATTAATGAATTTCAATTGTGAACATATTTAACAAGGTGGCCAACGTATGGGTACTTAAAAACATTTTCAGTTATTAGAAAATAACAAAATTGACGACCAACAAATTAAAGTGGGATTCGATTTGGCAATGCTGGTTTTAGCGATGAAAACAAAGGCTAAAAAGTTCCAAGCATTATACAGGAATAACGGGTCGTTTTATTAATTATTTAATTGTACTTGTTGAGTAAACTAAGTTCGACCATATGCAGAAAATGTTTCATAACGCATAGTCGGTGACTAACCCTTACCAAAGATCCCGCAATTGGCATGGCACTATAAATGCACTTTGTAATATATTGGTTAGTTTTATTTTTTTATTATTATTATGACTTATATACTTTAATGTATGGTTGATGGCACGCCATCCTGCTATTAGAAAGTCCAATTTCATTTGAAAAGAAAAAAGAAAAAGATGTCCCACTCCTAATTCTTGCTGTCGTCTCTATTTTCTTTCTTTCTATATATTCTAACGAATGTTTATATGATTATGCACGTTTTCTATTATTCATATTTCTTTTAAGCTTTAACGTCAGTTTTAATTAACTAAGTTATCCGAGGAGAGAGTTCCTGCCTCACAATTTCATCCCTTAATATTTGCCAGTACTATACTTATAATTAATGCTTAGTTTTGCAAGTCAAAGCAAACATTACAACTAAAGGAGACAAAGCAATAAAAACAAACTGTGAGGATAAGCTAATAGTTCCTACGAGGAATAATATAATTAATATATTGTAGTATTTAAGAGAAAAATAATCCTGAATATGCCCCTTACTTACCAATAAACTATACTAACAAGTAACAAGTAATTGGGATTTGTGAGATTTTAGCGTAAGGAACCAAAAATGGGATTAATTAAGGAGAGGGAACCATTGTTTGAGTTATGTTCCATGTTGCTTAAACGCATTTTAGCCTCTGCTTTGGGTCCCTTTCCTTCCTCGTATACGTTGCACATATCCCACTGAGTCCTACACGTGCTGGACTTCTGGCCCAGTGTTTTTGAGTAATTTTGAAGCCATCTAACATTCTCTGTTATTTTCACTTCCAAGAATTAATTATTATATTATGTCAGTTCACTCAAAAACATTTTTCCTTTTATTGCTACCACTATTATTGGATGAAATAAAATACCAAAATGAGAAAAAAAAATAATAATTATAAATAACCAAAAAAACCCTAGCATGAGCAATAGCCGGTCAAAAGTCAAATATGAAAAAATTGGCTCATGGCTTATACCTACACCCACTAATGCTTTCTCTTTTTAACTGTCATGATTCCAGTCAACAGAGAATAATTTCGGCGTCCAAAGATGAAACTTATAGTAAAGGAAGAAAATCTGAAAGTTGGATAATAATGAAAGGGTAAAGTTAAAAGCATTTCAATTTGAATTCTCCATACTAGGATGTTGTTCCACTGTTGATTCGGAGGCGTCAACTAATTATTTCCATAAGTATAAGCAAAAAGCTTTGGCAGTTCAAATTTGAGAAACCAATGCGATGTGCTGTAACTTGAAATTGCTTAGTGCCGGCAATTCTTGGGACACCCTTTACGTGAATGGTAAGTGAAGTTAACCTCACCACAATTATCTTATCATGCAAGTGTTAACAGCTGTGTTTTTTAAGAACAAAGGTTTAACATGATTTTTGCGCTTCACATTTACAGGTATAAGTTATGGTTTACCTTCTCTTTTTTTTTATATACATTTGGGAGGGTTAACTTCATCTTTAATTGAATTAAGATGAGGTACCTCTGTCACGAGGTGATTAGGTTTAAATTTGTTACTAAGTTAAGTTGATTAGCTGTTTACGTTAAGGATAATAACACGCTACTTTACTTCTTGAAAGATAAATGTGTGATCAGTTCTACTTTTAAATAATAAAGGCATCAAATAATCATATAAAAAATAGGACCAATTTGGTATAATAAAAAATAACACTGAACAACCATTTAAGTATTTTCATTATAGAGAATGAAACGAATATATATATATATATATATATATATATATATATATATATATATATATATATATATATATATATATATATATAATTCAAAAGATATATTATGAAATTCAAAAGAAAAAGACGGTACTATAAATGCCATAAAAATAATCAGTGATATAAATGAAAAGATAATTATTATTTATTAAAAGTAATAAAATCGTGTTTCAATATATTATTAAATACTAAATATATAAATAAAATTCAGCAAATTAAGATCATAATAGAATTTATAAAATAAAATAAAAAAGAAAAGAAAACTAAACCATTTTTTCATGTTATAAAAAGAATTTGTTAACAAGTCAAAGTAAATTAATTTTTTTTTACTTTACTTCCTTATATAACATATTCATGTGTAAGTATGAAATTGCATACATACTCATAAAATAAAATGATTTGTAGAAATTTTAATTTTAGACTATAAATATTCTTAATTTTGTAAATTTATACTATAACAACATTACAGGATATTATAAAACATATTAATTGGATTATCCAAAATTTTAAATATATGTTAGATATTTGTGATTGAAAATTTAAATTAATTTGTTGACATGAATTTTAAAATTTCCGGTGTGGCAAAATGCATGCTTTAACTTACATACTATTGTCCGTTTTTTTTTTTTACAGAATATAATAACATCGGTTTAGTGATAAGAGATTTAGATAATTTGCATTAGTTTATAGGTTTTTTCATTTAAAGAAAATGCTTGGTTGACACTATCATTAGGTCTCAATTAAAATTTGAAAACCTCAAATTAGCCTTGGATATGATGTAACTGGTTCTAGCCTTCTAGAAGTGATCACAGTATTTGTACATGCTTTTGTTTTCGTTATACATTATTTTTCAAGGCAGCATGCAAACCCACGTCAGTACATAAAATAACAAGAAAGCATCATAAACAATATTAATTTGAAGGATATAACACACTTTCCTGCCTAAACAAGAAAAAGAAAAAATAAATAACAGCCGGCCACAAACCGAAGACAGATTATCGAGGCCTTTTCATTTTCATCACATCATTTTCATAATTTAAAATGACGAACATGTTTCATGTATTATTGCTGAGTTTGGACTTCAATTGTTGTTACTTACGCTATATATGCATGCATCTCGACAAATATATAACAAGCTATACGTCACCGTTGAGACTTACTTTCTATCTGATTACGCCACAAAATGATTTGTCAGTGTATGAGATAAAGTAATAATTGACAATTACAACGAACCAAGATGTGGCTGTAATTAATTAACCAAATTAAATTCTTAATGGTGAGTGCAGTTGCTGGTTAGTGATTACTGATTAGTAAGGAAGTCAGATGTGTCATATGTGACCATCGAAGACTAATGAACATGGATTTACACCCATTTGCTAGAATTAGGAAGATTAGGTTTTGTTAGCGATCATTTAGGTTCATACAAACAAAATTATGATGCATGGTCGGTACCTTATCCTGATTATATATATGTGTGTGTCATTACCAAAGAGACGAGACTTCAACATTTTCGGGTACCGTCACTGTTTTACAACAGTGATTAATTGACAGTTCAATAATATACTTTTTCCTTGTATTTCAGAAAAAAATTATCATAAAATAAATATCGGGTTTAATTTTTTAAGATAATATTAATTGTTTTTTATTAATAACTCTATTAAATACTATTTTAATTTTTTAATATAATATTAATATTAAATTTAATTTTATAAAATTATTGTTCACATATGTGTAAATCACTACTCACTTTAATTTTTTTTGAATGTTATATTTATTAGGAATATTGATAGAAAAAACTAATTAATGTTACTTTAAAAAGTCAAATAAAATATTTTTTGGAATAATTTTTTTTTATCAAATACAATACTTATTTTGAAAGAAATATAGTATTGAGTAACATTTTTTTAGACAAAAGCTAACAAATATCTTAAAAAGTGATTTTTTTTATTAAGATACATAAAATTGTGTTCATAATTTTTTTATGTTAACTTATGATTTTTTATAAATAATTTTTTATTTTATTTTTTTAATCAATATCCTGACACATTAATTAAGAACTTTTTTTTATTTGTAAACTATGACCTTTCCGTTTCTCACACATAAAAGTTACCTACTGACTACTGTGTCTCATCTAATAAATTAGTAAAATGTAACTAATTTGTCACATTTGAAAAGATAAATACACGAGCTAAAATTATTTTATTATAAAAATGATATGTTAATTAATTAAGTTTAAAATTAAAATATTGTCCATCTTCAAAAATAAATAACATAAATAAATTATTTATTATTATTATTATTATTATTATTATTATTATTATTATTATTATTATTATTATTATTATTATTATTATTATTATTATTATTATTATTATTATCACGGATAACAGTAAAGATATCCAAATTGAAAGAACAATAAATGAAAATTTTAAACATTACTTTCACGGAAGAAATGTCATGAAAGAAAAAGGTGTGTTACACCAATTCTCACTTTGTTCTTTTTTTAAGGAAATTCTGACATTTGTTAAACAACTTTTTATTGGATAATTTATTTATATCAATTTATCATTGGGTTGAAAATTCTTATTATATGGATTATAATTAGATCATATTAATTTAAAATTATTTAATACATAACTTATAAACATCAAAATTAATGTAATACATACCTTAAAAACTTTTAATCCAAAAATAGGTTTTGAAAGGAAACTATCTAAATTATTAACTAGTATGATTGTTGGTATAAATTATATCAGGCTAATTTGATATTTTAAAAAGTTACCGTTGAATAAAAATTCCTTTTGCATATTTATATTTGCCAACCTTTAAGAATACCAATTATTTTGAAGCATGAAAAATTAATTAATTATTGTTTGGGAATGCTAGTTTGAGACTTTTTAAAAAGAAAATTGCTGAGTCAAAGAAAAGAAGGGTTCTTGTATAACTTAGCCGGATATTCACTTTAAGCTGTGGTCCTAGAAAATTCATTCTCACTTGATCAGAATGAAAATTAGAGAATAAAAAGGAATGCTCACTAAACAGGGGTGCCCAAGAATTGCACCCACATCCAAAGACAAGCCTCAATAGGGTCTCTGACAGTTTAGGTATAGTTGGGGCCATCATCATAGCAAATATGTGTTTGTGGCCACAAATTGAAGAGCAAATAGAAAATCTAACCAAATTTTGACATTCTTGCATTGCACTCACAAACTTTAAACTTGTTCATTAGTGGCATTGGAATTGCGTTCATGATCATGTTTTAATAAAAGCTAGAAATGTTATACTAATCTTTGGAAGCAAAATTGCCCATATCAGCATGTGACCGTGTAATAAACGCTTAGAATATGAACTGAAAAAAACAAAATAATAAACTTTAGGGGGCCAACTTACCAGGAAGCCGACAAAATAATCTTAGCTTTTTAGAGGTTTGGCAAAACCATTGTACATGATATCAACCAAAATGTTGCATAATTTAGTACTTCAGAACATGAACACACTAGTCACCGAGAGAGTGTTTTTCTTTCTCCCACACAAGTCAATCATGCCCATTACCCAGCACATCTTTGCTTGTTGACTCCGCAACCAAGACAGGAAACAAAAGGACCATGCAATGCAAGAATTGAGTTGAAATCTATGCCATAAATGTACGAACTCAATTTAAATGGGATTTTGAAGAAAAAAAAAGAATTTGGTGTGGTTAAACTTAAAATTTAAAATATTGGACTTCTATTCCATGGAATTTATTATTACAAATATCCCATGGGTTAGTTTTGTTAAATTCTTTAGAAAGGCACTTAATTGTAGAAGAAAAAAATGTAAAATAAATCAAACATCTCTCTTAAATTAAAATTAACTTTAAAAGAAAGAAATAATAAGGTTAGGGTCTGAAACAAAGAGAGAGGCTATAATTTGAAAATGAAGTCATAAACATAGAAAGAGAGAGAATATTATATCATAAAGATGTTGCATGTATAAATAACACCTCGTGAAATTAGGGTTTAAAATATGAACACACCCGACAACAATAAACATTTAGAAAAACAAAAAATGGAGAGATGTATAAGAGAAAACAAATATTGGATTCATACTTGTATAAGAAGATGATTGATGTTTTGGGGTGTACGTCTTCAATGTAAGCTTGAAAATACTTTCGTCAAGGCATCTTGGATTTGTCGAATTAGAGAAGAGGATTCAAAAATTGGAGCGAGAATGGAAAAGTGTTATTGGAAGCATAAAATTTATATTAGATTTTATAGATTGGTAGGACTAGTAATCGATTTAGAAAAAAAAATCTAAATTTGATCTTAATACAATCAATTTAAAAAGGTTTTGTGAATTTTGTCAGAAATTTCAAAAACTAAAGTGTTGACATTCTAGATCATTTATACAATGAATCGATGTAATTTTTTAAATTGATTTACTATATAAGCATCTAAGAAATTATTGTAAAAAAAATTAGGTAAAATTATAAAATTGGTTCCCCACTTTATTTCTAATTTCGGATTTGGTTCCCCATTTTTTTAATTCATGAATTTGATTCTCCTATTTTGTAAAATCGTGCAATGTTGGTTTCTCAGATCACAATTGGACGTTGACTGTTACAAAGGAATGTTGACTATCACGTGTCACGATATTATTGGATGATGATTGTCATGTGTTATGTTCTGATTGGTCAACGAAAACAATAATGCATTTCATATTTTCTAGAATTGACATCCAATCAGAATATGACACGTGACAGTCTTCATCCAATAAGAGCATGACACGTGATAGTCAACGTCCAATTGTGTCATCGAGATCAATATTGTACGATTTTATAAAATAGGATGAACAAATTCGTGAATTAAAAAAATGAAAGACCAAATCCAAAATTGAAGATAAAGTAGGAGACCAATTTTACAATTTTACCAAAAAAATTAAAAGTTGCAAAGGATGTCCATGTTTTAGATTGGTTGATAGAGAATTTCTCTACAAAGTATTTTCTACATCAATTCTTAACACAAGCAATCTAGAAAGTGTTTTCTAAATTAATTGTATATAACAACCAATATAAAATGTTTATCTCAATGTTAAAAAAATATTGTTCTCAATGTAAATCTCTGTTATAAAAAAAACATTTGTTGTACGTACTACAAAATTCTACCTAAGAATACGCTCTGAAAATGGCTATCATAATTAGGAATGTGTGTTTATATCATCATACTTAGACATACGAAATATTTCTGAGACTGCTCAACATTATACTTCTAAAAGAGACATAATTAGGATGTTGTTTTGGGGCCGCAAATCTAACATAATTTCTTTTCGGCTATAATAGCAACACTAATTGCTTCCACATGCTTGCATGAAAAAAAAGTATCACAAGGCAACAGACAGAAATCAAAATCATGGTCTCTTTATAAGGAATGCTAGCTAAATCCTGTCCATTATCTTAAAGCAATATTTGATATAGCTAGCATATAGGTAGACCTCAAACACTTACTGAGTGCAATAGATATCTATCATTGCTAACCACCATTTGCTTCCTTAAAATGACTTGTTTCCACCAAACTAGACCCCTGCTGGTCGGTGCTTTACATCTTGAAGCAATTTGTGGATGAAAGTTCAAATCTAGTTGAAGTGAATGCTGGATTTCTTATCATATTTACTTTTTTTTTTTTTTCATTTCGGATAACCCGAACAGACGTTATTTTTGTTTAAATCTGTTAAGAAATATAATTTCATGCATTTTATATAATTTACTTGAAGGAAAAGGGAACACAAGAAATAAAACATCTACAGTAACTGGTATTTATTTAAAACTAATTAAAAAGGCTTTCAATATTATTTAAAAATTAAGCAATCTTAAGAATGATAGTAGTAAATTTGCTTTTAGGGAAATTAAATTATACTAGTTATTAACTATCATTTCCCAAATATAAATAAGAAATTTCTCCTTTTTCCTTTTAGACATTAATTGCTTTGAGGGATTACTTTCTTTTTCCTTTAGATAGTTGACTTAGAAAGTCATTAAATTCGTACTGCTCGAAAATACATACCAACCTATACACATTATAATACCTTGATATGTGGGGAACATTTAAGAGGGAGAAAAGTAACTAAGATTACTTCGTTAGCTTATGAATGGCAGACATATTACCAACTCAGCTAAGTAACACATTCAAATAGGCTATTAATCATTAATTGCAAGTATATAACTAAAATTGAAAGAAAATAAAATAGCAAAAAGACAGTAGTTTTTTTAGTCATTTGAGTAAAAGTGAAGCAATAACTTGTGTTGCTAAGTTCGTAAAAGAAGTCTGAGAGGGATGCTAACAATTGACAACAATGATATTTATTATTTTCTACTAATTTCTTTGCCTTATTTTATTATTTAATTTCTTTCTCCTTTTAAACCCAAAAACGGAGCTATCAGTTTTCAGCAAGTGATTCGGATTTGTAGGGAGTGTGGAATGGCACAGTAGAGAAGAGAGGCAATATAGTTGAAGAGAATAGGATTCTTTGATGTAATATGTGGCTATGGATCTTGCTTTTTGTCCACTTTGGATTATGAGAGTGGATATAATGATTTTGGCTCAGACTCGAAGATAAGAATGAATTGAAGTTGTGTTAAATCTTTACGACATTCCCTTGACTTCCAATAGGACGCATTCACGATCTTTGGCTTTTTATCCCGACTGTACAAATTTGTGGTTAGACTTCTTCTTGTTAATATAAATTTATTTTATAAAAAATAAATTATTAATATCAATACTGTAAATTTAAAATAGCAATACGGTATATTGCAATAATAAATGGTTTTATTAGTATGCAATTAATATATTTTATTGTATTATGTTATTAAATGTAATACATTTTCTTATTAACGTAAACTCACAATAGTTGATCTTAATTAGAATATGCTTCGTAAAAGCATAAAAGTGTTATAATAATAAGATGGTAGGTTTTTGTAATAATTTTTTTATAAATTATATTAAAATAATTTTCAATTGGTTGATAATATAAAATCTTTATTCCATTAATGAATAAAAATTGACTCCAATAATTAATAGTAAAATACTTATTAATGGTACACTTATAGATTAATTTGATATTTTTTTCATTTTAAATCAAGAGTAAAATTCATATTGAAACAACTAATGCATAATTAATATAAATGTAAAATTTTTGATAAAAAATATCAAAATTAGGAAGTGTGAGGATAATAAAAACTTGGTTCCTAATTGTTTCAAAGTTTCAAGGCTTTTAGGACTTCTCGTTTAGGTCCATTATGCCATTACAGAGTCCAGATAACAGCCTTTTACGACTTCTCATTTAGGTCCATTATGGTCGCATTTATTTCTTCGGCCCGTGTTTTCAAAACAAGGACAGAGACCGCAAGAATGAGTTTGCATACATCACCTGATTAACTTGATTAGTGGATGGATTAGAAATACTTATTAGAGTAGTGTAATTTTGCAAATTATTTTTAAAATATTTATTAGATTAGGGTTTTTTTTATTATGTAATATTGTCACTAATTTTTTTTTGTTCATGTGGGTTGCACTTCTATAGGTACAAAGACACAGCATATAAATAAAATTTGGCAAACTAATTTTGCTTTGCAATAAAATGTCATAGGTAAGCATAATAAAAACCATGACATGTGGGCGATCTTTAACTCCCTATTAATCGTGGTTACTGGTATCTTGTAAGGTAATTTCTTTATGACCATTATAGTTTCAGAAATGATTATTGTTATGAAAGTGAGGTGGGTCTGTATTCGAGCCACGAATGCCGCATGGGAGAAGTTTGAGCCGTGAGGTACAAAACTAATAGGAAATAAATGAAAGATTTAAAGTAGGCAACTTTTTTTTTTTTTACAGAAATTAAAATTAAAAAAAATCTAAAATTTTATAGAAAACAATTTATTTCTTGAGATAATCTCCTTCTTATTTTTTAGAAGAAAAGGGAAGGAGAAAGAGAAGATTGGATTGGGGATTAGGAAAAAATGGCGTGCAGGGGTATGCTTCGTTCCACCATTCTCATAGAACCCAGCCTACTCCGTTCTTTAAATTTCAATTCTAACAAACATCACATAGCTTCACTCAACCAATGGTCTTGCCGGTTTCATTCTCCAAAACCCCCTTATTCTTCCTCTCAGAACGAAACGCCGTTGTCTCAGGACCCTGTCTTGAAGGCCATTTCAGGTAATTCCAACTATTTCATTTCAAAACCCACGAAACTGTTACATTCCGTTATTAATTTTGCTATTACTGTTAATTTTATCGTTTTTCTGTTACAACAGAGATTTCCAAAGGCGAAGGGAGGGTTGGCCAAACAACAAACGTAATTATTGGAAGCACTGCTGCCGATGATTCTAACAATGAATGGTTGGCTTTGGACCAGAAGGTTTTGTTTCATTGTTTTCATAAGGCTTTCTTTGTTTTCGTTTAGTAGCTACTACTTGTGAATATTGGATTAATTGTTTGTGCTGCACAGGTGAACTCGTACCCAACCGATCGAGGATTTACCGCCATTGGAACTGGAGGTGAGGATTTTGTGCAAGCCATGGTTGTTGCTGTCGAATCTGTAATCCAACAACCAATTCCTCAGGTATATCTATATCAAGTCATTTATGGAAATTGAACTTTCGTTATCGGATAAGTTTTACTATTATATGATAAAACTCCAAATGACATCCATTTTGATGTCATGATAATTATTACTAATTGAGGTTGGGGTCGGGGTCATGTGTGTGCCTGTCTAATATTAACTTAGGGCCTGTATGCATACAATTATAAGTGCTTTTGAGAACTTCTCTACTGAAAATGTAGAGCTTTTTCCAGTACAGAAGCCCTCAATATGACTTTTAACCTTGTATCCAAACTGGCTATTATAAGTATTTCACTATCAATCTTATTACTGTAAGGTTAAGTGTGCCGCTATTTTTGTATCTAATTTGTGTGTGTGTGTGTAAATTGGCTTCCTCTTGAACTCTACTTGATGTTTATGGTGGGTGACGATGTTTTGTTTGCTGAGTTTGTATAATAAACTAAATTAATAACAGTCGAAGAAGGAAACTTATATTTTGTGTGAATGATGAATTGAAGGAAAGTAATAGAAACTGAATAGGCTTAAAGGCAAAAAAAAAAAACCTAATTGTAGTGATTTTGTTGAAATAAATTACATTTTACTTAATATGTACCTAAACTCTCACAGGATAAGTTTTTCTATATCAGCATCGCAGGATAAGTAAATCAATATGCTTACAACTAACTACTGTGGCCTTACTGAGTCTGGTGCAACTTTTAAACTTAAATAGTTTTGTGCCTGTGGTGGTTCTATGTTTCCATGAATCTTGATCAACTAAACAGTGCATCAGTTATAACAATATAAAACTACGAACAAAATATATGTGAAGTTAATAAACAGTTTTGGTTTACTTAATAAACAGTTTGTCATCACTCGGGCTAATTTAGAGCTATTTAAGATTAACTGCTGATATAAATTAAGGTTATTTTGTATCTATTTTTAACTTACTTTGGTTAAAATTTGTTTTATATCTTCTTTGGTGGTAATGTTTAATTGGTTATTGATGATCTTCTGTCATAAAAGGTGTGCTTAATTACATTTCATTTTTCAATGAAGATAATTAGGACAGAATGGACTTGTTTCAATGAATTCAGTTGTCACTTTAATGAAGACTATGGACTTGTATAGTGCTGGAAAGTAAATCATAATATGAACTTGCAAACTGGACTGGTTGCTTGTTCATTACCAACCCAATATTGATAACATAAAATGTATGTTGAAGCTGACTTTGATTTCTCTTTCAATTATAATTGATTCTCCTTGTGGGCTATGGACTGTACAACATGATGTGAATGTAAACCTTCGATAGTTTGCTAGGTTGCAGAAGATTTGCTTGATTCAACTGTTATCGGTATATTGCATCTATACTTTTATCCAGTGGTCGAGCTTCATTTTTCAATTGGAACTTGACATCTTTTTAACATCTTTATTACAGGGATATGTGAAGCAAAAGTTATCGTCGGGGGGCAAATATGTATCTGTAAATATTGGGCCCATTCAAGTTGTTTCTAGTGAACAGGTCTTTCTGTCTCATTTCGTCCCATCTTTCTAATTTCTATCACTTTGCAGTTAATTGCTATTGCTTATTTCCACTAAAAGAACATGAGGGAAAAGAAGGAAAGGGTATATTGTCTTTGATATGGAATGTTGTTGCATTTTTCAGGTCCAAGCTGTATATAATGCCATGAGGACAGACAACCGGGTGAAATATTTTTTATAATCTGTCACATTGTTTTGTAGAGAACACCACGATTGCAAGGTATGTACCAACATGGTTTTTTACTACCTAAGCATTAATTAACCCATGATATCATTCTAATCAGAGTAATCATGGTGCAATTTGGATTTCTTTTGTAATCCCTGAAGATGTAACATCATGATTTGTTAATGGTAGATAATCTAATAGCCACTACTTTTGCTTTTTTATTTAATATATGTAGTTGATGGGTGATCTATTTTTCATAAATGGTGCTTTGATTGTAGAACAATCTAGTTTTGGAGTGTCATAACGAGTGGAAGAAATAATTAGAGAAAATGTTCAGAATTCTTTCTACAAAGAGTTGGATGTGGATGCCTTGAGACAGTGAAACGGCCTAGTTAGTTGATTTAGAGTGCATGGATTAAAGTTTCATCCAACTGAACTTATGTTCAACTCAATCCATCACTCACATTGTTAGCATTTATGCATTGGCACGTACAAGAGTGCTTGAGTTTGATCTTCAGAATGCATTGAGTCTCTGACCCTTTTTTCAACCCCTTTCCACCTCTCTCTTGGTGGTCAAGAGCCTGATTAACTAAAAAAAATCTTCTTTGCTTTCAGAATTTGTACTAATTTGTTTCAATTGAAAATGAAACAAAAACTTGGCATTCTCTACGAAACTTTTGAAGTTGAATGTTGAACTGTAAAATTTCGAATCTTTCCGAAGAAATATACATGAACGTAATACATTACAATAAATAAATTCACGTCCTCTATTTTTATCTTTACTAATTATCATTCCTTTTTTTTTCTTTTCTCACAAATCAAAGAAAACAAAACTTGTGAATTATTCGGGTGTCTTTTATACGGTAGTTTATTTACTCACGAGTTTGGTGATTCCATGAAAGAAATTGAATGCAAACTTCTATTATAATGAAATAAAGGCACGACATTTGCATAATTGCATTGAAATTGAAGAATTGAAATTTCAAAGCCAAAAGAAATTAACGTAAATAGAATAATTAATCGTTTGGTGCTTCCATGAAAGAAATTGGATGCAAACTGCTATTATTATATTGAAATAAATGTACCACATTTGCATTGATATTGAAGAATTGAAATTTCAAAACAGATATATTAGTCGTGGTTTTTCCCATGAACGTAAATAGAATAATTAACATCCATTATTTAATTTTCCGGCTTTATTAATTTTTTTTAGACAGAGCATTATAAAAGCTATCATTTATTTAGTATGTTTTCGTTTTTATTTCTGTTAATTGCTCGGTCAACTATATTTTGTCCCATGTTATTTATGACATTTTTATGCAAACAATGAATCTGAGTCTAGCAATTCGTTAACAATACGTTTTTATTGCCTTATTACCTAGATTAACACGTAAAAAGCTAAACACAATTATTGTGATTTACTACTATAGTATATTTAAAAAAGTATATTCAAAAGATAGTCATTAAATCAAAATTAAGATATATAGTATTAAAAATATAAATTATTGTTTGTCTAATTTCATAGCATTAGATGTAATTACTATATAGGCAATTTTAAACTACCATTCATTTATGTCATTATATTGTATAAATTTCATTTACATTTCAAATTAATATATTGACATATAATGAAGTTCTTAGTATTGTTGTTGTTGTATAGGGATGGAGATTGAGATTGAAATCTCACCTTCAATACTTAGTCAACGTTTACTTTATATGCCAACATCTTTGTCAAACACGTTTGTAAGCCGCCACTGACTTTTTAGTGGAAGAATAAGGAAGAAATTTCAATGGGAAAGAAATTTGGGGCCTTCAATTAGTGTAACTGAAACTTGTGAGATTTCCAAATTTGTGAGACCAAAATCAGAGTAGAATTAAACCGATAAAAAAAAGCGAAAAAAAATTTATTTGCCACTTGAGTGTGTTACCTATTCTTATAACTCTTTCGGTTTGGACAAATTGAAATGGACGATAAATAATCAAATTTGCCATTGAAGACAATGTCTAAAAAGTAAGAGAACACAATGCACAAGGTTATCATCTAGTGTCGGTAGATTGCAGCGGAATCATCACATGTAATCTCGCAACCCACAACCACAAACAATCCCATTCCTCCTTTTTTTTTTGTATCCATAACCGACAACATAAATTGGAAAAGCAAAAGCAATCTAGAGTTTTTCTTTTAATAAAGCTGTAGTAACATATAGATATATATGCTCCTCTCACTATTCTTCTCCAGTAATGTATTTCACTACACCGGTAAAAAAAAGAATACTAATACTGTAATAATCCTGAACCCTAACAGAAACGTGCGTAGTCACGAGTGTTATTACCCATTGGAGGAATCTCGAAATGCCAGAGCCTCCCAACACCTTTGACCAAGTGCTTCCTACACAGAAACTCCTCCGCGTAAACCTTCTCCACCTTCCGATCCACATCGTGCAAGAACACGTGCGTCACACCGGATCCCTTCCTGTCCCTCGCCATCACCGCCGCCGAGAATATCGCCGCCATGCGCCCCGGCGCCTCCGCAAAGTACCCCTTCGGCGCGTCGATCATGATCAAATCCCACTCCTTCTCATAAACCTCGTCAGGGAGGTTATGTAGGGCAAGTTTGCACCGCTCGTTGCCGCGGAGCGTGGCGGTGGCCGGAAAACACGCGGGTTCGGATCGGTACGAGGACATGAGGCTGTCGGCTTCTCGGAGCTGTGTCCGGTAACGGACCGTGTGGGCCCGGAGGTAGGGCGCCTCCTTGGTGACGATCCCGAACCATTTAGGGTCCTCCTCGAGGAACAGCGTGGTGCCGTGGGGGTTGAGGCTGGCCCACATGAGAGAATCGCGGCCCAGCCCAAACACGAGGAAGTTGGCGGGGCGGTGGAGGCTTTGGAGCACGTCGAAGGTTATTGTAATCTCGGAAAGAGATTGTTGAGGGACAATCTGCAGAACAGAAGAGATATAAGTTTGGTTGGATGAATGATTAAGAAATAAGAGAAGAGGAGGAAAAAGTCATTAACATTTGTGGATACCTGAGAGGTCGCGTAGTGGAGGATGGCTTTGAGTTGCATCGATGTGGGGCCATCGGTGAACTGCTGCTGCTGCTGCTGCATCGTTCTTGTTATGGAACATAGGAAGTTGTTCTCCGAGGTTTGGATCAAGCTCACTATGAAGAGTGTGGCTCCGATGATGCCTAGTACCGCCAAAAGCCACACGAACCACCGGCTCTTCATTCTCTCATTCGCTAATTGCATTGAATATCCCTTAATGGATAGATATAGTTAGTTTGAGGGGTTTGGAAAAGAAAATGGTTATGGAAGTGGGGATAGGTGAGGGATTTTTAAAGTGTTTTTAAGATAGATAGATGTGAGGGTAAGACGGTGCAAATAAATGGTAATTGGGGTTAGGGGTTCGTAATTTGGCAAATGCGCTGCACGACCGTACGCGGGGCAGTGTCTTCATGTTCGGATGGGATTGGATGAGACCCTCGGAGTTTTTGAAATTTAAAAAGTGGGTGCCGTGTTTGAGAAAATGTCTGTCAGATGTCGCGATTCTCGCAGTACCACGTGGTGCTACAGTAATCATGATTCATGACCCAGTCTTTGGTTTTTCTTTTTTCTTTTTCCCTATTTCGTGAGGAGTAATGATCTAATGACCTGTTTGATACACATTATACATGTTTTTTAGGGAGCACTTGTAGTTTTATATTCCAACATGCTCTAATGGATTACTAGGAGTATTTAAAATGTTCTGATTTAAATATTTTTTGTTTAAATTTTAAAAGACTTATTTAAGTTTTTTATACCTAAAATATAAACCAATTTTATATTATTACTTAACATTCATTTTACTATTTATCGTTAGTGCCTTCTTGTTACATGTTATCGTACCTTATCACTTATATCTTGCGTCACATCATCACCTTTTCTTTCCCTTTTCCAACGAAAATCGTCGTTACCGTGCCGCACCACCATCGACCAAGCTACACAACCATCACCACATTGACTTTTTTCAATTCAAACAAACAAAACAACAATGATGAAATGAACCATCCAACATCACAATCACCTCTCTGGAAAAAAAAATAACTCAACCTAACCCTAAACCCCATTCCCTAATTTAATGTTTTCCCACTTAAAACCCCACTTCTCTCTGGTTCGTTGTGACACCCATGAGCTATGTGGACTCTCCTGACTATTCAAACCATGCAAAAGATCATCAAAGCCATGAAACTTGTCGTCATGCACATCCATCGCGCCTAAGATGTCGTCGTTAACAGCCACCCCTTGTCTCGAACCTTGCCACAGTGCTCAACGACATCACCCAATGCCTCCAAAACTAGGTTTTTTCCACCCTTTTCACTACGCCATACGTTTGAAAACGGTCGCTCTTGTTGTCACCAATGATCACATAGAGGTGTTGAGGGTGGAGTTGTGCATGATGATGCGATGGTTGGTGATGGCTAGGTCGTTGTTGTTGCGAGCACATAGAGGTGGATCTCAGTGGTGATGGTGTGCACGGGCGGTGAATGAGCTTGGACATGAGTCACGGCTTCTTTGTTGTACTAGCGTCCTCACGGATTCGCACCACCTTCCTCGACGCAATCGAATCCACTTGTGTTGTTGATAATTATGTTTTTGTTGTCATTATCGATTAAGAGACAAGATGGATCATTGAGGTGAGTTGTTTTATATTGGTGGCATGGGGTGGGTTGTTTTGAGTTGGATAAGAGAAAGAAGGAGAGAAGGGTTTGGATGGCGCGGGTTTCCGTCAAAGAAGGGAAAGAAAGTGACGACGTGGTGCTAAGGTGTCGAAGATAAGACGTGATGACAGGACATTCTATTTGTCACATTATCACTTAATGAAATAAGACTAACGACAATTAGTAAAATAAAATGTAAAAATTATTCAAATACTTGGTTGAAAAAAAATATTTTGTAATAATTTAAAAGCGACTTATATTTGAGGTATAATAAAATTAACTAAACCAATTTTAAAATATCCTCAACAATACTATTTAATTACTACTACAGTAATATATGCCGGAAAAAAAAAACAGCATATAACTATTTGCTGATTTTTGTTCTCTTGGCTTGCGCTTCTTTGACACTTGTTACATGCCCTGATGTCCTACCGGTGTTCTGCGTAATATTTTGGGTTCTTCTGAATCATTCTCTTCCTTGCGCGATTAATCATCTCTTATTCGCCAATCAACACTTTGGGGAGAATCGTTTCCTCTGACGAAGCCAATCTTCAAAGAGAAAAAAGGGCACACTATTTAGTTTCTTTTTTGTCTGAGGAAACAAGACTCAATTTGCTCCATTTGATCTTTTTCTATACACAGTAGTTGGTGAGTGGGCCGCGCTATCTTCCCCGTTTGAGATTCCCTTTACCCTTAGTTGTGACGATTATTTTTATGCGTAGGGAGTTAAATATTGTCTCATAACTCATTAGTTTGCCATTTCTCAATAATATAATGATTACTTATGTGGAAATCATTTTTATTAGATGTAACAAAAGGATAATCAGATTAAGTTTCTAACCTTTTTTTATGAATGATCAAATTTTTAATGGAAACTTATCTTTAAATTTATCAATCGTCACAAATAAAAATTAAAACGTTTTTCAATTGGTTTTAATCTTGAATAAAATTGATTTTATTTTATTTCTTTTTAATAAAAATTTAATTGTTTCTCCTAATCGTGACATGTTAGCCTCTGAAACGGAAATATATTAATATCCCTTATAAAAGTCTACGGACAGAAAGAAGAAGAAGATAAGTTTGTACATAACTTTCCACATATTTGGTGGTCCCAACTCAACCTTCCATATATCACAAGAATATGAAAAAAAAAAATCGTCAAGTTAATACCCATCCTCCAAAGTGCATGGTGTAAACATCTCTTAGATATACAGGCAAATTTTCAATATTTTAAAATATTTGATAATATAAAAAATTTATAATAACAACATGTATTATGTACTGTGCTCTAAAGTACTATTGTTTAGGATTTACAGTTTGGATTAGCAGTCACCTCATATAGACATAATATTTCTACACGCATAAAACTATAAATAGTTAATGGTATTTACCAACTGTCATGCAAACCAACAGAATAAACAGTATAGTATCATTTAAAAAAAATAATTATATCTTGATTGTAATTTTATATTTCTTAATTTTACAATTTTATTTATAGTATTAAATGAATATATTATATCAACAAATCTTCCCATAAATGATAGAGTTTGAGTCAAATTGAAATAAATGGTACCAGTCAAATTTAAAATCGAGTAAGAATAAGATAATTGCATGTCAATGAACACCCTTCGCTCTCCTTGTCCTGTGTGACATCTCTTCACAACCATTTCCACGCTCTCTCCTTTCGCATACTTTTCTGTGGGTATTCATTGGGTCCCACCACATCAACAGATCCATTCAAATCCAAAAATTAAATGCTCACTTTGAGTCTTGATTAGTGGTGAGTTCAACTTATCATAATTTTTAGAAGCAACAAATAAATAAAATTGTGATGAATTTAATTTATTACAAAAGTAATTTTTTGTTGCCTTAAAAAATATGGTGAACTCAACTTATCACCCATCCAATCCACTTAATTAGTGTTTTGTCATACGTCAATAATAGTTTTAAATTTAAATAACCAAAAAATATTTAAATGTAAAAATTATTACTAACTTATTACTACTTGACAATTAATTGGAGATATAAGATTCGTTTTGTGATAAAAGAGAAAAAAAGAAAAAAAAAACAAGTTATAAGTTTAAATTATTTTATTAATAAAAATTAATAAATTAATAATTAATATTTAACGATAAAAAAAATTTAGAGAATTAATCACCCATAAGAAGAAAGTTGACCCAAAACCCAACAGATGTGTTGTTGAGTGGGCTTGGTTGGAAGAGATACCATTTTTACCAAAATTCCACATGGATCCAGGAAACTACTATTGGTATATATGGGCCAACGAATGCATATTAATTATATATGATACTTTTTTTTACTCACTTAGTATATATTACTTGTGTTGGTATTATTATATCCGGTAGAATATCATTATTGTACCTGTTCATCTCTAATGTATGACCATCATGCATTTAGATATTGCTTGTGTTGGTATTATTATATCCCATCAGAATATTATTAATGTACCTATTATAATCTGTAATGTATGTTCATCATTCATTTAGATATTACTTGTGTTTGTATTATTATATCCTGCAGAATATTAGTATTATTGTACCTATTTTTTTAGTGTATATCCATGATACATGCATGTGCTGGCCGGGCCATTGCTAGACCAAAAATAATGTAGATGTGTCTTGCATTACCCCCAATTTCGATTGGTTGTGATCTGATTTTTCTTAGGAAAAGAAATCGAATAGTTGTAGTCTTAAAAAATTCCCTGTTTAATCGTTGAATTTAGCATTTATTTTCATATCTAATTCCTGAATATAATAAAAAATAAATAATCTATGAATTTATATTCCATTTATCACACTCTCAATATAAAAAAACCCCATCCTCAGTCAAAAATGAGAGTAGTGATAGTGTCCCTTTGGTTCCGAGCAAGGACTGCTGCGAGCACAAGGGCAGGCTGCTTGCAGCTTGAAGAATGCCAGCACCACCAACTGTCCATCCCATAACTCACTCTTCCTTAACTTGTCCTCATCCCAATCAGAATCATATCAATGCCTTTATTAATTACTACTTCATCCATTTGCCAAATACTAGCTCATAATCCGAATCTAACTTAATGACCATATAAAGAACTGTCACTTCATAATTAGCACAACTCCAACTTTATTGGAGAAATTATTGTATGATACAAGTAACTATATGATTTCACCAATCAATTAATATTGTGTATGTTAATTTTAATTTGTTAAATTTTATAACAATTGTCTTAAAATTTATCCTAAAGATGATTTTATTTATTTATTGACGCTGTAAGTGACTATGTACGCTTATTACAGTCATTTTCATTATTTTATAGAAAAATTCAAGCACTGAAACTCTATTAGGTAATATTTAATATAAGTGAAAAGGAATTGTAGAAATAAATGAATAAGAGTTGTACATTAAAAATTGTGGTTGTAATTTTTAAAGTGATTGACTAACCGGAAGAAATATTATTATAAGTAAATTTACAAATTAATTGTACATTCACCAAGAAGGAAATACATATCAACTTATATATATATATATATAATTTAATGTAAGTATAAATTCAAGATTTAATAATATTTCTTAAAATATATTTAAATTTTGCAATTGATTCCTAAAATAAAATTGTTTCTTGTTGGGTCTCTAAAACTTTAAAAGTTTTATGCGAGATCCTTGTCGTTAGTCTCTATCCAAAATGTGATAGCATGTTCATTATTTGGACACATCAGCGATACTCATACAAAGTCACGTTAAAGATATCAATGACATGACGTGCTACTAGGAGACTTGCTTTGTAGTGAGGCAATGAAGGTTTTGGAACACATAATGGAAGGGTCAAGGAAACAAGAGATTTGCTTCGCAACTTCTTCTCTGTTAACAACAATCACTTCTTCTTTCTTTCCTACGATAGGTGCAATGGTTGTAGGAAGAGGAGTCGCGCACAATTACAGAGGTGGTGGTGTCGCGCATGCAGTGATAAGGTTGGGTGGCTACGACAGTGGTGGTGGCTTAGGTGGCAGTGACATGTGTTAGAGATGGGGCGGCTGTTGGTGTTTGGTTACGTTTGGTATTGGAGAAATCCTTATTTAATGATCTAGGCATACATGAATTCTGCAACGAGTGGCCTAGGGTAGGTTTTGAGCGTGTGGGAGAAGATAAAATGGTTGGGATAGAGGGTTGGGAGTGGATCATGTGCGAAAGAAGGAGAAGGCGATGGGGTGGACAGCGTAGACTTTGAAAGAAAATGTGATCGAAGATAAGGTACACATACGTGAGGTTTGAGAGAGTGATGGCGCAAAAGCGAGTGAGCACCACAAGCCAACATAGGTGAGGTTTGGATGACATCATCAGATGACATGTACTGCCTTCTAATGTGACTTCATACGTGTATTCTTAACATGTCACCTAACGATAGGGATTTTTCACAAAACTTTTAAAGTTTTAGGGACCTAACAAGAAACCCAAAAAATTCATCGATCAATTGCAAAATTCGGATAATTTCTAGGATTTCTAGCATGTTTTAGCCTAAATTTGATTTAGCAAACACATTATTTTGTAGTTTTGTATTTAAAAAAATCATTATGTTTAACATAAACTAACTTATAATTAAGAATAACCATTGATCTTTTATTTTATTTTATTTACAAATGATTAAAATGGGACACATTTGATTTGATTTGATGGCAGAGCTTCTGGGTCTATCTCCAAACTCCCGTGACGCGGCTATCTTCAGAAATGCTTCGTTGAGAACCAATTCAGCTTCAACAGCGGGAACACCACCACCACTCTCAGACATCCACAAGGGCTCTTATGGAAACATGCTTAGACCTGTTCTCATTGCAGACCTAATAGCTGTTGTTTGGGCCATTTTCTTCGTCGTGATTCCAATTGGTTCTGTCTACATTTATTCGTGATGGGTGCGTTCAATTAATGACTCACGTAACAGATAGCACCACTTTAAATGAAAGTAGCCGTGGTGGTTGTTTTGCTATTACTACTCATAATGTTTAGTGATGGATGGATTTTGATTAATTTGCAGGGTTGCAGCATATATAGAATTAATTGATTTGAGTCTGCAACATTTTGTCTAGAATTTTTCGACCCTCTTCAATTCTGGCTGTCTTTATTAAAGTAATTATCTTTGTGTGGACTTCTTTTCCACATGCTAGAATATAGCATATGATAGATTACTGTAAAGTAGTGGCCCATCAAGGACTATGTTTTAATTTGTTTTAGGTTGTACATTTCGAACTGCCATATGTTACGCTAATCGTTATTCACTCATTAGTTACTATCTATCTAAACTGGGTAAACAAGTACAACATTTTTATTGTCTTTCTAATTTCTATTCTATATCTGTCTATTGCTCTATATAAAAGTCTACCTTCTGTACATGTATAGTCTCCTTCATGTAATTCTTCCCGACGTCCAGCTATTAAAGACTTACAGGACTACAGGAGTAACTCCCGCACTATTTAAAGCGTACTATTGTTATGTGGGATGGACTTTTAATGTTAGATTTTTCTTCCTTTCTAACATTAAAAGTATATTAGAATAGTGAAATCATAACAAGTGAGTATGGGTTAAAAACTTAAAAGTAAAAATATTTTTTATTAAGAGTTAATTAAGTTTTTAATCTTTCAACCTCTTTAGATTCTAATTTTTAGTCCTCCCTTAACTATCCATCCATATTTTTAGTCCCTCAGATTTGTTGTCCATGTTTAGTCTCTCATTTAACTTTATTACTTAAGATTAGTCATTGTTTTGTCCATTTTTAGTCTATCATTTTTATATATCTTGAACTAATTTTGAGTAATAAAAATAAATGAAGGATTAAAAATAGGCAAATAAATTTTTAGGGACTAAAAATACTAATAAAAAATTAATGGAGGACTACAAATTGTCAAATAAATTTTGAGGGACTAAAAATTAGAATATAAAAAAATTGAAGGACTAAAAATTTAATTAATCATTTTATTAAAAGACGGACAATTATGTTACTCATAATATATTGTATGTTCTCCTATGTTTACATAATAAATATTTTCTTCTTTTACTTATTTAATTAATGTCCTAAGGATACTAATTACCGATACCTATTAGAATAATACCTACGACATTTGTAAAATATTAATTGCTATGTGGGATGGACTTTTGGTGTTAGATTTTTTTCTAAAATGACTAGTAGTATTAGAGTAATAGGCTATGGCATTTATAAAAGTAATAATTTTATAAAATTAAAAAATGATTCACTAAAAAATATTACTACGTTCGGTCTTTTTATAAGAAATAAGTTATAGTATATTTTTTAATATCACTTGTTTCTTATAAAAAGAAACAGAGGTAATAATAGACTAAACGATTTATTCGACCACCAAACATACCTAAGTGTAGTAATACCGTATTCAGTGACTGAAGAAGTTAGATGATCTGCAGCTGCAACGGTTAGAGTTGAGTCCAGGTTTTAAATGAATAAATCTGTACTGGACTAGGCTTAACTCATTATGGAGAGACAATACACAAGACCCAATATATTGGTGACGTTATTTGAACTTAACAAAATTGAAACATTCAACTAACCTGGGTTTTTTACAATACAATATGAATTAGGCAAGCTGTCATTAAAATTTAAAATCCAATGAATGGTAAACACACTAGTTAACAAATTTCCGACGATTGATTAGCTAAAAAATTCCAATATAATGAAATTATGACGAGCATATAAATAATTTTTTTGGCTAAATTAGCCTGTTTGTTTCCACTTTACTTTTGGTCTACATGACTTAGTTTAGACGGCATACACGAAAATTGCATTCAAAATCAAGTGAAGAATACCAAGCTAACCAGATAATCCACAAAACTTGAAGCACGGGCCGAGAAGAAAACAAAAGGAACCAAAAAGAAAAAAAAGTTACAATAGGAAACTTTCTTCAACAACATTCAAGTAGATTGACGATGATCGTAACCAGAAGCAGCTTATTGCTTGAAAATTTAGCACGGGGGGCGTCTACAAAGCACCATTCGATGGCAGTGTGCTCTGAATATTTGAAGGCATAAGGACGTTGAATCCATCTTCAGCGGTAGATACAATCATTCCAGGAATCTGTGTGTGCCAATGTAGTTCCTTCAGGTCTTTCTGTCCCTGTTTTAATTCAAGGCAAAATGAACACAATTACTCAGGGAATTTTATTCTACCATTCAGATAAATAAAGTGGAGCAATTGGACATACCTGATGAATAAATAATAGTTGGGGAGGCAGATCTTCAGGAGCATTAACTTGTTCTTTAGTTTTAGCTTTAAATTCAGCCTCCTCTTCCTCGTCCTTTTCTAAAGAAAGGTCCCATATTCTGTGGTGAAAGGTTACATAACTTGTTAAATCCCAAATATAAAACAAAGAGAAAAGGGGCAGTGGTGCTTGTAAGTTCTTGGGAAGGGTCAGACCCAAAGAAGAAGAAGAAAAAAAAACCCTACAACTAAGCCTTTTCCCACCTGGCAGGTTGGCTATTTGGATCAGAAGATGCCATAAAGTTTAGTGTCATGTATAAGTGTAAAGATAGACCTTTTACCACTAAATCTCTCTTAACAGTATAAATGCAAAAAATAATTCAGCAGATAATGCTATCAATATCCTTTACTTACGTAAGCTGATTATCAGATGAAGAAACTGCCAATGAAGAGGCTTCATGTGGACTCCACTCAATGGATGTGATTGGGTGCTTGTGATATTCGAAATGTGCTACAACAGAATCTCCTTCCTGCCCACAAAAATAATGCACTTTTCACATCAGCTTTCGTAGCAAAAGTAAATAAGCAGAAAAATCAGACAATGTGAAAGTTACTTTCTAAATCATAATAATGCAATAATAGTTCTTCACCATAATGCATCTTGAAGTTCCTTTATACATGGATTTATAGGCACTTGATTTGCACGTACAAAATGATTGGTAAAAGAAGGATGCAATAATGCAACAAGGAAAAAAAAAAGTCATATCAGACAGCTTTACAAATAACGATGAAATATGCCTACTGGGACACCAGGAAAAAAGAATGATAAAAAAAATTGAAGCTGGATATGAGATAACTTGAAACACCATTGACATGAGAGAACATCACATGCAAACAGTAACCTTCCTGTAATAAATGTTTACCATCGTTTTATTCTTTATGAAGTCAGGCTACCTATACCTTGAGCAGTCTGAGATCACGAATAGAAATAGTCCCATCATCACTCCCCGAGGCCAACATACAACTAGCCAACCTGCTCAGCATAATATAGAACAAAGTGATGAAGAGATCTAGAATAGCAATTGATGGAACACCATAGAATTAATGTATTAATACCTGTTCCATGACATTACATTCACATCAGCATTATGTGCCTTAAAAGATGCAGCTGGTGACTTCCCCAAACGGGTATCCCATATTGCAATGTTTCCATCCACAGAACAAGAAGCAAAAACATGAGATTCTGTAGGGCTCCACTGCAGGGATTAATTGAACATTACAAATCTAATTAGATTTAAAAATAAGGATAAACTAGTCATAATAGAGTGTACGGAACAAAAATATACTAACTATACTGAAACTACAAGAAGTGAAGAACTATTGCTTTGCATATTAGTAAACATACTTGCAGATCTTCAACACTAGCAGTATGTCCAATAAATGGAGCATTATCAACATTCCACGTTCCAGCAGATGTAGGCTCCCACAGATAAATACAATTATTGCAATCCCCTTCAAAAATGAAGATCATTGTCAAGCTTCATATATCTGTGATCACTAAATATGGAGACATGCCAGAGGAAAACATAGCTAAACTGAAAAACATATAACTAAAGATTACCAGATGCAAGCTTTCCAGGAACAAGAGGACTCCAGTCTATAGCATAACCTTCATCTTTGTGTTTAAATTTATACAATGGGTCCTGATTAAAAACTGCAGCAACTCCTTGGACACCTTCTGTTTCAGTCTCAGCTAGAACATTGAGGTGAGAGTTTAGGTCCCAGACCTACAAATTGATTCTCAAGTATCAGACTGTATACTGAATAGAAGGCATGGCTTAGAACAGTACTTAACTTTTATGAATGAAAGATAAGACGAAGAAAAATGCACCCCACAATGTTTAAACTTAGCTTCTGCTCATAATTTAAGAATTTCAGAAAAATATGTTACAATGCTTAGAACCAGGTAACCACATCTGTATCTAAGAGTAAACTATGCCTGAGCTATAATTTATCATATCTAATCCTACTAGTTACTCAATTGAAGTTTTATCAGAAGTATTATAGCCCAAACTGATATAGAGCCACAGAAAGAGGCCTGCAGTCCTAATTAATTTATTCAACAAACACTAAACAATCTTAAGGCCTTGAAAAAAAAACATTAATTTACGAAGTCAAGCCAACGTTTTATGATTCTATATGTTTCAAATTTAATGTCTGCAATGTGTAAGAGCATAATAATAAATAACACAGTAAAAGCCAGCCACAAGCATGTATTTAACTATTTTCCACCCCATTTTATGGACACTTTGATCTTACACATTCTGGCATCCGCTAACCTCGAGTCATATACAGTCAAAATAAATAGATTTTGTCTTTTTTTATAAAATCATAACCCCCCAATCCTAGAGATCCCCCCCCCTCCCCTATAAGGGCATAAGGGGACACTTGATTAATCCTAAGGTTTTGAAATTTATGTCAAATTAGAAAATGAAATCAAATGGTTGAAAAGTCTGACCTGTACATGACCGGTATCGGCCCAAGCTGCACATATATGAGGATTTTGTGGCATGGAGCGTATACGGTTGACACATCCTTGGTGAGCAACCTTACGCAACTGTAGATGCGAAAAGAATCAAAATGTTAGTACTATCAAATTTGAAGCAGTCAATAAATCAAACAATAAAAACTCAAATGAAGAGGAAGTTTCCTGCAAACTGGGACCCTGAGCACCACCTTCGTCTTCTTCCTCACTATCATCATCACTGTCACTATCCTCACCATCCATTTCAGTGTCATCAGTTCCAAGTTTAGGCACTGGCTCACGTCTCTTTCCAGTAATATTTGATACTTTAAAAATTCCAATAGAATTCCAAGAAGGTTTCTCTGCCTGTAGCACATGCACATGCATTGCCATAACATGACTTTGTCAATCAAAAGAAGTAAAATGGAAAAAAGACAAAGGAAGCAAAGCAAGTGGACAACATAACTATGAGCTGCTAGGTATTAACTTTTCTTGAGATAATTACTGGTTATAATAAAAAAGGAAAGAAATTTGTATTCAAGACTCAAAATTTCTTTAAAGGGAAATTTCTCTAGTGAATATTTGTCTACAAAGCCTAATATTCATTATCATTGCTCATGAATGTAACCACTATGGCACTAACCACCTCCGATTTGATTAATGAAAGATCCTCAAACAAAAAAAAATTGAAATGAAACAACACTGACCTGAGTCCCTGCCATGAAATATACTGTGTGGGGAAATTCTGTTCGAACCAAGCCCAAAGAGTCGCGTAAAATATCAAAGCTGTCAAAAGCCACAAAACGTATTTATAATAACTTGAAGATTACTGATATTAAGCAGAAATAAAGCAAGTTCCCAATAAAGGTGGCTAAGATTCTCCACAGAATTGCAATGCCAATGCCAAAGGAACTTCACGCAAGTGCATAACAATAACAACCTATGATTCTATCATTATTAACACTAACAAAACCAGCAAAAACAATCAGGTTTGTTTATCAAAAAGCTCAAAGTTTTGTTCTCTTCCTGGGGAGCCAAATAGAAAAGCAAAAAACAAATGTCAAAAAGAAAAAAAGAGGCATGAATGCAAATACCTCAAACATGGCCATCCAATGTGAAAGGCATGAAGAGAATTGTAAGCAGAAGGATCACACTGAAGCTCTTCACCTTCCTCTAACTTATCCACGCCCGGTTGCCACACCTTCGCTGGAATTTCTGGCGCCAAAGATGAAGAAGAACCACCCTCTTTCTTCGAGCCCTGATTTTTTTTTTTTGCCCATAAATTTAAACAAAATTAAAAAAAAATGAGAGGTGCCAACAAAAAACCATGATGAAGTGAGGTTATAATAGGAAACATTGAACAGGGTACGAGATTGAACCTTCTTCTTGCTCTTGGCTTTCTGACGGTGTTTTATGCCGCGAGTCATCTTCTTCGATTAGTTCGGAGTTGGGAAAAACTGAGGGACGATGAATAAGTCAATGGAATCACATAACATCTTATTGGTCAAATTCTAAAAATCAGCATAACGCATCCAAATCATAATTCATAAGGTGCTCTACGATTGACTAAATGGACAAAAAACGAAGCTTAGCTTGTGCGCGCCAAAAACAGAGAGTAGAAACAGGGCAAAAAGTGAAGAACAGAGTAACCATTGGCGCAGAAGCGTATTGGGGAAAACATACCTGTTGTAGCTGTTGGTCGCAGAAACGCTGTCTGGGTTGAGGCAGCACCGAATGGGGTTTTAGGGCCTAACTTTCAATAATAGTGTTTCGAATAAGGTTTTTTAACTATTATTTTAATGATTATTATCTCTTATACTACTATAAAATATATTAAAGAGGTTATTATTTTTTCTATTCTATATAAGATTATTTCCATCTGCTTTTTTTCCATTTTAATTACACGTTAAACAATAAAATTAATGTAACATCGTGATTTTCTTTATATGTGACTGAGTGTTCTGATTTGAATTGCAAGAAAATATAGATTTAAGTTCATCTTTGGAAAAATATAATATAAACATATACTTTTTATTTGTTTTTTGTGTGTAATGAGTTATTTTATGTTAAGCCTTGTGTTTTGGGCTTCTTAAGAGGAGTTGGAAAGAATGGGTGTGGATAGAAGGGTCTTTAAAAAAATCCAAAATCTCTTGAAATCCTTCTTGGCCTCACAAAAATTTGAAAACTTTCTCCATCCCCAAAGAATTATTTCATTTTCCTCTCAGTCTCCCCTATTTCCTCTGAGGAAGATTTTAGAGCTCCCTCACAATTTGAGTTGTTTTTATTCCTTTCTAGAATTCCTAGTGACTCCATCATAATGATAAAGTCTTTTCCTTGTTCATCTTCTCCTCTTAATATTCCATAAACGGAATTTGTGAGACAGTCATGGTTCAAAAAGTTAGTTGCAATTTTAATTGGAAAATGATTTTATGCCTACGTGTTAAAGGATTGGTGGAATAGAAGAAAACTCCTACCTTAAACTTTTTTTTATCAGCATATGTTAATTTCTAGTTTGTGAGTTTTTGTTAATAAGAAAAATTCAAACTATGGATCTCTCTTCTCCTTATTTTTTCAGTTACCCAGTTAATCTTATAATTTTTACTCTTTCCTTTAATTTAAATGTCTTTCTTTTGTTCTCTCTCCTTAGGAAAACCAAAGCTTGAAACCTAACAAGGTAAATGATATTTGGATGGAATTTTGGATTCGCTAGACGGCTTTGCAACAAAAAAAAAGCTGTTTTTTGGCACAAATTTGTTGGGCAGAATTTTGTGTTTGTTGGACGAATTTGCAACAAAGAGCAAAGGTGTTCTCCCTGACAATTTCACTTGGCTAAAATATTAATTTGTTGGGCGGATTCCAAATTTTAAAATTTGTTAAGCTAAATTTTATTTTTGTTGGACATATTTACCTTGATGTTGGAGTATTTATTGCCCTAATTTTATCGAGCAAATTTAGGGTTCATTAAATGAAACATTCCTTATAATACTTCTCAATTTTGAAACCTTAAATGAATTTTAAAATATTTATATTAAAATATTGAGAATGTATTTTATGTGATAATTGTATTTTTTGAAAAGTGAAAGTAACTTAATAAGTTGTTAATATATTTGGAAATGAAAATAATCCATGATTGAAAGTTCAATTTTCGTTCATTATATATAATAAAAATAGTTTATAAATACTCTTTCTATTTGATTGTACTAAGACACATTCATATAATAACAAAATTTTGATGAAACTATTGAACACCAAAATTGTCAATAATTTAAATATAGTGATTCCAATTATATTAGCGGACTTGAGGTTAGGACATTAGTATTAAAACAAAGATACGAATCGCTCTTGCTCTTAACCCTGATTAAAGGACATACTTTAATATGTCAAAAGTTACACATTACTTAAGAGTTGATGTCAAAAGTAATTTATAACACATTTTTTTTCCCAATTCACCAAGGCACATTTTGATAAGAATAAAATTATGATAATATCATCAAACACCAAAATAAATAATAGCTCGTATACAATGATCGAATCGATGTCAACTCACTTGAAATTAGAATCATACCTATAATTAGAAAGGAAAAAACGAGAATTAGAATTAGGTTTCTATTGAAACTTTTGGAAAACTTCATAAATAAGAAAAAAAATACTTGATGTTAACGTGTCAACCTACCTCGTGCGTCCTACCCCTACCCTAACATGTCACAATCCACAGTTTCCACATGTCATGCTACTAGGTGAGTTTCCAGTTAATACATGTAACTCAATTCATTAAAAATGATGGGCTGAGCAAAAAAAATTCAATTCATTTATGTTACATTTATGTACGATTTTATGGTAAAATTAGTGTCAAATATTAGTAAACAACAAAAGTGACAAATCATATTCTTTTACAACATAAAACACAGGTTTATTACCCCCACTTAGATTTCTCTAACCGTAATATTTAATCCATCTTCTCCCCCTATAGAGGTTTATCATTTTCTTAACCAAGAAATTCAAGAGAGCACAACAATAATAGAATTATGGTATCATCTGAAAATCGATAATTTTTCTAAAATGAAAGTGGGATGAATAGTTATTAAAGAAACGAGTGAAAGCAGGGGTACCATAATTACAACAACTCCTTGCCACAATGTCACTCATTGCATGCCACTTATGAGATATGAGTGGAAAATGGCATCGATTAGTTTTGGAGGGCCTTTTTCCGTAAACCTAACAAAATCATCATTCACACTCAGACAAATCATCCCGTGTGCGTGCGTGCAAGAAAGAAGCCACTGAAGATGCACCACGCTTTCTACCACAAAGGCTCTCAAGGACACTTAACAAACACATTACATTATCATCTATCTCACACTTCTCACTCCTCCTTTTTTGCAAAGTAAAAATTACGGCTGTTATGTTATGCGAAGCAATTTTATGGTCTAGGGACGTTTTAATGAAGTGCTTAAAAAAATAGTGTGCATTTTTTAAGAGTGTCAAGTGTAGAAATAAAAAATTTCACACTAAATAACTTAGACAAATTAAACAATGCATAGGAGAAACAAAAAAAAATTGTATACTCAGTACTTTAAGCCTTTGGATTTGCCGTGCATTTCCTTTGGCTCACTATTGACGATTTTCTCGATGATTAATTGACCCAACATTCTGTTTGTAACTTTATTTATAAAACAAATATTTGTACTTCAATTATAACAACAAATTTAAGAAGAATATATATATATATATATTTGTGATGGAAATGATCATGAAAGAAACAGAATCAATATTTCTTATAATCAAGAAAAATAATAGACTCATTTATTTCTTATAAAAAGAAGGAGATAAAGTATAAAATACAAATGGTAAACATAAAAGAAAAAAAAACTTTTTTTGACCGGTATGGTAACGAAAATGTAGTTAAAGTGGCACACGGGTGGGTGAGTAAAACTCCGTCCTGTGTGGAAAATGAAGAGAGAGGAGAATTGAGTTGGGTTGGGGGCATGGAAGAAGAAGAAGAAGGGCTTGCCATGCTCATCACTCACCTTCACCATTTCTCTCACTCTCTTTCTCCTCTCTTTTTTACCCTTCACCCTCCTCTACTCTCTCATCAACTCCCCAGGTCCCCTCCTTTCTCCCTCCTAGATCTACTTTCAATGCATTCTTTTTTTAATTAAAAAAATGTTTTGTTTGGACTCAGGATGCTGTTCTTTTTCTCTACACTTTACTTTTTGTTTTCTTTTCTGTTTTTGTAAACCTTCTTCGTGTTTATAAGGTTGATCCTTTCTTTTGTGAACCGAGTTGGTTGGTTGGTTAGTTTGTTTGTCCATCCTCTTAAACCTGCAATCATTAACAATACGCTTCCTGAAAGCATAACCTAGATGTTAGATTTTCTGTTGGTTGTCATGTTTTGTGTGTGTTGTTAAACGATTATTTATCTGTAATTAGAGCATAATTTGTGAAACTTATGCAGATGACTTGGCCTTTGGTTTCCCTTGCGCTCGTTTCTTTCTTTTTCTTTTGTTTTAGAGAAAATTAACTGCTACAATTTGATGGTTTTTTACATTGTTCCTTGTGTTTTTATTGGTCTGAACATGGAAGTCTTGATGTTCTCAGCGTAATTTGAGTAGGTTTACATCAAATTTTGGCATTAAAAAGAGAAAAGGGGAGAGGTGGATTTGATTTAGACACAGATTGAAAAATAGTATATGATGATTTAGAAACATGTAGAGAAACACGCAAGTAAGAACAATACAACCATTTCCTATTGAGGTTAGAGGTAATTTCTTTGCCTTAACAACACAGAGGCAAGTTATCATCAGTAGGTTCACTCGGGTGGGTATTCCTGTATGTTAATCACAGTGTAAAATATTGGCAATACTTGATTGTAAGCTTTCTGAAGAATGCTTGTTAAGAACGGATGATGGATCTCCTTGGTCCTTTAGTATAAAATACGGTTTCTTTTGCACTACAAGAGATAGGAACAGTGCTTTAATGGACTTACGTCAAATTGTCAAGCTTGGCTAGAAGCAATCCTTGCAAAGATCACAGTCTGACGTGTCATTTACTGGCTACTAAAGATGCTTAACTTCTAAGGGCATGTTTGGTAGTTGGGTTTTGGAGGGAAAGGGAAGGAAGGCAAAATTTTCATTCTTATAAATATTCTCTTATTTGATAGTTTTTGAAAATAAGTGAAATAAAATAACATATTAACATAAATTTAATGTCCTGATCTTTGATTTATTTTTATACATTTTATATAACACTCTTAATTTAAAAACAAAAAAATTGTCCATCCTTCCTTTTCCCTCCAAAACCTCACTCTCAAACACACCCTAAATTCTTGGTTTTACTATCTCATCACATATATTCATATTTGAACATTTATGCTTTAAGTGTCTGTTCTAACTGAGTGACTACCATTATTGGATAAACAACATATGGTCTGGATTTTGTGCATTTTGTCTTTGTCCCAGTGTTGTACAAAGGAAAAGCTTTCTTATCAACTTAGCACCTTGGATTGCTAATGTATTCAATTTGATGATATAACTGGATATCCTCTTGATCCTTGAATTATGCAGTAGGGTCAGTCTTATTTTGAAATAAAATATCAATTTGTGCATTAATTTTATGGTCTGATTTTGAGCTTTTTCCAATGAATTATGCTGGTCTTTTTATGCATCTTTGTTCTACTACAGTACTACTAAATTAAATGAAGTATAAGAATATATTTGAACATCCTTTTCGCAGATTGTCCTTCTTTGACATTGATGATTACTCCTTAGATGACTTCTGTGGCCTTGTAATGGCAGCTGGAAAGTCTGGAAGTTCCAGGATGTTGGAGCCTCTAAAGCATCCATCTAAGAAGTCTCGAAGAGATAGGAGCCTTGGAAAATCATCTGGAAGGTCCTCCAGGGATGAAGCTATGGAACAACAAATTTGGAAAAAATTGCCTGAGGATCTATTTGAGCCTGTGATTGCACGACTTCCCATTGCCACATTTTTCTGCTTCCGCTCTGTATGCCAGCGATGGAATTCCTTGCTGACTTCTCAAAGTTTTTCTCAGCATTGTGCTCAAGTCCCACAAGCAAACCCATGGTTTTACACCGTAACTCATGAACATGCAAATTCCGGAGCCATGTATGACCCTTCTATGAAGAAGTGGTATCATCCCACTATATCAACACTGCCCGCAGAGTTGATAGTTTTGCCAGTGGCTTCTGCAGGGGGTCTAGTTTGCTTTCTTGACATTTATCGTCAAAATTTCTATGTTTGTAACCCATTGACTCAATCCTTAAAGGAGTTACCAGCTCGTTCAGTTAGGGTTGGGTCTCGTGCGTCTGTAGGGATGACAGTAAATGGAAACTCAACTAGTGCTGGCTACAAGATCCTATTAGTTGGTTGTGATGGAGAATATGAAATTTATGACTCAGTGACAAAGTCTTGGAGCCATCCAGAAAACATGCCTGCAGATATTAAGCTCCCGCTGTCACTCAATTTTAGGTCACAGGCCGTTTCTATTGACAGCACCCTGTACTTCATGCATTCAGATCCCGAAGGGATTGTTTTGTATGATATGGCAACTGGGGTTTGGACGCAGTACATAATCCCAGCACCATTGCATCTGACTGACCACATGCTGGCTGAGTGCGATGGCCGGATATTGCTTGTGGGGTTGCTCACGAAGAATGCAGCCACATGTATATGCATATGGGAGCTGCAGAAGATGACTTTCTTGTGGAAGGAGGTTGACAGAATGCCAAACGTCTGGTGCTTGGACTTTTATGGGAAGCACGTTAGAATGACTTGCTTGGGAAACAAAGGCTTGCTGATGTTATCCTTGAGATCAAGACAAATGAATCGATTGGTTACTTACAACATAGCAAGTAGGGAATGGGTGAAGGTTCCTGCGTGTCTGGTGCCACATGGAAGAAAACGACAATGGGTAGCACATGGTACTGCATTTTATCCATGCCTCACTGCAATGGCTTGATTTAGCTTTTATAATACAGGTATACACTATACAGGAATAGCCTGAGAAAATTTCCCTCACAACCTGAGGTTCTTTTCAATTTGCTGGTCATTGATGCTGATGTAGGAATAATAATGTTCATTGCTGTTTAACAAAGCAGATGGAAAACGATACGAGTTTGTAGTACTTCATGTATTCTTCATGCTCTCAAGCATGCACCTCAGTCACCTTGCTTTCAAGACTTTTCCCTGTATATGGAAGTTGTGAAGGTTAAATTCCAGTTACTATCATTCATGTTTTCAAGCTGGAAGGTCCAAACTGGGGTTGGCTCTACCAACTAGAATTTAAGACTTAAGCAGAAATTCATTCAGAATTGAAGCCTGATGAGTCAGGGGAGAGGCATTTGAAGAGCCTAAAATGTTCTCAACCTGGCCTTGCAGTCTGGTGTCACTTGTCTGCCTCATGCTGAACCCTTGTTGCTCTTTCTGTCCTGCATTATATAATATATAACGTCATGTTTCTACAGAAATTTGTGAACTTCAAAAAGCTGTGTTCTTTGTTCCACACTTGTGCTGTGACTGCTGTCTGCTAAGTGCAAACGATGGCATTTCTCAGGTTTCTTACAGCGTCACACGGGGAAGAAGCTGGGATTTCAATTTCGATGGCTCCCCCCAACTACTCGATGTAGTACCCTTCAAGTGAAGGTCATTCGAATTTTACGGCTTATGATTGTTGTCTCTGTTTTCAGACAGTGGGAACGATGAATCAACCACTATGATCTTTACTTTGCAAAATACAGATAATTTAATTGCGTTTGATCGCAGAATAGAGATTTCGATATGTTTCGCTAGTCAAAACTCAAAAGATAAAGAAGAGTGCTTTCTTTCAAAGTTTCAGGTTGCCAACTTGTTCTGGCCCGAGAATACAAAAGTTATCTTTTGAGGGTAAAATAAAGAAAAACGATATATATAATAAACAAACCCTTATATGGAACAAAGTAAAAAAACATAATAACGCGGACAAATTGAACCCCGTGATTATATTGACGTGATTCCTTTGAGAGCTATCTATTGGCCTGTTTGCTAACTTTGGAAACGGGATTTTCCATACAGTTTGATGCACTGGTATCCCAAAGCACTAAAGAAATGGACATGGTTGGCGTTGCAATACAAACAACCCAATAAGCTTATAATACATTGAATACATGTCATCAAATCAATTTGAATTAAAAAATGTAAAGCACTTAAAGCATTATAAACTTTATGGAATGTTGTATCCCAAAATGCTGTTAATGATTGAGTTGTTCACTTCACATTATACTTTCTTCGGAAAATTGAAACCCTTTCAAATTTACTTCTTTAAAGTAAATTAAACCGATATTATTTATTTTACTCTAATTGTTGAACCACATTATAATCCTTCACTCAATCGGATAACTCTTGTCATGAGTCATGACACAGTAGGGATTAATAACAACAGGCTTTGCGGTTAAAACTTCAAAACCTCTTCAGTGCTAACCATTGGCAGATTTGGCTTATTGCATGCACTAATAATATTCATAACGTAAGTAATTAGGTCTCCCCATTCCCTTCGGTAGAATTAAAGACAAAACGAACAATAGTTGTATTTTTAATTCAAAATTCTTATAAAGTTCATTAAAACATGAACAGGAACAGGGTCTAGTACAAGTACAGTACATGTAGAGAAGTATTAGCATTTTCTACGAGGAGGCTAAGAAAGAGAAGATGACACAAAATCCAAAACAAAGCTCCATTTAAGCCATGCCTCCACTCGTTGCTGTCCTGATTATCTGGAAGAGAGCTAATCCAAGAAAGGAGAACACATAAGTCAATGGAACTAGAAAGCAAGGGCTATGAAAATGCAAATGGGAAGACATGTAAATACAATCTAACACACTCCTTAGCAGACATCACCTTAGCTCAAGCGACACCAATTCCTTCCAGGGATTGTTTAACCCTGGATCGAATTCCACTAAAGCATACCCTTCCCTACACCAAGGTCTAACTCTAATCCTTTACACACATGACACATGCATACGCAAGCACACACAAACAAACAAAAGTTTTTTTGTTATGAATGCAAGACCCCACCATTTTGATGCAATCCAAATAGTTTTCACTTTTTTTGTGGAAGAGGCCATCAGAAAATATTCCTCTTCACTTCAGGGTTCCAACCACAAATTAGGTATTCACGTACTTTGGCTAAAAAGGCGTATGAATGTTGTTGTTAACCACCAACATTTTATGGAATACAAGTCATATCACATATCATTAACCAAAGAAACAATATAATGATATAATGTTTGCTTGCTTCCTTATTTTCTTGTGTAATGATATAGCTGATAAGTTGTCAAAAATTTATTAGCATCCAACCAGACTATGTTTCTCAACATAAAAATATCCAAATCCAACTCTTGGAGTATGTCAAATATATCCAGTCAACAACAAATGTTTAAATCCATGACAGGAACAGAGACAAACATCACGGTCATTTAGTTTGATAAAATGATTATGTTTTCATAGGTTTTCCTTTTCAGTTACAAGAAATGTGACCGTGTTTTCTATTTTCAAAAGTTTGTATACGAAACATTTAAACACAAAAAACAATAAAAAAAAGGTTGTTTTTGCAGGATCTATTGCAAACAGAAACAGAAGACAAACCAAAAACAATGTGGCGTTATTTGTAATTAAAACAACAACATCAAAGCCTTATCCCACTACACTAGATAAGATTGTTTACATAAATCACTTAACATCATATGTTTTTTTATAATTAAAAATGAAAATAAAATAGAAAACATTTTGCCACCAAAAGAAACGAATTAATTAAGATGATGTAGAAATGATTCTCTTACATGATCCAATGACAACAAAGACGAAGAAACCGAGCAGCACTGGGCCAACAGGGTAGTCTTTTCCCTTCTTAGTGGTAGTGTCTGGCACAAATCCTCTTTTTGTGATGTTCTTCTCAAACTTCTCCACCTTCCTGTCCGCAAGGCGCCTTGATGTCGTCTACACAAAAGCACAATTTCAATTAACATTGCAAAAATCAAATAAACAAGATCAATCAACACCACAGGGAAGGCACAATTGGATTTGGATGTCACCAGATCCGATCCATCAGCTAACGAAACATTTCACAGACAGCATTAATAACCACAAAAGTAGGAATTAATTCGACGTATAAAATAATAACCACAATAAAACCCCTACGTTAACAAAATTATTATCATGAATTAACAATTTGACCTAATTTTCACAACATCCCGATCCCAATTGTAGAAATCCAAAGAGAATTGAGCAATTGAGAGAATTCAAATTCTAATTTCTTTCACGAAAATTTGAAACGCGACAAATCAGACATCACAAATAAGAAAATAAGAAATAAAACCAATGTCGGCAACGCAAAGACAGAGAAAGAGAAACTGTTAGATGTAAATCTCGAGTGTGAAAGTCAACGAAGCAGAGGCGTTAGAAACTGAAGTACCATTTCTGTTTGCGAGGATTAGGGATCGCCGGAAAACGGTGATGATGGAAGAAACAAGAGATCGCCGGAAAATGAAAGATGGTGTTGCTCCCTTCTTCCGGCAGTGACCTCTTCAACCTTATTTGTGAATGCGCGATCCGAGTGAAACGCGGTTTCTCGTTGTTTCTCCCTTTTATTTAACAAACCTATCCCCGATAATAGCGTCACGGCTTCTTCGCGATTGGCCAATGCCATGTCACTGGGACACGCGGCGTAAGGTTATTGTACCAGGTTTAATACAGTGAGTGACAAGTCGCGTGTTAAGTTAATTAATAAATTATTGATTATAATAATCATTTTGTTTTTACAAAATTATAATAGTAATCAATTGTTGATTTAATAATTCATTCACCTAACATGAATACAATAAGTTTACTTGCTTAATTCACCTTAGAACGGTGTTTTCTTACTATCAGAAAGGGAATGATTAACAAAAATTGGAACATTTTCGCATCATTTAGGTACGTTCCGGATTTTTTTTCCCTGAGTTGTTCAGGATTACACTTTGATACATTTGATAATCTAAATTAAACCCAAATGATAAATGTTTATTTTGCACTATCATCCTTTTTATTAGAACATAGTAAAATTTAAACATTAATTCATCCATACATCAAAATATCACATGGCCTTAAAATGACAATAGGAAATGCCGTGTACTCAGTAGTCCACACATCAAGGTTTAGATAATTTTCTCTATCCTATTATTATTATTATTTTGGGTGTCAAATCTCTCTGTTATTCAAAAGGGAAACAAAAAACTGTTTGAAATATTCTGGTCAACAAAGGCCGCAAATACACGTTGAATAAGGATCTTCTAGGCTACTTTTTTTTTAAAAAAAATAAGGATCTCCTAGGCTCGGAATAAATGTCATTAAACCAATTCAGCCTGTACTTACTAAAGGGGTATCCCAGGCCCAGAAGCATTTTTTTTTCTTATCATCTTAAGATTTTGTTTGAGTTTTTGGGCTTACTAGACTGTACTCATCTTTATAAGCCTTTCTATTAAATTTAAAAAGTACGACCTCATATATAAATATACTCATTTAAAATATAAAGATATTTTATATTATCGTCTAATCATAATCTATCTTTAATGATAAATTTATTAATTTTTAAAATAATTGTTTTAAAATCATATTAAAAATAATTTAGAATCAATTTTTGGTGTAAATTTTTTTATACAAATAATTCCAGAAAGAAAGTACTAATATTGGGTTGGTTTGAGTAAAATTAAATTTATATTTTAAAATAAGATTTTAAGTTTAATCTTGTAAATGGAAAAATATAATTAAGAGAAGAAACCTAACTAAACCAAACAAGCAAAATACTCTAGTAAAAATTAGTGATTAAAAAAACCAATGATTCATCACGCACACCTATATATGGTGGTAAAAAAACCATTGAAGAAGGAAAGTTGGACCTCTTCAAATATTCCGGCAGGCCGGTGTAGTTCTGTTAATGGAAGCAAGTCATTGTCTAAAAACAAGCACAAAAAACAAAAAATCTTGCTCGATTTATTTAACTACCCCGCATCGTACCCCAAAAAATAAATTCGTATACCACTTGTTAATTGTTTATGCTTTCTACTTTTGACACCCAACAAGTTTTAGTTCTGACTTGTCAATTACCACTATAGTCTTTTTTTGGTATTATAGTCTCTCGTTCACATTAAGCACATGTTTGGTTTGGGTTAGATTAAAAAAATATTATTTTTCTTCTTCTTTTAACTCTCTCAAAAAGTGTAAACAATAAGTAATTACTTTTTCAAAACAAATTCAACCAAATAAGTACTAATAATAAAACTCTATTGCATCTACAGTAAACACTCATGCTTCTTCTTAGTTTACCCCTTTGTTTTATATTTAATTCTTAATTATTTACTATGTTTTACGAGAGGCATTAGGCAAAAATGATTGAAACGAATAATCTTCTCTGGCTTGCAGAAACATTTGGTAAACTTTTTGCCTTCCATTTCACCTAAAACAAAAACGCTTCCCAAACATTTCCTCAATAAAAATACATTACAAATAATATTATTTGAAGATTTACGACTTCATGTAAAATAAAAATAAAAAACGACAATGAAAGTTTATATAATTTTGTTTACACAAAATGTGAATGATATTGAATTATTGACGCTTTAAACTTTTTGTGATATATCATATTATTTTCAAAAACTCGGTGGTACCTTTATGAGATGAAGCACGTTGAAGGGGTTTCTTACTTAATTTGATATCACCTTGCCTCTTCCATATTAGCACCCTGCATGTCCCTACTTATCTTACGGGTCTTGGAAGCATAAACAGCAACACGTCCTTTTTAAAATATTTAAAACCCACATTCAACTAATCCTGCCCCACTAATGTGAGCTTTTCATGCTATTTTTTAAACACGGTTCAAAACAAGAATTTGTACCATTAATATGATATGATTAATTGCAATATTAAAAGTTATCATCGCACAAGACATATGTGACAAAAATAAAGATGAAGGGAAACAAATTGACTTTAATTTCATACCTAGGTTGCGTGTCCTGATGAAATTAATGGTTGTAACCCTCCTTGTCCTCATGGGATTCACATCTAGTTTGTTTGGTTTAGTAGCCGCCGTACTCCGTCTTTATATATTAGTCGAATATACAATTTTTTTCTAGAAAAAAAGAATTATATATTGACCATATAAAATTTTACATAGAAATTTAATTATAATTTATTATAAATGATAAGTTTATTCACTTTTAAAATAATTATCTTTAAGAAATTTAAATAATAATTTATGATTTTATGACAATATAAAATTACTTTACACAGTTAGTTAGTGTATAAATATTTTTTTATTTTATGAAATTAAATCACAGGTATTTTTTAGGAAGGTAATTAGTTTAAGTAAAAAAATATCTACAATAATTTTTTTATATTTTATTATGTGTACTTAATGTCTTGAATTTCCCCTTGTTGCTCAAGGCCTTAGGTGTTTGAAGTTGTTTTACTTCAGGTGACTAAGATGGGTGCCTTGTGTAGGCACCTGATAAAGTTAGTAAAAAGGAAAATTGGTGACCCGATACATGGAAAGTGGTTCTTGGTTGGAGATGCTTATGTTCTGAACTTTTGATTAGTGGGATGTTGTTGTGGGTGGAGGTGATTGGACAAGTGTTTTGCCATTTGATGCAAGGACAGTGGTGTGTCTATTTTTCCAGAAAAGTATCCAAACCTTGCATGGTTAGCTTACATTTATGATATGCAAATCTTATAAAAAAAAAATATCAACAAGTATTAATTAGTTAATTTGGTTAGAAATATACAATCTTTTCCTTCCTAAATTACAGGATCAATTTTATATTTCCCAAATCTTATAATTAAAATGCTAATAACATCATTAACTTACAAGTATTCTTCAAAAAACAAAATACATGAAATGTTAAACGATGAGTACCCCTTCATAAGTACTACTTTATACTTTATATTATAAATTTAGAGTCGACAACTCTTGGAAAATTTTGAACAAAAGGAAAGTGAATAATGCGGCCGACATTCTTACGAAGTGTCAAATAGGTGGGTATGTTTAATTATGTAACTGATATTATCATGATATCAATATTACCTGGCTAAATTATTTTGGATTTAAGATTTTAAGTAATAATAATAATAATAAAAGTAAAGATTTATATATTCTTCTAAAAAGAATTTATATTCGTAAGGTATTTATAAAATATATACAGTAGTAACCAAACAGTAGGCCCAGTGACAGGAGAGTTGATGCTTATAATCTTTATGGATAAAAATAATTTCTTTTAAGATATAAATACATTCTTAGATTTTAATATGTTTTTCTACCAAAAGACAAATTTGTAATTCCAGTCGCTATTAATAGCATTGTGAGGCATTGCCAAATTGCCTTCCACCTCTCGTAGCGCATAAACAAGGATTATGCATATTAATTGTTCAGGTGAGCCTACATTATTTGATATTGGTTATGCATGTCTTGGTTATTATTCTTCGTTAGGTGTTAATTTAATCATGTTTTATTAAATTAATGATCTTTTATTACCATTTTCTTCGCTGTCATTGTACGATATAATTCCAACTGGTTCATAATTCGTCATGGTAGGTTGCGTGTCTTTCTCTGAATTTTATGATTCTTTTTCTTTGAATTTTTTAGAGTATTTATCTCATTTCATAAGTGAAAGATTAATTTCTTAAACATAATCAGATATTAAAATTATGATATTTTTCACAAGTTGAGCTCAAGATCGCATGTTTAAGAATCCAAGTCTTTGATATCAGATTAATGTGTGTGAATTTATAGCTCCTATTTTGATTGTAACAAGATTTAATCAAGGTGTTTGTTTGTGTTTATTTATCACGTGATCATTTTATCATTTTAATCCTTAAACGTTAACCTGTCCCATTGCACTTGACACGTCGGTACACTTATGTATATTTAATATTTAATTTTTAATTAGTTAATACACAAAAGAATATCCTGTTGGGGAAATGGGAATGCCTAAGTTTAAAACCAACATCACGTTGCACATTTAATAAACAATTTATGTCATATTACCTAAGGGACAACACTACGAATGAATACTAGCAGAGATTAATTTTTATTTTTATTTTACATTTTTTCCTTTTTTACAGACTTTTTTAATTGTAAAAATGACACAATCAATTAATAAAAAATATAATAATATACAATTTAAGACAAATAATATTAAAATTAAATTTTTTGATATACATAATACTCCTACGAATATTAGTTATAACTTATAAGAATTTGCAATTAAATGACTTTTGCATTCATTATTTGCTAATACGAATATGAGGTATAGCAATTTTATCGGGGACTGTACTTTTATTTTAATCCAACTATATATATGATCATGTACAATTCACTTGGTCAAACTACTCGTTTTATAGTTTCCATACCAGCTATTTCTTAGAAAATAATATTTTATATCTAAAGCAAGAAAGTAATCTATTTAAATTTATCAACAATTTAAACAGTAGCAATTCCGGTCCAAATTCGGTCTTTCATTATTTTATTCAATTATGTGCTTATCTAACGTGAAAAGCATTTTTGAGTACTATGAGAAGTGGAAATACAGGTGTAAAACGGTTAACTCAATCAGCTAAAAAAACGGTTTAGGACTGGGTTGAACCCGTTGTTTTATTAGGACTGCAAAATACATTGAGGTTGAATCATTGATAGGCCAGAAATAAAAAAATATAAAAGAAAAAGGAGAGAGATTAGAAATAATAAGAGATTAAGTTATAAGAATTTTATAAATAATGATAGAATATTATTTTCATTACTAAATATACCACACAACCTGATTTTACTCACTAGTCTTTATAATAATGCCAAGTTGAATATAATCAACCTATTGAGAATGTGTAAACATTCTCCTCACTTGTAAAATACATACACAGATTTTGTTAAAAGAAAGAATAAATTTCATTAGAAACTAAAAAGCTTATGTAGCTTTTATACGAGAGTATATTTATCGATCTTCTAAGACCGATTATCAAACCGTTAAAAGTTGTGGTTCAAGGGTTAATGTTTGAATGGGAATTGAAATGGTTTTAATAAAATAATTTTTTAAATATTTTAATATAATATCTTATAATATTGAAAAAAATAACATAATGTACATAAATTATAATAATAAAAACCAAAGTTCTCTAAAAACTTTCATAAGTCATAATATTTATTTGATTTTTTAAAATCAAAATGATGTTGTTTTGAAAGTTTTTTTCTTAAAAAAATAGTTTTATTAAGTTTTATCGGTTGAAAACCGGTTTAACAATTTTTAGTCGATTTAAGGATGCATTGTTTTTTAAAAAGCATTGGACCGAATACCTGATGGATTTCTCCTTGAATCGCGGATTTGGATTTTAAAACCATGATATTTATTCAGTATCTCACTTTTTAAGAGAAATTAAAAATATAATAGAAGTTATTATTTCTTTAAATGTTTCATTCAGAAAAAAATGTTTTAATATTTTTAGTTTATTTATGTCTATTGAATATTTTTGTACGCGGAATTGGTATAGAATTTAACATATAAAATGAGTTTTGAAGTTCAACCTTTGTCTACATCATGCTGAGAAAGCTCTGATGATGTGTCTGTTTTTAATATTTATTTCAATAAGCATTTAATAAGTCATCAAACCACGCAAAACATGAGAATTTGAACTGCTCTTTACTAAATGATGGAGTACAATAAACAAGATAGGTACTAGTATTGTTTATATAATAATTAAATAGAAGAAGTAACTATTTATATGCATCCATAATTAATTAAATAGAATAATTTAATTCATTGATTAGACTGACCAAACTATAATAATTAACGTTATTTAATATTTAAATAATACTATTTGTTTTAAAATTTATTGATTAGAAATCATGAGATTTATATAGTGATATGTAAGGTTTTCTTACGTTCACATGTAAAGAAAATGATTTATTTAATTGAAAAACACTCTAATTTTCTTTTTGTATACTTTTATTAACAGCAATAATATATTGCGAGTGAAATTTAATTTTTAACCTAATAAATTAGAAGACATCTTTAATCTATGATGGTTGGACATAAAATAAAAAACATTGATTGAATCTTGCAAAAACTAACTTCCAAAAAAATACTTGCTAGCCATGAATCATCTTGTTCTTAACCACCCACTCATTACACAATATTTTAACAATATAGTAGTACTAACATGAATGATTTAAACTTTAACACCAGCCCTCATGACAGATACTACTAGACAGGAATATTATTACTATTATTATTATTGAAGTAGTAGTAGTACTTAGTTACTTTTACAACATTTATTTGGAGTAGAGCAAAATAATTTGTGACACAATATATACAACTTGTGATTTGATGAAGGGCGTCGCTTTTAGAAAGAGTTTCCCACTCTCGAGGACACAAAAAAGAAAGAAGTAAATATCGAGAACCTAATCACTTTGTGGTCACCCCTTTTTCTCTTTGATTAAAGTGTTTTCTATTCTTGTGACTCTCTTTTCGTCTAAATTACCACTTTGCATTTTTTTATGCTCTCGACTACTTTGCCCCTTCCTCTTCCCATTTTGCACCCAACTTGACTACACTCCTCTCCTAGGACAGAGGTGTTTGTTATGACTCCATTTTCATGTACCTTATTATTATTACATTTTACATAGGTTGTTGTCATGTTCAAATTGGTTGTTGACTCCACCCAAATCATTGTGAACTTGTCTAACTTCATCTTTAGTGTATTTTCGTTTCTAATTTTTAAGAATTGAAGATACATATAAAAAAATTTATAATTACTCACACATCATTTTCAACCAATTAAGCTAGATTTGTCAATGAAAATAAAAACACTCATGGACTATTCTTTTGTTCTATTTCTTAAATAGTTACAAATGAACATCACTTTTATAATTTTCTGGTGGAAACACAGGCGTGACCGTGCCTGCATGTCTGCATTTCTATTACGATATCGCATATTTATTTTAGTTTAATATACTTCGTAATGTATACATAATTTTACTTGTTGTGTCTCTTTGTTATGATAACATAATAAATTAATATATTATATTTGTAAATACATGTTCATTTGATGTACATAATTGAATATCATTCTATTTGATAAATGCATTTGTGAAATGTTGAAATGATAACATTATTATGTCACATGTTGAATTTTTTTTCTTATTTTGATCTTTAATTATCTTTATTCTTAGGGTGTATATACTTTAATTTTAAGAATTTTTTTGATATATTTCAAAATAAGATATGTGGTGAAGAGAAAAATAAGAGACATGGAGAAATATATAAAGTAAATATAAAAAAACATGTGTAAAAATTAAAGATTATTTGAACATTTTTCCAATTGTAATTGAAAACAAAACAAAAAATCATTCAAAGCCATGTTCCCTTTTATGTGTTGTTTAATATAACACATATCCATCACACCTGGAAAAAAAACATGATTGACCGAAGCGGTTGAGTTTTCGCGACTAGAAGATATACGATTGTTGCTTTACAAAGGTTATATTATTTTTCCTAGCATTCCAATACTCGACCACAGGAAAAACAATAAAAAATCAAAACCCAAAACTCAATCTTTAACCAATTTCAGTACCCCACTTGAATGTAGTCACAAAATTCCACCTCTAAATACGGTGTTACTGCAAAAAGAAGACTCACATAGAGGAATCAAATATACACGTTCATAAAACATAGAGAATTCAAGCTTTCCAATTTCAGTGGTTCATAGCTAGAGAAGAATGGGTCTATAGAAGCAACTAGAGGAAGTACCTGAACGAAGTGGTTCGAGTAGTGTGAAGTCGCAGTGGTGTTGCAATGGGACAACACAACGACGATGCAATGGGATGGCGCAACAATGAGCAGAGGGATGGTGATGAGTGCACTGTATAGGAGCAGGTGTGGGATGCGGGGTTTGCGTTTAGGGTTGGTGAAGAGAGAAGAAAAGTGAAAATGCACGGATAAATTGTGGGAGTCGTAAAAATATAAACTGGTTCCAAGCACAAAAATGTGAATGACCACACTAGAATAGTTACATTTTCAAGTGTAAAATAAGAAGAAAAAAATGTGTAAAGGAATTGTTTAGCAGTTTATGATAGAACCATGGAGGAGTTAAAAAAATGGAGAGGAAAAGATCTTGTGTTTGATTAAATTCATATTTGTTAATATTTTGTTAATTATGGATGAAGATGAAGAGGTGATTACCAAAAGAAATATTTCCTCTATCCATTGGTATAAATAATATTTTATTAATTAAGGAGATAATGGTTTAATAAAAATGGAAATCAAAAGAGGTATTGCTTTACCTATTGCTATAGAAATTGAATAAGATTGTTGTACTTGGAGATTCCTTGTCTTATTTCATTCAATTGTTACATATCTCGGGTTTTTAATTTTAATTTTTGATAATAAAACAAACCTTTTTAATTTTGGATCTGAATACACGTTCTGGCCATTTTGGGGGCATAATAAATACCCTTAGATATGCAATGCACAAAAAGTTAAAACTAGGACACTACAATATTAGGAAAGGGAAGAAAAAGAAAAGAGAGAGAACAAGTTCTAATGGGTAAAGTGACAAATGGCCTAAATTCTCTCACAATGTTCCCATTCTTGTATTGGATCAATTAAATATTGGCAGAGGAGAGTGGTAAACAGTGATGTCCTTAGAGTATAGTGTCTGAATTCAGCGTAAAGTTAGATATGTGGCCAGGTGCAACTAAACTATTAACTAAACAGTAGACAGATTCTAGGGGGAAAAGAAGAAGGAAGGGAAAAAGATAATAACACCTTGAGAGGTTCTAATCATTCATGCGTGGTGCCTATCTCTATACCTACTCTTTTGACTCTGGGTCCTCTCCCATGGCAGTTTTGATAAAGTACGGGGGTATCAAATGCCATTCTGAGCCAAAAAAGCTTATGCCTTATTCTTGAAATTTTGGTTCCATGCAGGGGCACTTTTGTCAACACAAAAGTACAGCTAACACAAACCCACGCACGCACAGAGTAAACGACTTGGCGTGAAGAAGTTGTCTACTGGCATGGACGGATAGGGATGTGAACACAAAGCAAACCAAAGTTAAGAAAGGCTGTGATTTCTGCTCAGTGGAACTATGCCTTTTCTGCCCTCTATTTTTTTTTTTTATAAAATTTTTGGTACCCATAATACTGTGATCTGATTTATCAGTTTTGTTAAATGATTAATTTCTGATTGAGAATCTGATTTGAGCCATAATTTATAATTTTTAGTAATTTTTTCATCTCAATCAAGACTTTAACTTAATATTTTATTTTATTTAAAGAGATTAAATTCATTACCCTCGTACCAATGATTTGTTATTTTGATCTCAATTTTTTTATTATTATTACTTGTGTTCAAAATATGCAATATAACTTTATATATATATATATATATATATATATATATATATATATATATATATATATATATATATATATATATATAACAAGCTTGTTAAAATATACTATAGTGTTTATTGCTATATTCTTTTGACAAATATTGTTTTTTTGAGTGGATAGTTTGGAAAGAGATAATGGACTATAATAATGTTGAAAACAATTGTGCTATGCTACCGTATTATTCTTATCATCTTGCCTTGCCAAATTCTCCTACTACCTGAGCTCGATGAACAACAACTCATTGCTTTAAAGTCCTTGCCAGCTTCATTCTCCACGTTCAAGTTACCTTCTTTTTTTTTTTTTTACAGTGTGCAGCTAGCTTCTAAGAAATAAAAGAAATCTTTCTGGAACACACTCACGTGCTTGTGTTGTTCTTGTTTGATTCTAGGGCCATGAAGTGCAAGCTAGAAGACCTTCTTTGCTGAGTGATAGTGAAGATCGAATCTTTTTGTAGGTTTAGTTTTGGCCCTTCCTTTTTGTTCTGCGTCTTGGTTGGTAGCTGCTGCTAGCTAACAAGATAATAAGGAGTATCAATTTCTGTTTTAGAATTAGAAACCCAGAATCTTGTGATTCTTTTATTCTTTAAAGGGTATTTGAATTTTTCTTATCTGTCTCTAGTTTCAGTGTTCATTTTTGCATTTATGAAATTTTAAGCTATTGGGGTGGATAAGACAGCATCTTATCAAGGTCACATCTTCTATTATTATTTCTATTTTTATTATTAAGATGTCTTTTTTATTTTTCCTTCCCCTTCAACCTACTTGTTTTTAGTTTTTGGGAATTGGGTTTGTGTTATTGTTGTTCTTCTAAATCTTGAATTTCCTTCGATCACAAGCCTAACATCTTTTATAATGAATAGGTGTGTGTGTGTTAGCCTTGTGGGGATTCTGTGGATTTGACAGCGGTTCTTTCTTCTCTCTCTCTAACACAAGCCTATACCTGGAATCAGCTAGAGTTGACACCCACAAACTGTTTGAACTGTGTCTTTTTAACTTGTGTTGGTTACTGTTGTGGATGAGCTTGCTCCATGTAGTTGGGTTTGGTCTTAAAGTGGGGCATCTACTTTTGGTGCTATGTTGCTGGGTTGTGTCTGTGGTTTATCTTAACTGGTTTCTCAGCAGTGGAATTATTATGGACACCAAGATGGGTGGTGGAGGTGGTGGTGGTAGCAAGATGTGGCACAAAAAATGGTGGGAGAAGATCTCAGGGCAGGGTTGCAAAATCCACCAACAGTACTACCAGTATATTGGCTCCAAGAAAGTTAAGAGAGCGTTGTGGAGGAAGCTTTTGCTGACATGGGTAGTGGGTTGGTTCATAGTATCTTTGCGGATCTTCTGCTACATGAGCTCGCAAGGTACTGAGAAGAGGAAAGAAACTCTTGCAAGCATGTGTGATGAAAGGGCTAGGATGCTGCAGGATCAGTTTAATGTCAGTATGAACCATATCCAAGCCATGTCCATTCTAATCTCCACTTTCCACCATGCTAAGAGCCCCTCAGCCATCGATCAGGTACTAGTCTTTACTTTGTTGTTGCAAATCAGGACCTAATTCACTAATTCCCCACCTTTTGCTTTTAGTCTTTGTTTATTTTGGCTTAATTTTTATTCACATAGGTTTCTGAGTTGTTTCATTGTCATTAATTTTAGTGTCTAATAGCATTATTTTGTCTAATACACAACACCTTTTTTGTGGAGAATTTATTGGGGTTTTAGTATTATATGTTTTGCTGACAAGGTTACTGAACTTGAGCTGCTGGAACATGACCTGATTTCCTTGGTTCCTCCCCTTCTTGTCGGATAGAAAAGATCCCACTTTCTTTTATCCTTCGATCTTTAGTCTCATCTCTGCAAATTAATCTAACTTCCAAAACTTGCAGAAAACTTTTGCAAAGTACACAGAAAGAACAGCTTTTGAGAGACCTCTTACAAGTGGTGTTGCGTATGCTGTAAGGGTGCTCCATTCTGAAAGGGAACAATTTGAAAAGCAGCAAGGTTGGACTATCAAGAGGATGGATACTCTAGAGCAGAACCCGGTTCATAAGGACGATTATGCCCCAGAGGCACTGGAGCCATCCCCTGTTCAGGAAGAATATGCTCCTGTCATCTTTGCACAGGATACAATTGCACACGTGATTTCTGTTAATGTGCTTTCTGGAAAGGTAGGTTTCTGATACTTGTATAATTTTATTTGTGGAGCTAGTCTGAGCCATATATTGTTAATTATGAAAATTGTGAAAATGCTATACAGTAGACTTTGATGTCTTGATGATAATTTTAATCCATCCATTCTAAGCTTTTTATTCCTGGTAGTATGGTTTTTGACTGGTCTTTAGTGGTCATTAATTTTTTTTCCGGAGAATGTTTATGAAGAAAAAACTATCTATGTTGCCATATTGCTTGTTTTTGTACCCTTGTTCTTCCTTTCTCTTGCTTGTGATGATGGGATTGCTCCTGATGGAGAATAGTACACATGAATAGACTCTAATTTTGTGAATATCACAAAGCTGAATTGAGACACGTTGTTCATGTTTGATATCTAAAATCTATGGCAATTTATTTGGATTTATGATTGTCACAGTTATTCACTTGTTCATCAACAGGAAGACCGTGAAAATGTGCTGCGTGCAAGAGAATCAGGCAAAGGGGTTTTAACTGCGCCCTTTAGGCTGCTCAAAACAAATCGACTAGGGGTTATCCTGACCTTTGCTGTTTACAAGAGAGATCTCCCATCAAATACAACCCCAAATGAAAGGATTCAAGCAACTGACGGGTGTGCCTAGTTTTTGAATTTTTTTGCATCTGACATTCATTAGCTTTTTTGGTCAATTTTTATGATTTTTTATCATTCATATAATTTAGCTTATTCCATTTTGGTCATCTAAAGCTTTGAAGTACTACTAAGTAACTAATCACTGTATTCAAATTTTCAGAGAAGATTCATGAAATCTATTAATGTGAGAAGAGTGAATAATTATTGGCTCTCCCCTTGTGATAATTAGAAGCTTTGAAGTTATAAATCTACTTTTAAATTCAATAAAGCCAATGGGAAAATGAAAAAAAATCATGAACACAGTTAAAGAGAGCAGCATTTTTATGTCTTCACTACTGCTTGCTGGGCAGGTATCTTGGGGGAGTCTTTGATGTTGAGTCATTAGTGGAGAAATTACTTCAGCAACTTGCTAGCAAGCAAACTGTAATTGTTCATGTATATGATACTACAAATCGTACTCATCCAATTGCCATGTATGGCTCAAATGAATCAGGGGATTTTTTCTATCACGTCAGCACTCTTAACTTTGGAGACCCTTTTAGGAAGCATGAGATGCACTGCAGGTAAGAGTAATGCTACTGAAGAAGTCTAATATCTCCGTCCTCCTTAATGCTCAGTGTAGTTTGTAAGAATAACAGTGGGTCACCTTGAAATAGGTAGAGGATATATTAAATACACGGTTTATTATTGTATTAATGTCACATGACTTAATACTTCACAATCTAGTGGTTTTGCTGCTAGCGATACCTAGTCTAGAGTTCTTTTATCTGGACTTGTCATACTTTTTTAGGGTCATTGAATCTTAACTATTTTTATTAATACATTACAATGAAAATGTACAAGTTGTCAAAGACGAACTATTCATGAAAATTAAGCTTGATGCTAATGCAGGTTCAAGCAGAAGCCACCATGGCCATGGGTGGCAATAACTACTTCTATTGGTATCCTTGTTATTGCACTCCTTGTTGGATATATTTTCCATGCCACTGTGAATCGAATTGCCAAAGTAGAAGATGATTACCGTGAGATGATGGAACTTAAAAAACGAGCTGAGGCGGCTGATGTTGCAAAATCCCAGGTATGGAACTTTTTTTTAAAATTTATTTGTTGAACTTATTTTGGCTTAACTCATACTGATCATGTGGGCTTTATCAATTGTAACCGCAGTTTCTTGCTACTGTTTCCCATGAGATCAGAACACCAATGAATGGTGTTTTGGGTGAGTTGTCTTCTGTCTACGGCTTAGTCTATTATCCAATTTTTATCTATATTATTTCCACAGAAAAGAAGAGCTTCTTCAGCCATGACCCTGCTCTAAATTGGATTTTCAGGGATGTTGCATATGCTTATGGACACAGATCTAGATGTAACCCAACAGGAATATGTCAGGACAGCACAGGAAAGTGGAAAAGCTCTGGTGTCACTTATAAATGAGGTTTTGGATCAGGCTAAGATTGAGTTTGGTAAGCTAGAGCTTGAGGCTGTGCTCTTCGACATACGGGCAATTTTGGATGATGTATTGTCTCTATTTTCTGAGAAGTCTCAAGGAAAAAGAGTAGAGGTAATATCTCTCTCATCTACTGTTGATTTTTTATCATGATGGAATTTTCAAAATGTGCGTAGTCTAATAGTTAATGGCTCTTCATAATTTTTGTGGTAACTGCAGTTGGCAGTTTATGTGTCAGATCATGTTCCTGAATTACTTATAGGTGATCCAGGAAGATTTCGACAAATAATTACCAATCTCATGGGTAACTCAATTAAGGTAAGTTTATGGTAGAGAGAAGAACATTATGTATAATTCAAGTTACTTAGTCTGATATCCTTCATATAAGTTACTTAGAGATGTTCCCTTGTCCTACATCCTTGCCTTATAGACATGCTACGGTCATCATAGTCTCATGAAAAAAAATCTTCTATTTAGTGTTCTAGCCAAGCATGACTATTAGTAGAGCAAAGTTGATGTGTATTTCTTGAAAATATTATTAAAACTGATTCTGTAATTGTTTGGCAGTTCACGGACAAAGGACATATTTTTGTCACAATCCATCTTGTTGAGGAGGTTGTCCGTTCAATAGAGGTTGACAAAGAATCCAACTCAGAAAATACCTTGAGTGGTTCGCCCGTTGCTGATAGTCGCCGGAGCTGGGAAGGATTCAAGGCTTTCAGTCAAGAGGGACCTCTTGGTTCCTTCTCATCCCCCTCCAATGATCTTGTCAATTTGATTGTATCTGTTGAAGATACAGGTGAAGGTATTCCTCTTGAATCTCAGCCACTCATCTTCACCCCATTCATGCAGGTAGGTTCATCCATCTCCCGAAAGCATGGAGGAACAGGCATTGGCCTAAGCATTAGCAAATGTTTGGTTGGCCTCATGAATGGGGAAATTGGATTTGTGAGCATACCCAAGATTGGGTCCACATTCACTTTTACTGCTGTATTCACCAATGGACACCGTAGTTCAAGTGAGTGTAAAATTCAGCAAATCAACAACCAACCTCAGTCTGCATCTTCAGAATTTGAGGGGATGACTGCATTAATTATTGACCCAAGATCTGTTAGAGCAGAAGTGTCTGGATATCACATCCAACGGCTTGGCATTCATGTTGAAATGGTTTCAGATTTAAAACAAGGTTTGTCAACCATAAGCAATGGGAATGTAGTTGTTAATATGGTCCTGATTGAGCAGGAGGTTTGGGATAGAGATTTAGGCTTGTCATCTCACTTTGTCAATAACACGAGGAGAATTGATCATGGGGTTCCTCCAAAGCTGTTCATTCTTGTTAATTCTAGTAGTTCTTTTAAAGCTAGCGTAAACTTGGGTGTTCATAATCCTACTGTGATCACCAAACCTCTGAGAGCAAGTATGCTTGCTGCCTCACTACAACGAGCCATGGGTGTCCAAAACAAGGGAGCTCCTCATAGAGAGCTCCAAAGTTTGTCTCTTCGCCATCTTCTTCGTGGCAGGAAAATTCTAATTGTAGACGACAATGGTGTGAACCGTGCAGTAGCAGCTGGTGCATTGAAAAAGTATGGAGCAGATGTGGTTTGTGTTAGCAGTGGAAAAGATGCCATCTCTTCCTTGAAGCCACCCCATCAGTTTGATGCCTGTTTCATGGATATTCAAATGCCAGAAATGGATGGGTATGTATGCACCTGGAATACTTTCTTTCAGAATCTGATATTTTTAATATCTGGAGTAATATTTGAAATTTCTACAAACATAGAAAAGAGTTTTTAATTCTTTTATTGATCTAACAGAATAATTGAAAATATCTTACTTAACAGTTTTAACATCAAAGGAAAACTTATTGCACTGCAAAGATTTGTGAAACAAACTAATGTATATTAAGCACACAAGGTGTTTGGAGTCTATAATTCATTTGACAATTCTATGACAAAAATAGTCTTGTCTCATTAAGTGAGGTTTGATACATGATGCCATTGAGCTTGGTTAAAAACCAAATTCTAAGGGATGCTATTTACCATAAATCTCTTTTGATAATTTTCTTTAGTTTCCTTTTTGGTGCTGTGTCTAGCTCCTTTAACTTTCCCTATGTACCAAAGTTTACATCCTGTAGTGTCTTACTCCTTGACTTCTTCTCCAACCTATTTAGTTTCTTGAAAACATGTGATGTGAATCCTTTTCCAAATCATGATGTCCACCACCTTCAGAGAATTATCTTTCAATGTACCAATATTCCAAGCACCAAATCTAATCAGGCACAACTAGTCTAGTTGCTTTACCCACATTTGTCTACAAAAATGTGAAAACTCTTGCTTATTTAATACATTTGAAAGTTTCTGTAGCAGCTCTAGCTCATTTAACACTGTACTCAAGGCATTCAAAGTGTTATTTTTGGGTTACGACCTAGCATTGGCACACATAATCCATTGTTAGTGATCCATGCTTGGGCTTTCAACAAGTTTTATGTTGGTTGTCAAGGGCCTAACACAACCCTCTTCCTTTGTCAGGCTTTGGAACCAGCTATGAGCCCATAAGCGGAGTCAATTCATTTCACAATTCTAAATAAAAAATTATTTGAAAATTTATTTATCTACTTTCTATTTATAAACCCAGAATTATCATTATATTACAATTTTGCTAATAACAATTCTTTCCCAACAGATTTGAAGCTACAAAGCGAATTAGGGAGATGGAAGATAGTGTGAACAGAGAAGTATCTATGGATGACTTTGAGAATATTACAAACTGGCATGTACCCATTTTAGCCATGACCGCAGATGTGATACAGGCTACACACGAGGAATGCCTAAGGTGTGGCATGGATGGATATGTTTCAAAACCATTTGAAGCTGAACAGCTGTATAGAGAAGTCTCACGGTTTTTCCAGTCATCTTGAAAAGAAAATACGGTGCCGAGTTAAACCAGAATATTTGATAATGGAAGCGTAGCTGTCCGTAATCCAGGACACTCCGAAGTGGGCAAATAGGTTCCGAAGTCTCCTGAGAGTAAGTTCCCTATTTAACAGCCAGTGCATGTTTTAGTATTTAACCACCTCAAAGCTTGGTGGTTGTTCACTAGAGACAGAAGAATGCTATCTATCTCATCTGAAAGATAAAAGAAAATGGAACAAAGGGGGATAATATTGTAGAAGTTCAGAAATGGTTCATTCTACCTTTTTGACCTATTTTGTTGTCTTTTCTGCTGTGTTTGAAGGGTTCCCGTTTTAAAACATTGTTTTTGTGGCAGGGAGTGTACATAGGAGCCAAGTTTGATTGGTTGCAATTGAGTTGTAATTGGTTGTTAAGGGTACCAAAACCCATTAATTCTTCTTCCATGTAAAGTCAGCCGAAATGATTGAGGCTGATTAGAAGACTAGGGTGTATTATAATACAGGTTCTGGAGTCTCATCCTTGTGTATGTAATAATACAACTTATAGTAATCTAGCCTAGGCGCGTTACATTTTTATGTGTATTGATGCATGTATCACAAGGGCTTGATTCAGGTGAAAGGAAGAAAATTAGCTTCTTGGCATCAAAGGGGAGGAAGGAAGCAAGTACACACCATCAATCTTTGTATATGACTCACAATAAAGATGGTGATTCGATGTATCACAGCAAGCTTGCTTCCTTTTGTTCTTAACAGTGCTGGAATTCGGCTTGCAAACATGTAACTGATACATTATACTGTAGTGTGAGTGATCCACCATTTTTTGGCCGATTTTTATATTTCCAATTCTGGATTTCCTTTGACTCATTGATTTGCCTTGCACATCTCATGAAATTATTCCTTTTTTTTTTTAATCTCAATAGTAAATTTTTAAAAGCTGAAGTTGCCAATTTTTTATGTCAAGAGTTATCTAGGTGGATTTTAACGTGCACTAACAAGGTATCACTGGGTATAACAGGCTAAGTAATGTTTTAACATTTTATTTGTCCCACACATTTAATGATAAGCAAAGTCTTTATCCTCTACAAATTGTTGTATGGTTCTTCAGCTAAATTAGTAACAGACACGTCTTGTCCGTCATGAAGGAGGATCTGGATTTTACTCTCAAATATTTATCCTCCTTTTTAGTCATTGACACAGAGAAGCACAATTAAATTAGGTAAAACAATTTTTTTGTCATTTAGAATTTGTTTTGCTGCTATGTTCTCGTGGTTTTAATGAATATTTGCCAACTCCAACTACTACATGCTTATTATGGCAGCGGCAGGCCCTTTTGTTTTGTCTGTTTGTTGTACTTTGTTGCTTAATCCATTTAATTACAAAAATAAATAATTTAAAGAATAAAAATATTAATACAAACTTATTTCTTATATATGCTTTTACCTAGTATATCAACTTTTGGATGACTAAAACATAAAATAAAAATAGAAAAAATTAAGAAAAAGATTCTAATGAAAATCAAATTAAAAAAAAAAAAAAAGGTTTCCTTGGGTCAGATAAATCGATCAAGTTATAAGACATGCATGAGTACATAGTTTTAACCTGTCATCCCGAATTTTCTCACTTTCATAGTAAGATCTAAGATAATCCTCTCTAGTTACACAAGACAAAAATATATTAACTTGATTATAATTGTTTTTTAAGCTTCATTTGAAGTTCTTTAAAAAAATAATACAAACTGGTCATAAGAAAGTAAAAAAATTCCAAAGGGAACACAAAATAAATCATTTTCTAAAATGATAAAATGAAAATTATAAATCTGAAAATGTAAAACTATACTTAACCCGTCTAAGTACAAATTAGAATTGACTAGAAAGGCACTGGGCTAAACTAATACCAGTGTCAACGTTTCTCAATGAATGCAACATTCTCAATACAAGTTCTTTTAAACAGCATGCAATGCCAATGCATAGATATGACTCTTCCATGAGTTCGAAATTCGATAAACTAATACTAGTTGGAAAATGCGAGTCCGTCACATCTCCTGGGAGTAGTAACTCGAGTACGTTTCACTGCAACAGAACTGATATTTTGCATTGACTTTTTTCCCAAATCAATGTGAGTTCCAGACACTTGATTCTACAATAATTAACATAGATGCATGCATCAAGTCAGAAGCTTTTCCTCCTCCACCAGCAGGAGACTGTGACAACGTAAAACACATAGTAAAAGTTGCAGCCTTTGGATAAATATCATTTAATTGGTCATGTAAACCGTGCACTATAACTAAGAAACATGTTTCTATGTTTAAGATCACTAAAAATCAATCATATTCAATTTGACTTTGTCTCAATTCATTTCCTAATGAATTAAAATGTATTTGATTTCACTGTAGAAAATCATGATGAAATCAATATAAAAACTATTTATTACTACTTTAAAAACAACTATTATGCACTAATTTAATGTCTAGTTTAGATAGTGGAAGTGGCCTTCCCTTCCCTTATGGCCTTATCAAGTATCAACAATGGTAATGGTTCCTATACCCACAACATTCATTCACAATTGATGAAGGTGTAAAAGAATTTGAGAAATTTGCTTGTTTTAAAGGTGATGCCAAGCCATAGCAGGTTTAGCAATAATTGGGTAATAACCATAAGGACACTTGATTGTTGGGTGGACAAGACTTACACATTTCAGATACCATATGTGGGGCTCATTAGTTCCGTCAATTTCACAATAAATTTTTCCACCGGTTTAGTAAATACTTATTGGTGTGGATATGCATGTTTATTACGTGGAGCAACATGTGACGTCAACATTGTACACAGGGCACAATGATGAAGGGAACTTTGTTCCAACACACTACAACAAAAATGAAAACGAAATATGCATAAGCGTTAACGTTATCAATTCTTGAATGCTGAAATTCAAAACTAGAAATACAAAATCATGTCGTTGAAGCTTCACGACCATTATTTAGTTAGTCAAATAACATCCCATACACTTATCTTTCAATAGGGACTCTCAGTTTTACACATTGTTAGGTTCTTAAACCATCACAAGGGAATTATATATATTACTATTAAAGGCATGTTTGTGTATTTATTTCAAACGAAATGAAAGTTGGTAGCAAAAGGACGTTTGCAAAAGCATTCCCATCATTTCTTTTGCATTCAGTTTGCGTTGGACCATTAGATTTGTCTTTAGAATTCATGCGACAACAAGCTGGAGGAAAGATCAGACATGCACTAAGTTATTTACCTCCATTGTCTCTTAACTAGTAATAAGAGCTACTATAGTTGGTACTAGTGTGCTTGGTGTACAAGGGCCACACTGTTTTTGAATTTGGGAATTCGATCTTTCTCAGGTTCATTAATTTTTCTCCATTATTTTGTATTTACAAGGTTTTGCAAGAGCAATATGACAGAAGAATATAGCTTTTGTGAGAAGTAGAAATAAATAAAACTAACCCTCTACCAAATCTAAAACTAAAGTCTCCATAAATTGAACTGATCGATTAAACTATATTTTGTCAATATATGTATTAAGGTTAGATTCAATTTGGTTATTAAAAATATGATTTTCAAAGCAAATCCAACTGATAAGATTATTCATTGGTTACGTGTTTTCAAAATTACAGTAGAAACTTTTGCTTGGGAGGAGATGGAGTTAGCATATGTACACAAATAGTCTCTTTAAATACTTTTTTTTTTTCACAATCCACTAACCAAAATATTGAATTTCATCTTAAATTAAAACAAAATCTTTTACTTTTTAGTTTCAACCTCACACTATTTTTTTTTAATTTCACTAACTTTTTTTTTTAGTTTTGAACCTTTTAGATTATTTTCAATCTTAAATCTACCCTAAATCTCTAATTATTTGAATAGGAAGTAAAGATTTAAACTTATTATAGAGAAAGTAATTGAATTACTTAACTATAATAATCAAGAGAATAAACTAAAATTAAAACTACTAAGCAATAAAAATCAGATATTGATCATACTAAAGGGATAAAATATAACATTTTTAAATATAATATGCTTTGCAAAGTTATTGTGGTTATGTACCACTGTTAAACCATTATTAATATGTGAGTCGATATGTCCGAGTGGTTAAGGAGACAGACTTGAAATCTGTTGGGCTACGCCCGCGCAGGTTCGAACCCTGCTGTCGACGATATTTTTATTAATAATATATATTTTTACTTTGAATGATTTAATTTAGGCAAGATTTAGTAAATATTTAATTTAAGATGAACAAAATAATACTTGATTTACATTATTTAAAAAATATTTATTAGTACATAAAATTTGTGCGAGATCTAATAAATCACGCGAGTATCAAATATATATCTCACTCAATAATAATGATCATAATATAATTTTGTATGCTCTAGGTGTAAATTTTTCTACACCGTCAATAAATTAAAAATTATTGAGCGTAGCTCAGTTTTTATTTATATTTATCTCAGTTTATAACAACTCACTTATTCAATGCGATAAAATGTATATCGATTTTCACAAAATAACTGTGATTAAGTTTTAAATTTAACTTAGTTGTATAATCGATCCAAAAAATAAAATTTATAAAAATATCTTGGGCCTCATTAATTTTAGAAAAATAATTATAAAAATAAATAAACTTATCATATACTTACTTTTAATAGATAATAAGATTATATTTAACAAAATTAATTGAAAAATTAACTAGAAGATGAAAAATTAAAAAAATTAAAGGATAGTTGAAAATTGAAAACTAATGTATTAAATTAAAAGTATTAAATAAAATTAGTTATTGAAATAATTAAAAAGTATAAAATAACATAAAAATAATAAAATTATGTTTTATTAAAATAGATAAAAAAATAAACATAATAATAGAAAAAATATAAAAAGTTAGAAATTCATATTTTAAAAAATATTAAAATCTATCAAAAAAATTATTTATCCGATAATCAAATAAATTTTTAAGTTAATAAAAATAATTAGAAATTGACTCAAAGGTCTTCCAGAAAATAGCCTAATAATAATATAATTTGGAAAATTGATGGTTGGTACGTAAAAGATACGCGAGAGGGTGTAGACGTGTAGTATATAAAGGAGGGGAGAGAGAGAGAGAGAAGTGGGAGAGAATAGAGAAGAGAGATGGATCCAGACGCGTTGGCAAAGGCATTCGTGGAGCACTACTACAGCACCTTCGACACCAACAGGAACGGCTTAGCGAATCTCTACCAGGAGGGTTCCATGCTCACTTTCGAAGGGCAGAAGATCCAAGGCGCTTCCAACATCGTTGCCAAGCTCACCTCCCTCCCTTTTCAGCAGTGCCACCACTCAATCTCCACCGTCGACTGCCAGCCCTCCGGCGTCAACGCCGGCATGCTCGTCTTCGTCAGCGGAAACCTTCAGCTCGCCGGCGAACAGCACACTCTCAAGTTCAGCCAGGTACTCTCCCTCTGTTAGGGTTTTATTCGCTCTCCGATCCATCGCTTTCTGCTATAAATACTCGATTCGCGTTTCGATCTGCCTAATCCTGTGTTTCGCTGTTTAGTTGTGTGACGGCGTTCTTTTGACGTTGACGCGCATGACTGGTTTCAATACGATTGACATTTCTTTGCATAATAATATAGCGAATATTGCATGTTGCTTTTGAATTTGGTTGCTGATTTGGCTCGTGTGTTTGATTGATTATCGTGTCGATTTGTTCATCTGGAAAACCTAAATTGTTTAGTGTTAGGAGGTTTTAGATTGTTATTAATGCTATTGGCGTGGGAATCTATCACGGAGAGAAGGATGAATTGGGAAGATTTTCAAATGAATTGGCAATTGATTGCCAATTTGTGATCGAGAATCTAGGGTAACTGCATAGTCAAAGGTTTGCTCACAGTAGAGAGTGAGTGGCAAAACAATTATCCATCCTTTTATCATGATAATTTTAATTTAATGGACTTTATTAATTGGATCAAAGTTGTTTTTGGATGGTTATGGATTGTACTACTGAATATCTGTTGGATATCCAAAGGCAACTTGATTTCTTTACTCTCTTCATTGTGCCCTCAACCACACTATTAACCAGGGAAAGTCCTTTAAGCTCTCAAGTTTTGGATGCTTTCGACATGCTTCTTGATCTCAACGTTCCTCATGTGCTCTTACACTGGCTGTTCTTGGTTTATTCATTGATATCAATTTGCTAGCAAAAGTTATTGCACTTTTCTTTATCTGTGCTTGGGTAGGTTATTCATAATTCCCGCCTTCCAAGTTGCCACCTGGCCTGAATCTGAGTTCAATTTGGTGACCTGTGGCCTGTGGGGTCCTTCAAAACAGAGTTTTATTCAAATTTGGCTCAAATCTTCCTGTTCTTCTCAGAAGGACTCAAGGGAATTTCACAAGAATTACAGTAGAATATTTAATGAAATTTCAATCTCTATAAGTAGAGTTTATGATGTACTCATTTTACCTTGAAGTTAGAAGTGATTGCCTCATGTTAGAGGATGGGTTGTCCAAATCCTGTCATTTTACTGAAATGATGGTGCCTACATGGAAGTGGCATTTTATTTACAGTTTTACTTAAACATATTTTTGTTCACCCTTACTATACATGTTTACATGTGCTGCTCTTACACTGGTAATTGTACATTATATTTTTCCTGTATATGCAGAAATATTGTTTTTGGTGGGCACTTCATCTTATTTTCTTGCTCTATTGTTTTCTCATGTACTGTTTCTCTAATTTCTGTCCACTCTCTTTTCAGATGTTCCATTTGATACCAACACCTCAGGGAAGCTATTATGTGTTGAATGACATATTCCGTTTAAACTATGCATGAAGATGTCATATGACCGGAAAGGCCATAGAAGAAGTTTGCCTATAGCAAGCTGTTTCAGATTGCACATTTGAAATTGAAATTGGGTTCTTTTTGGTTGGTTGTGTTGAACGCTTAATTGTGCCTGTTGTGTTTAGAATTTTCTGTTGTGACTGGTTAAAAACCCTCCTTCAAGGATAAATTGTTGAAAGATTACTGGATATTGGAGATTGAAAACTTGAATTTAATATATTTGTGATCCGCGATATTGAATCCAAGCATCTTGATCCAGTTTATCTCTACAAATTAGTTTATGCTTCTTGTCGTAATTTTTTTCCTTTCTATTTGCTTTCCGAACGAAGGTTTGTTTTCTTCACCCTAAGACTAGGCTTGAAAAAGATATTACTGTAGATGCTAGTATAATAAATTGTGGTTAAAAATTAAAATGGGGGTTATGGATTTATATATTGACTTCGATAGCTAATAACATATAGTTGAGGACCAGGTTAAACTTGACTGTCAATTATAGAGGAATCCAAGATTCATATCCATGAAAAGTGGCATACGGGTGAGTGATATAAATTTTCATTTTCTCATGCTGTCAAATTTAATTTGTATTTGACGGTGATGCCAATGACAAGTGTTAGACGAAATCTGTTTCGGCCTTATTAGCTACCATGCAAACTTGTCACATTTGGGATAAACAAGGAAGGAGAAACGAGAAAGAAAAGATCTTTTCTACATTCTAGTCGTTGGGACCCTTTACATGGTCCACACCGAGTGAGAACATTGCTTATGGATTAGTTATTATGAAGATTACTCATTTTGATCTATATAGTACAAATTTTACCTTTTAATTTCTAAACTTAAGAATTATCTTTTAGTTTTTATACATTATTTTTAATACTCTCCCGTCCCTGAGTTTAGCTGAATGAATTAGAATTGGTATGTTTAGGAACTAAGGGATTAAAATGGTATGTACACCAACTAAAATGAATAATTTTTAAATATAAAAAATTAGGAATTATAAAGATTAAATGTGTCATTAAACCTTCGAACCTCGAACAACCCTAATAGCAAATTTTTATTCCAACATTTCATCCAATGATGCTACATTTTCAGAGATACCTTGTAAAAGAAGGTAGCGGCCATAAACTATAACTAATTTGCGAAGATATTAAGAGTGCACGCAAGGAAGTGCGAAAGAAACTTAATCCATTCAATTTGAAACCCCACCCACCTGCATTCAAGACCATTTCATACTGTACAAAGTAACAATGTCCATCGCTATTATCACTATACAATCTAGACTGTCTCAAACTAATAAGTCAGCTTGTTCCACAAATTGATCATTCAGAAGAATGAAGATTAACAAGGCTAGCGTTTGCTCTTAGGGAAATGGATAAAAATCATCCATAAATAAGTCATCTCCTACAGAAGTTGATAATGATGCTTCGTCACTCGTACCCGCAAGTTCAGCCTGCAAGGGAATTGACAATTTATGCATTGACAGCACAAAGCAATTGCACTCTAAAAAGTCAAACTGGTTGATAGCTCTGTATGGTTACTATTTTGTCTTTATTTCTGATTGAGCACGGAATGCCCTATGGAAGCCTCATGCAAAACAATATTTAAATTATTCAACTAATTTATTTACCTTAGCTTGACGATATTTCTCAAGCATGCGATGATATTGCTCACGAGCATCCGGTGAGTCAACCATGGACAGCACCCTTGAAACAGCCTCTTCAATTTCTACATCTAATTTCTGTTTTCGGAACACCTTGAGAATATCTTCATCTTCATTTTCATTGATGTCCATCTCTTGTCGGAAACCTCGTAAACCAGCTCCTTTTCTCCTCCATCGTAGGACAACCTTGTCCAAGATTCCAACTGCCCATATTACCTTGTAATGCTTCCTAACCTGGTAACCCCTCACATGAGCCTGCCCAAATAAATTAGAAATAACTAAGGTTGATAATAATGCCGTTGAAATCAAAGTATGCACGTGCATGCCTATAACCAACTGTTTTTTGGTTTAAAAATCAAATTTATTCACTTTCAGAGTATCTTTAAGTGCTAGTTATATATAAATTAAGAATAATATCCATGTAGCTCTTGGAATTCATTTTGTTTTAGTCAAACTATAAAGTTAACATCTATTACCTGTATCTTCACTACTTTTTGGCGCAATGCTAAGAAATCTCTACGACCTTTCCAACCTCGATATTTCTTCTGAATGGATAAAGCAGCTGAATTATATTCGTGTGAGTTCCGAAACGCAAGTTTTGACATAGCAGAAATCTCTGAAATGGTACCAATGCCACCTGTACTAGCAGTTGCTTCTCTTGCTCTCCGTTTTCTAAAAGAATGTGAGCGAAAAGCAGATTGTATCCGCGCAGCTGCCTGAGTTACATTTCTGATAGCAGCCAAGGTATCTTTGAGTGACGCCTGATCCTCATTGGCAGTAAGATTTTCCTTGGAGACACTGTTAACAGTCCTATCCGCCTGAAGATAAGCAGAACTTTTAGATGATTCACTCTCTTCCAGTGTAAGCGATGACAAATGGCTTGTTACAGCTATCTCTGAAAGATACCCTGCCAGTCCCTTGTGCCCACTGCTGGCTGCAATAGATGCAGCAGTTTTACCAGTTGGATCTTGTGCATTTGGATCTGTCACAGCTCCAGCAGATGCTCCAGAAGCTATAAGTGAAGCAACCATTTTTTCCCTATATGGAATAACAAAGCTTCAGTAAAATAACATCCAAAATAATTTAAAATGGAACAGATAATTATAAAATGGTTTCTAAAAGAAACAAGACTTTCATTTTCGTGATCCTCAGTATGCATGCTTTCCCCATCTTCATTACCTATAAGCCTTGTATAGCAATACTAACATCTTTCACCAAAACTAAATAAATCAGTAAACAAAGTAGCAAGCTCTCTAGAATTCTCTATTACCTTCCAAAACGTGCAGCCCAATGAAGGGCAGTCCATCCATTGATGTCACGGAAATTTATATTAACTCCACACGTGAGAATAGGGTTCAAGGCCCACTCAAAACCTAACCCAGCAACCATGTGAATAATCCCTTGCTCTTTCTTGGACAAAGAGCAGCCTGTCTCTTCATCTTTTTCCCGTGATCTGAAAGAAAGCCACTGTTGAAACTTATCCTTTAGAAGCTCTTCAAGAAGCCAATCAACAGTACCACTCGACGTTCCACTGCCAACTAGAAGAGCATCTATAATATGGCTCCATGAATCATCATCAGCTTTCGGTTTTATTAGAGGAATTCCAGATTCTATGTTGTCATTCTTTATTGTTGATGCAGAAAGAAGCATCTGCCCTAATCTAACAAGTAATAACAGCTCTTCTGGACTTCTAGTGGCTTCTGTTTCGGATTGAGTACATCGAGTGCAACTATTGGTCTTATCATGATATTCAAACTCTCTGACTTCACTGCAGGACTCCCAGTTTCCAGAAGTAATGCACAGAGTAACCTTTCCAGGAAGGTGAGATGGAGCTTCACAAGAGATTACACCATCCTGAATTATCTCAATAGGAACTTCAACATCACCAAACATACAAGCCCATGCAGAATCCGAGGGATGACAGAGAAAAGACCCAACAACAATGACCTATGCATAGAGTATGGAGCTTTAGGAATCAAATTTGGACAAAATCAACACTAAACATCATTTTAAGATAAGAAAGATGAAAGGGAAAAAAAAGAGAGATGACATATATGCCCCAACTTGATAAGTCTTAAATGTCCAAAGACACAAGCTTGAGCAACATTTCCCTAACCTAATTATTATAAATAGACTGAGCTTTATATATAATTGCTTTATACCACCACCACTACCACAAGAATTTCATATAGACTTCAACAAAGTTAAGAATAAATTTTAAAGTTCTTCAGGGACTAGGTTAAGGTATAAGCACCAATAGTTATGAATCAAAAGAACGAGCACTTTCATTGTTCACAAGACACCGGTTATGCAAAGAGTAATAAATCATTGCATAGGGCATGCAAGGAATTGGGCTTTAAATGCACAAACCTTGGTAGTCTCGGTGGCATAACCCCATTCTGGGGAGATAGTCTTAATAGTAAATTTCTGTTTTTGTGCAACAGTCAAGCTTGAATTTGCATCTGGTGGTGCTCCAATTTGGCTTTGGTCAAACAATGTTTCATAGTAGTCAGAATTAATTACTTGTGTTTCCAACATAGAAGAATAGGCAGGAAATTTGACTTCATCAACACCTTGAGGTTGTGAGAAAACAGCTGCTAACATGGGAGGGGAATCAGAAGTTGAAGAAACACCAAAATATACCAAAAAGGTTGTTAAGTTAACCAGGTGAAAGTAAATCATACAGTTTTCAGAATTATTACAGTTGAAGTTGAGCCAGTGACTGTTTTCCTGGTTGGAAACTGGTACCCTTCTTGCAGAAGATACTGAATTTTCCTGCTTTAAGAATCAAATATTTTAAGAATTGCAGAAACACATGAAGAAAATTATTTCAACATCTGAGCAAACATAAAATTGCAAAATGATATAAATTTCATTAAATATGTTGAAGCGATAATTACATTTTCAGCTGGCATGTATACATTTTTCTGAGGTAACTTGACTGCAGATGAGGACTTATGTGATTCCAGCTGCTCTGTCCATAAAGCCTTTTCATTTGCATCAGGGTAACCATGATCTATTAATTCATGATAAAATTCACCACCATCACCAATAACAATAAACACTTTAAGCATCTTTTACCTTCCTCTCTTCCCATTTGATGCTTCCATAATGAAGAGGACAAAAAAACTATAAAGAGCAGAATTTCACTTGAAATTAAAAATATTTAAGTTAAAAAAAAAGGTTTTCAATGGATGAATAACTAATTTACAAGGAAAAACTTCAAGCAGAGGCAAAACCACAATAACTTCACAGACAAACTTTTGGCCACACATGTAACAAAAGATTTCTTAGAGTGAGCAGAGTGCCAGAAACCCACACGTATGACCCATAGATCCTGAATAGGAAAGTGAGATTTAAACAACCATAACTTTTGATCTAGATGGAGTTACAGGGCCCATATGATATCAACAGAAATTTCCTTTCGAGCCTCTTGTTGCAACCAGGATTTACCTTCTAGAGCGTGATTTTGAGCCCAAAATCCATTATATAAGTATACTTTGAGGCTGTTTTAGTATTTTCCTTGAATTTTTCCTTAAATTTAGTGTTTTCTTTGTTTAATTAGGATCCTTATTCAGGTTGGCTATCACTACCCTGTAAGTATGTTGTGTTATGTTCTTCATGGCATCTTTTAAAATAATATCACAATCTTTTCTCTCAAACTTCAAATTTGCTTATTATTGTTAAAAGTAAGTCAATTGCTAACCTGTCAGCCACATGCAATGTATCAAGACTAGAACATTTGATTTATTTTCCTTATCAACCATATAAAAGAAGAAAGACACTTCATTTATTATGTAACATATGGAATTCTCCAATCAAACCTTTACAGCCTGTTCCACATTTTTATATGTTTTTTTAAAGTCTACTGGAGTAATGTCAAATACAAATAAACCTAGCCGTGAGTAAGTTGTTTAGAACCATTTTTTTCCTGGTTACTTGACTTATAATAAGAATCACATATTTCTCTTAAGATTCATATTGGAAAAAACCCAAGTCCAACATTGACTAGAAATAATGCCAAAATAATGTATAAAAATGGGGGGCAACTATCACCCAATGAGCTAGTTTTTGGGGTTGAGTTAGTCTCAAACCCAAATTCTAATAATTCACACAACGCAACCAGCACATACCAATTAGGGAATTATGCTTCGATGAGAAAAATGAAACAGATACACCAAACAAGAAGATGGCTATGATAGTTGGGACCAACTTTAATCTAAACAGGCATACTATGAATTTCCATCAACAAATTACAGAAAACTAGCTGTGCAGGTGTAAGATGCTGCAAGCACAGTTAAACAAGTAGAAGACAGAGATATCTGTATGTGAACAGGTTAAAACACAATATAGATTAAGCACTCAGATATTTCACTGATTTAAACCATGTGTTCTCAACAGATCAAGTTTGTTTAATTTACCTTGCCTTCCATTACATCCATCATAAAATAGCCCTTGATCATCGGGTCTAGAGAAAGCTGCAGATTGCTCTTGATTGCTGATCACCCTTTGATCGTGCTTGGGATTTGAATCATGAACAGTTTCATGCTTACTGCCGAAGGAAACAATATCTTCAAAGTTGTCCTCATTCAAACTTAACTGTACCTCCAATCGGCGCAAAGCTTGAGTAACCTCGAGTTCAGATGAGGTTCCTGATTCTGTATCTGCCCAATCCATGTGACCCATTTTATTGTTCAGAACGAATATCTCAGATGTAACTTTTGTAGACCCAGGACTGGAGAAACTCTGATTAGGTTCATATGAATCACCAAGTATGGATGTTGACCCTGGATTCTGAGTAGAATATGGGCTAGGACTCTGAGTATAGACAGAAGAACTTGGTGACAATTGTGCCCCAGCTCCAGAACTTAGCTTTCCCTATAACATGAGAGTGCATACATTAATGCAAAACTCAAAGATGGGCTGCCCAACAATGTTCCTATGCACACACAGAATAAAACAATATAATCTAATAATTCCGCCCAAGATATCAAATATGATTCTTAACAAGATTTAAGTATATCTTTATTTGAGGCACAAAGCCATTAAATGAAACAATTAGTGCAGAAAAGCAACAGGACATTACAAATCTTAGGAATAATCACTGACTTTGGAAGCATACATGTACATTTATAAATGAAGTTTGAAAATAGAAAATGAGAGAGGGGAGGTGGGGAGAGGGAGTTACAACACAGTAGTAATTATAATGGTGAATAAAAGAATCAACATACCAAACTTAAACAAGAAATATTAACAGCTAATTGACAATTGGACGAGCCATCTACAAAAAGTAAATATGAAAGAATACAGAAAATGTTTGAAATTTCATGGAACAGGAAAATGAACTAAATTATTTGAGTTTCACAGGTGAACAGTAAATAGGAAGGATATGTGTGAAACAACTAATCAGAAACAGGTTAGGACAGTGAGCAATCTTGCACAAAAGGATTCCCCAATTTTTCTGGAGGGACACTATGCACAAGCTACAAGTACTATTATTAAATTCATCTGATATCATGTATCGGAGACTCACCTCACTTGTGTTCCTATAATGCACAAGAACAATATGCTCATATGCCCTGCCATGAAACAATAGCATGAGTGATTATGAATAACTATTACAATAACATATATATATAAGCATATCACACAAATAGTTATGTACATTGAAGGCTGATTCTGTTTCAAAGTCTAGGATAAATTAATCTTGGCAATTCACTTAAAATTTAGTTAACCTCTAGGATGACTTTTTCCTGAAAATTGCATGTTTGTTTTAAAGGATACAACATGTAGTGAGATAAGCTTAATGGTGTGAAGGATATACAGTTAGCTAATAGTTAAAATTTACTCACGGATCCAACATCCAATAGCTCCGCCTCTGGAAAGCAGGGTTCTGCTCTCCGCGTGCATAGTAACAATTTAAGGCTTCAACATTTAGAACCTAGTCATGCAGATTAGTACAATCATTTAGATTGAAGAAATCAATATACGGAATACCATCACAAAAACAAATGTTGGCCTAAACTCGTAAATATAGCAACAATAAGTGAATAATGTTTTTAAAACATGCTAAAAAATAATCACTGAACAGAAATAAGTTATATCTATTGTATATAAGGGGCAGCTGATAGTCAAATCATTCTATTTCAAAAGCATCTTGAGAGTCTTCAATGAAACTTCAAATAAGGATTTTTAAGTATTTTTTAATAATACCATCTGTCGCCATTCACCAAGTTTGAGACATCTATCAAAGTTATGAATATATTTTTTTCTAACAATTCAGGAGAGTCAACAATTTTTCTCCTCTTACATATTAATTTATGGACTGCATTTCTACAACTGAGACCCCCCTCTAGACACCTGCAAACAAGTTTTCCTTTTTCATGGACAACTAACAAATACAACAGTATAGACACAAGTAGCACACCTTCAGCCTTTCGTGTGCTTCTCCCACAGTTCTTCCACCACTTTTCTTATGCCAGTTATGACCATCTCTACGGAAGTATCGCAGGATTCTTTTGTTAAACAGAAACAGGGATCCACCTGTTAAGAAGATCAATTGATAAGGTTAACAATCAGCATTTTATAGTCAATTCTGAAGAAACAATGAGAAAAACTGTCATTTATTTTTATTTCTAAAATCAATTGGATAAAGGGAACACAGATGTTACTGGTTGGCTGTTGTGGGACCTCTTGGGTGAACTGGAACTTTTCATGATTCTGTAAAATGTACATCACTTCTGCAGGCTTCAACCATCTGGCTTGAGCCTCTTGATGCAGATCATTAATATCATACTCGTAACCTAAAACCACATCATAAATAAGTCAAAAAATATAGACCCATCCCATCATCATCAACATTGTTTTCTTTTCTACCTTCTGATAGCAGAAGAATTAGATAAGCCGGGGACATTTTTATGCATTAATAAGAACTGCACAATGTAACTAAAATCTTAAAATTCTCTTTCTCAGTACAGCACCTATCAATTATTCCAATATTCCATATCATTTGGAAGCAAAATGTGTTAGGAGCAGCAAAATAATTGAGTAAATTAAATCAAATTGCAAAAAGCATGCTACAGAGAATATACTAAAGTGCTTTACTGTCAGTGCGAATGTTTGATTTTTACCATCCCAAACAAATTCCAAAACTCAAATGGTCCCTATTGAAAGCACCAATCTCAGCAAACTAAACAAAAATGCACACACAGACATACAAAGTCACGAGTGATGTGGTTCACTTCAACTAGCCAATCAAACCAAGTCAAACTCAATTCACTTCACTGTACATCGCACCAAACCATTAAACATCCCAATTTTCCAATTTCTTTTTCTAAACAAGACATCATAATAATAACAACATTAAGAAAAAGTAAAGACACGTTTACCAGGTGTCATGGTGTTGAATCCGAGGAATAAAAAGCTACAAGTACAGGTAGTAGAACCGGACACAGAGCATTTTTGGAACCGCAGAGGCTGCTAGATTCGCTGCAAACAATGGACCGGAGAAAGGAAGTTGCAAAAGCAGAAAGCTGAAACAGACACAGTTAGCGTTAGTTGAAGCTTATTACAGAGTTGATTTGAGGTTGTGATTAAGGTTGAGGTTTGCGAAACGTGCTTTTATTAAACAAATTTTTTTTATATATATACAATACTATATGGAGACCATGACCAAGACCAAGACCAAGACCAAGACCAAGAGATATTACTATTTACTATTAGATTGCTACTACTATATGTCTTGCTTTTCTCACCTCTTTAATTTATTTTTAGAATATTCAGTATCTATGTGGGAAAGACTTTACACTGATTAAAAAAAAGACTTTGCAAGTTGGAGCAAGTTTGATTTTTTCTAAGCGGTAATCATAATCAGGTAGTCCTTTTAACTTTTTGTTAACTTTAATAAATATGTAGCAGTATTATACACAAAATTTACTTTTTGTTAACTTTGCTAACTACCCTCTTAAATAATTAAAGAAATATCAAAAGACTAAATAAATATTCGATTGCGCGAATAAAGATAAAAAAGAATATTATAAATAATTCTACTCTTCGATTATATTTGTATTTATTTTAAATATTTTCATTTTTTATCTTAGTAAAATATTTAATGTATAAATGAGCCAAGGTGTTTTTAAGCGATATGCAAGGCGAACACATTCATTATTGAGTGGATGATCAATAAATCAAAAGTTTAATCAATATAAAAATATTTTACGTGGATACAAAATGAAAAGTAAACTTTTATTACAAATTTAGAAAATGCCGCTCATATAATTATTGCGCACGGAAATGTCGCCACAAACTAATGATTAAATTGTAAAACGGACTTTTTTTTTGTTACAGAAGTGTAAAACCGACTGAAATGTTTTGTTTTTATTGGTAGTGAAAATCTAATTCCCAAACACAGTTGTTTACCACTACGATTGTGGTTCAAATGTGAGCAAAAGGAAAATACTTCCCTCTAGAAATTCACATTTTTCTTATTATATATATACATATACATGTACATTTAGGTCAACTTAATTATAATATTAATAAAAACAGAATGTCAAATATAAAATGTAGAGTAAAACTGTGAATGAGGTTACTGGGCTGAATATCTCGCTGATCTGCATAGCAATGATATCATCATAAAGGAAGACCTGGTCATTATTAAACACAAAAAGACAAGCTTGCTCGGTGTGAACGAGACTTGAAGTTGAGGATTAATTCTAGGTTGATGAAGATTTATTAGAAGTAGTAGGCGTTTGAGTTGATATAGTGATATTGACTTTCAATATATAAATATGGCATTGACTTCATCCGCATTTCAAAACAAACAATTTCAAAGTCACTATTATTGAAAAAAATGTTTTTAACATTAATTATTTTATACATTCATCAGTTTTAAATCGATGTTGAAATTATGAACATTAAAAGTATCAATGTTAACATCAATTATGAAAATCGATGCTAAAATACACTTTATAATATCGATTTTTAAGAAAACTAATATTGTATTATAAGAAAAAAGAAAAAAAATGTAAAATATGCAAAAATTCAACATCAATTTCAAACAAAATTGATATTGTTTTTTTGTACAATATTGATTTTTGAAAAAATCAATGTTGAATCATGTATTATGAAGTACTTTCTATATCAGTTTTGAAAAAATCAATTTTAAAAGTCTTATACAATATTGCTTTTTGAAAAAATTAATGTAAAAAATGTATAAAAATACTTTCTACATCAATTATAGATCAATCGTTGTTGTTTTCTTGCAACAAAAAAATAATATTTTATTTGTTTTTAGAATAAATCAACTAGAACCAATTTATAAAAAAAAATATAATAATTTTAAATTAAAATATTTAAAAATATTATTTTCATTGTAATATCACATTACTTACAAAATCTTATATGAAGACATTATTAAAAACACAAGACATTCGATATTATTAACAACAAAGAAAATATAACATAATATAACTACCTTCATGAACAACAATAATAAATTTTCTATAACAAGCCAAAGAACTATAACAAACTCTCAACATTACTGAAATATTTTACATTTGATAAGCAACGAGAGTTGTGCAATTCTTATAACTAAATGAGTGCTGATCCCGTTGCAACCATTGCTCTATTGCCCACTACTGTTTTCAATCTTTACTTCACTATCACAATTGACTATTCAGTGTTCAAAGCTTCAAGTTTCTCGGTTTTTAAATCTTTGTTTGAATTTTTAAATGTTGAAACTTGGAAGTTTGGCAAAATCAAGTTGATATAATGAATTATTATTTGGAGAGAAAAGAAAATTAGGGAGAAGGTTTTTTAGTAAATAACTCAATTACATATTGAATTAAAAATACATATTAAATTAGAACTTTTCATAAATAATTATAAAACTTAAGAAATTAGACTAACAAATTGTTTTGATAATTTTTAAAGGAATTTATTGAAATAAATTAAAAAAAAAGTTATACAAATTCATAAATAATTTTTATAAATTTAATTAAATTTCATAAAAAAAATCTTTTTGTATTATTCCCTGAAAATAACTAGGATACATTTGTCTAGCTTGTTCTACATATGGTCTCTTGAAGCCAATGTGAAAGGCATTTCGACCAAAAAACTATAATATAAGGTAAATACTATTTTGATGAGACACGTAAAGCATAGCCAATAAGAAACAATTTTATGTTGACAACAATGACTGCAAAGCTTTATTTGTTGGATTAAAGTTCATATTATAAATGTGTGTGTGATTGTGACTGTCACCGTGAAACAAATATTTTGATCCAAATAGTTAATGTTTCATTAAGCTTCCCGAAGCCAACCCCACTGATCCTGAAAAGGCTATGCATGTGTGTCCACTTTGAGTAAACTACTAATTTAGTCTTTTAACTTTTAAGTATTATCAGATCTCTTAAAATAGTTCCTAAAATAATAATAAAACTATACAAGTAATCCCCTAAGTATTTAAGAGACTACTTAACATGATTTTTAATACTCGGGAGATTACTTTAAGAACCATTTAGGAGAGAGGAAAATACTTTAATAAGGATAAATTGATGGTTTATTCTTAAAATTTCAAGCACATAAGAGGTTTTATAGAATGATAAATTTTTGGAATTTCTTACTGGCCATCTGCTAGCTTCATTAAGCTCAGTCACCCCCTTTTTTGCCTCATCAAAAAACATTTTTGCCCTTTTGATTTGGTTCTTCATGAAGTTCCTCCACTTGTCTGTCACCTTACCAGCAAATATGTCTTCATCTGAAAGCCCTGCTTGAGCCAACTCATCTTGTGGAAGATACACTCTTCCTCCGTTAGCACTGTTGAAAACCAAGCATGTAATAAGAAGAGTGCAACCAAATTAAAATGCAGGTTCATTCTTAAAATCAGTATAAAAATACTAACATATATATATCCATTAAACTTGAAGCATAGTTTGATATCAATTCCACTACTATTATTCATTTCCATCCCCCTATGTTTCTTTTCTCTAGCCAATTATGTGAGACACCACACAGTTAGGAAATCCTATTTAGTTTTATGGACCTGAGAGGCTGAGACAGAACAAAGACACTTTGAAACCCAAACCAGACGTAGTAGCATGAATTGCTATTAATGTATTAACAATAAAAGAAACTCGTATACAAATTTTGACAAGTCCAGAACAAGAGTTAACAGAAAGATTCGCTGAGCTTGCACAGTAATATAAAATAATAAAATACAACATTTTATATGAATCTCACTCAAGCTTTTTCTTTTTGGTGAGACGATACAGTCTGGACATCATATGTCTCAATGAGGTGATATGCATATCATAATCTTCAGGAATCGAGTTAGATATTGACTTGTAATGGTCTAATACTCTAATGCATAATGACACAATGGTGATAATGGGAGAAGTAAACTTCACATTCTACAAGTATTTTGTTCCTAATATTTCTGAATACTTAAATAAACATCAATACTCAATAGTTATGGACTTACTCCTCTTCAACATCTCTAAGTATATTGGTTAGCTGATTTGCAATTCCTAGGGCCAAGGCAGCATTGTATACACTCTCTGTTGTGGCTTGTGAATTTAGTGAAATGCCCATGATTGGAACACTTATTATACCAACTGTCCCAGCAACATAGTAACAACAAAGATATAGTTCATCAAAGTTTTTGTATCTTGGCTTCTTAAGATCCTCAAGTGCTTACCTCCCCAACTATTAAAATTCCAGTCAATCCCTTAGTTGATTTGGAGTTCTCACTATCAACTTATGATAATTAAAAGTTATTTCATTCAAAGCCTTTGCTTGGTGGACAAAAACATGTGTTTAGTGTTGTTTGAAGAAATTACCCTCTAGCTAATAACATCTTCAATAATAATTTCTTTACAGTTCATTTGAAGAAATTACAAGATAGAAAAAAAAAGTCATTATATTCATACAAGAGAAAAGTAAAGAGAAACAACATAACAGATAAGTATTCATGGCTGCCATAGAAATTAAAAAAAAATCCTAGCCCTCTACCAGATCTGATCATCCGTTAGCTCCAGAAAGGAATTCACGATTATTTGTTCTACTGCAACACTGATATTATCATATCAAACTTAAAACACAAAACAAATCAATTAATTAAATGAAAGACACACAACACGACATGCAGTACAACAAACAGAGCCTTATAAAAAACAGAGCTTGAAATGAAAGAGCCTTAGACGCTTCTATTCATGAAGTACAACAAAAATTCCAACAGCACTAGCAACAAAAGCGACGAATACAACTAAAATTCAAAGTATGCGTATGCTTTCAACGATGGAAACCAAAAATAAGAGGAACCTATGCGTGCATGCTACTAAGATTTCCAGGTCGAAGCTTGCGATGATCTAAGAGCGGAATTGAAACCAAACCAAACACAAAAAAATATCGATTCTAAGCAAACAATAGAATCATTCATTCGATTATTATTATTTTTTCCTTGTCTTTCTTAGCCGCCAAACACACAACATCATCTCAGGAGAAAAGAAAGGTGTTTAGAAAGAGAGTTCATTTTTCGGATTAATTTATGGCATTTATTCAATTCAACTCGAGTTTATTTTGTTTTTATTCTCACCTTGAATATTTGCGAAATGCGCATTATACTGGCTATCTTTAATAATCTGTAAATCCTGAATATTAAACATTTTGCATAAATTTAGTGTAGTTAAATTAGGTATATAACTTAATAAAATATTTACACATCATTAAATCTAATTAAATAAATAGATTTCTAAATTTAGTTAATAATATATTTAGAGTTTAATTAATTTATTTATTTTAGACAATTAACTAATAAAAATATATTAAAGATATTTTTAAAATAATTAATAAAACTTATCATATATAGGATTGAATGAAGTGTATTTATTTTTGTCATACAATGGAGACAATAAAATTCGAGTTAAAGATATTCTACAAATTATCCAAACCTTTCTCACTAAGTTGACCCTAATAAGTGCATGCTTGTTTCTCTGGTACACTTATGACAATACAAAATCCTAGACCGCTTCGCCGCAAAAGCATGTGTAACGTTGTTTCTTGAAACGGAGAATTTGGGTTGTCTCACCGACAATTCAAACACACTCTAAGAATGGAAATACAATTTGATTCCTGTTCTATAATCAGGGCCAAACTGCCTATAATTAAGGTTGAGCTATGCTCTTCTAATAAAAGTTCCAAAAAAACAGACCTATTTGGTCCAACTCGATTGACCTAACCAACCAAACTCAACTCTTGAACTAAAGGCCCAAAAAATTGGGTCTGTTTGACCCAGATTAATTAATCATTTTAATTTTTTTTTATAAATTTTAATGAAAAAGGTTTTTAATTTAAAATATTTCGTAGTATAAAAAAACCAAAAATATTTTGCTAACATTTCCCATTCAAGAATCTCATACAAACGAATGACTATGTAGCGTAGGGATGACTATGGTCAAGAGGTCTTTTACTTTGCTCCTCTTCTCTTGTTTGGGTAGTAGAAAACTATAGTTCGATCGAACAACATGTATAATTCAGTTCGATTAATTTTTTGAGCTCTTGGGAATTAGCATTCCTTCTGATAATTAAACGTCTTCTACATGTATGATTTATCCTTAAATATAATTACTTTTTGATATATCAGAAGGAATGCTAATTTTTTTTTTTTTTTTTTGAGGAAAAACGTAGTAGGCAACTTTATTTCAACGAAAAGGCTAAAGTCTTAACACATCAGAGTTGATAAGTCATAAGAGGGCTTATTTGATATGAGTTGTCCTCTATCCAGTACATATTATTATTAGCGAAAGTTAACTTGATTAAAGCATCTGCTACTTTGTTTCCTTTCTATATATAAAAAAGTTCACATGTTTGTTGAATGAATTCAAATTTATCTTTACTAAAATATATAATATAATATGATAAAAAAACAAAAAACAAATTTGATTAATATATTAAGAAGGGAAAACTTGTTCCACATCTTTTTGCGGTTTATACACTATTAATAGCAATACAAGAAATGTGACCGGTGATTGAAAAGTAATAAAGAGATTAAAAGAATGAGGAGATGCAAAAAAAAAAAAATAAAAAAAAAAATGAAAGAACTAGAGAGTAGAATATCATATATAGTTGTATAATGAATCCCTTCTCCTTAACGAAAAGTAATGCGAGATTCAAGATGTGTTGACACGTTATGCTCTTAGATTGCATCAACCTACAAGGCATAGTTGATGCTAATTTTTTGGTTGTCAATTATACCTTGCTTCCTTGCTTCAGTTTCCTCAATCATGAAATTGCCTCAGACCCAGATCAGAATCATTCTTCATTTTCCTATTTAATAAGCTTAGCTTACAGATGATCATCACACAGCATATTCATTGAAAACTGAGAGATCGGTGAAGTAGTGATCACTATCTAAAACTAGTTACTATATTTGTTGTAAAACAAGAAGTAATTTGTATAGGGTGTGATGGCAGCAGATTGGGGCCCAGTGGTGATATCAGTGGTGCTGTTTGTGCTATTAAGCCCAGGGTTACTGTTTCAGCTTCCAGCTAAGGGCAAGGTGGTGGCATTTGGGAGCATGCAAACTAGTGGCTTATCCATCTTAGTCCACACCATCATCTTCTTTGGACTCATCACCATCTTTCTACTTGCCATTGGTGTGCATATTTACTCTGGATAATCAGTACCCCTAACAATGTACCACTATATGTTGTTTTATTCTCTATGATTGGTGTTTTTCTTTTTGTTCCTTTTCTATTCTGGTTTAAATTGTTTTGTTGTGATGTAACTTTTAAGATGTGATCAAGGATGGATGACTTGATTAATTTCTTCTTTCATTTCTCTTTCTCATGGAATATTGATCTATGTGTTGTGCTTCTCTTTGCTCATTTATGTAGAAGAATATGCGAATCTTCAAAGTTTTAGAGGCAAGGGTAAAATTGGAAAACTATTTTTTTACACCCCAAACAACATCTTATAATTATATGTGAAAGAGTGCTAGGAACACACTCTTAACGTGCATGATCGTATGATTGTGTAGGAGAGATATAGGATGTAATGTAAGATGTTGCGGTATGAAAAAAATTAAAGAGTTAGGTGCAATATTGGATTAGATTTGGGATGGAAATTTAGCCGAGGCAGGATCAATTGCTTGACCTAAATTAGCTGTTGTAAGAGTTTTTGGATGATGTCCGGTTCCATATCTCTTGGTATTAGCTAGTTGCGTCTTGCATGTGTTTTCTTTTTGCTGTCTCGAATTGGATTATGAAAGTTAGGCATTTAGAGTTTTACTTGTAAGGGAATGCTAAAGTTTTTAAGCTAACAGATTCCTATAAACGAAGTATAAAACGGTTAACAAATAGTTAGGTTAATTAAACATGTTGATTAGAGTTTGAATTTTAATCACGGATTTGAAAAAAAAATTGAGAGGAAAAATCTACTTCAATTATCTTTTCTTTTATATCACACACCTAAAAGATAATCTCCAATCCCACCCTTGAGTAAAAGAATGGAGACGATATCATTTTGTGTTGTTTGAGGGGGAAGTCAACTAGTCCCTAGCTATAGGCAAATTTTGGGAAGAAAGGGTATTGAAGGAACGATATTGGTGAGACGATACCATTTTCTGTTGTTTGATTTGATGGACACAAAGAAGGAAATAAATGATTAGAACCGTGTGGGTCTTACATAACTTTCTATGCTACGATGAAAGGGACAACAAAAAAAATGCAATTTTATCTGTAAGACACATGAACTTTTACCTCATTTCTCTTCGTCCCATCATGTGTAAAACCATATATATTTTTCATTTTTCTCCAATTTTGCTTTTCAATTCAATCAAACAAAGAAAATATTCTTCCTCTTATTTTCTTTTCATTCTCTTTATTTAAACAATGTAAATTTCTTTTCATGGTATCTTGATTGTTGTTCTTCCTATTCCTTCTGTCCTTCACTTTCTTTTCTCATCCAGCGTGTAAGGTCATATTTAAGAATTATAATATCTGGCAACAGGGACAATACATTCAAGTACTGAATTTGAAGATTTTTTCCCACCTTGAAAATATTTTTATTTGAAGCAATTCTATATTTCAAATTTTACAAAAGTTATAGTAGTAAAGATAAATAAAATAATTGACATCAAAAGGCAGTAGCTGGGAACAAGTCCTGAATTCTTGGTGCTAGCTAATTGTAATAAAAAGTGAAGCCATATCCATGACTCCGGCTTCTAGTGAGAGAAGTTCATGAGCAAGCAAGCACAAAACAAGTATAGTACTGGTCAATTCGATTATTTATTTTTTCATACAAGTTTCCACTCTGATACACCAATTTTTTTTAATGAAGCTCTTGGGAGGCTCCGGCAGGATCGGCGGTGACCGGAGCAGTTTGAAGACCAGAGCCGAGAGCTAGCAGAAAACCCTAGATTGCTCTCAGAGGAAGAAGAAAGAGAAGTAGCAATAATAATAGGTAGAATTTATTTGAAAATTGGTATTTATAGTAAAGGAGGGAGATGGAAGTAATAAACGTGTTGTCGTTTTAAGGAATTCTGGAATTGGAAGTATTTTGCAGAAAGATGGAAATGAAATTTGTATTTGGGGGAGTCAACAGTGTTTGAGCCGTTGAAGGTGAATGAAGAAGAAGAAGAGAAAGAAGGGATGCGTGACGTTAGGATTTTGGAGTTCCCAAGATAAATAAAAGGGGTACTATTTTATTTTTAAAAACCATACATAATTTGTTTTGAGAGTAAAAAGTTAAGCACTCATATCTTCACATGTTACATATATATTTTGATCCACTCTCTGCCGTTTTATTCGTATTTCTATTTAGTTGGACACTTTAGCTGAGTGGCTCTTTGTGTCCAATAACACACTTCTTTTGGTATATATTATTTGCAAAATTAATAAAATAAAAATATTACTATACTTTTAATATTTATAATGAAAAATTAATAAAAGGAACATTAAATACAAATAAAATACATACCTTAAATAAAACCATATTTTAAATTAATTTAATCTTAATTTATAAAATAATTTAAAATTTTCAATTTGTTTTAATAAACTATAATAAATATATTATGTGGCTATAAATAAACAATAGGACGACATTTGCAATTATACTTACAAACTCATTTTTTTAGCATCAAACCCCAATTTCCGCCATGCTCTTATCGGGGGAAAAATTGCCGCCATGCTTATCACGCCTTGGAGGTAAAACACACAAACTGGGAAATAATAAATTACGTGAGACCTCATGACTTGGGCCTCAACCCTCATGGCACTTTTCTTTTCTAGTTTTACTTTTTGTTCGTTGTTGGGCATTATTTTCATTACTAATAATAATTTAAAAAAATTCTGCTTCATTATTGGCATAGTATATGCTAACAGTCAGTGAGATCGAAGAAATGTTAAGAATAAATTTTGTATATATTTTTATAATTATAATTTTTTTATTAATTGAAATTTATAAAAAATTCTAAAATTATATGGATCTTACATTTAATGAATCTCTTTCGTGATATTACAATTTGATAACAATATTTAATTATAAACATTTGATTTGTTAAAATTGAGTATACATGTTATTTGAGATAATATCAAAATATTAATACTCAAATTATTAAAACTTTATATATACTTTTTTTTACTGAAAAAAAATTATATATACCTATAAAATACTATATTTTTTAAGAAGTAATTCTATAAAAATATTCTTAAAATACCATGATCCTTACCTCTTCTTAGTAATGTAAGAGCGTACATAGAAACTTAGGGTTGCAAAGAGTGGAGGGTGGGGAAAAATTATTAGGTAGCCTAATCTTAAAATACCATGATCCCTACCTATATTTTACTAATGTATGTAGCTCATTTACTGTTTTTTTTTTTTTTGGTGAAGTAACTTATTTACTGTCACCAATCTTAGGTTCATCTCTAATTTTGGTCCATAAAAAAAATTCCTAATTTTTTTTATATTACCAACTTTAGTACTTGGATTAACAGAAATACAGAATGCTTACTAAGCACTTGCACTAAAATTGCATCACATGAAATTATTATTATTACATCTCTAAATATAATTTTCAAATAGATAGTTTAAAATATAACTAAAAATAAATACTATAATACCCTATCCAATTCTGGACAGATGTGATCCCGATCCATATGTAACTTTGATCTTAGAGAAAATTACGCTACACAGTACGAGTTTCATAATTCAGTTGCACGTGATTAATTATTACAGCTACATAATTGGGGTATGTGCGGAATTGGTTCGCTGGTATGCGCAAAATTTATTAGGTGAGAAACAACACTCTACTACAGTACTACTGCCCATCCAACCTTATGGATTTTGCTCATGTGTCCTAAATAGAAACTGGTCGCGGAAGTAGCTCAAAGTGCTGTCCATTTTTTTTTATTGATTATTATTCTCTTCTTGAAGATAACATTTCAACTAGGCCTTACCCTTTATTACACAGACAACTAGGCATGTTCATTTCGTTGTGATCTTGTGAGGCATTTCTGAATATATTATCACCGTCATGTTATTTTCATTGATGTTGGAGTGCTGGTGGCTTACATTACAGGAAATTGACTAAATTATTGACTTTGACATTGCGTAACATAGTTGACATTTAATAGGATCTTTTTTTTTTGTCATATCTTTAATAACCCCAGAAGAGATTAAATTAATATTATCATATCATATTTTATTTTGAATCAATAAATATTAATGATTAATTATAATTTTTTTTGTTAGCGGAAGAATAAACTCACAACCTTCTCCTCCACATGATTGTTTCCATTACTTTCACCGTGAACCGTTCCCAAATTTTAGCATTATGAGACTTATAATACCATATGGCATCTAATGTCACTTATTATAAATTAATTAGGCACAAAGTAGTAGCTGAAGCAAAGTTCCCCAGGCTACATTATCTTCAAGATGCTCCATGTTTCAACCAAAATAGAAATAATAAAAGGCAAGTAGCTAGACCATGGCATGGTTCCCTATGCATGTATTAAACACACACTTGGAAATTCAAGGGTTGAGTGTGCAAGTTAGACCCAGAGTAGTGGCTTTCAGCTCCATTAGAGACCTGGGAACAGATTATGCGTCACCCCATCTGTTTGATCACAGTCAATAGACCGTGTCACCACGTTATTGACGTCATTAGTTTTTTCTAGTGCCTCAATCTGCAGCAGGCGAAAACTATTATTGATAGAAATTAGAATGTCTATATCTACATTAGTTTTATTAGAATGAAGAGTATGTTCAGTGTTATAATCTATAAATTGCTGCTCGAATGGGCTCACCAGTTAACTAACTGGTCCGGTAAATAGTTTAAACTTTAAATTAATATAGGATAACGACTTAAATAAGTTTTAGAAAGTATTTAACGTAAATTTTAGCCTAAGATTCCTGTAATGTTTTTTTATACAGCAGAATGTATAAGATTCGTCTAGTGTTTTTTGGTGTATAATGACAGTAATGAGAATAAATCTAAAGTCTTTGTATATCTACCCCCAACCTCCACCACTAGGCCAACCCTAGTGATCTTATAACTTTAAGTGGTATTGAAATATAACTTTAAGTGCATGGCTTTGTATACATTTTGACCTGTTTCTCCAAAAGCTCATTTTATTTCTCAATATATGTTCCAGTTTGAAGCAGCAAAAAGTGATAAAAAAAAATGGCCGTTAACAAACCATAATTGAACTTTGATCCACTAATGATCATTCTTAATCTAATTTGATATTCAGACAAAAAGTAAACAGTAAAATTATGTAATTGCATATGAATGTGTGGAAATAACTTCACATTATCTGGTATATAGTTTAGAATTTCTAGTTATAATTTGTCTCTAATAAAGTGGAATGTAAATTATACAAATTGCAAAGTATCTAGTATGTGATTGTGAATATCTTGAAACTTTAGTGTCATGTGTCTGGTTAGTTAGTTAGCACCATCAGTTTAATATATATGTTCGTACTTAAATGTGAATAAATTTCAATTGCCATACTCAAGATGAGGAATTGAAATATCCTACATCTAAAATTTGAGGCGTTGTGCATAGCACCGACATATATGTGCTCGTATGATGAATGATGATTAGTTCTATCCAATTTAGTCAACCTAGCAACTTAACTTTTCCTTAGTTTTTATAGTCTAGATTAAAGAAGGGGAGGAGGGTGGGGGTGGTGATCCATCGATATAAATGGTTATCAAACACACAAAATCAAGAAAGTCTCACCAATTGCATACCTTTTTCTTAAGATTCACTACAGATTCCATCATCAATCGCATCTGCATAAAAAACTTCTGCATTAGAACAGTCTTAATGTAAAAAGCTGGAGATAATGAGAACAACTGCATCCTAAATTGGAATTTTAAAATTTGTTACCCTGGTCCCAATTGCCATAAGTCATAAGGGAAATCTTCATCAGATAAACTTCAGTAGTTCAAGAGAGAATGGGTTTTCTAAAATAGACCATTAGTTATACTTGACAGCAAAAAGAACTTTGGCAAACGGTTAAACCACAAATTGAGCTTGCAACAGAATGGCGATACTAGTAATGTCATGTATCACTATATAGTTGTGTGAGATGTATATCTTACACAAACAGGATGATGTACAAACACTATCACTAGAATTGAAGAGATCTTCATAGTATAAACATTTCACGCCCAGAATAATTAATTCTAAAATGATAGAGATTTGAACAGAGGAAAGAACCAAATTAAGCAGTTGAGAAATACCAAAATTTATTTTGATATATATCTCAAACACGGCACTAGAGCAAAGCCTTTTGTCCTTGAAGTAAAGGTAAATAATAAGCTCACCTTATTTTGTAAAAAAAAAAATGATTTTGTTAAGAAGAAGGCGGTCTAAAATCTGTTTGGGAAGAAGTTAGGTAAAAGTGCAGCCGAAGTGGCCTGGGAAGAATTAAGCTTTGGATAAAGTAGTCCCCTCCGGTATTTGGTGCCATCAGAGTTGAAAATATAGGACAAAGTTAAATACTCAACTTTCATTCAAGTATGAAGAATGCAGTGGAAGAGTTGAAAACTTGACCACTAGTTATAGTTCAAACAGGCTTTGATACCTTGCTAAGAAATCTACTCACCTCACAGCTTAAACTGTCATATAAAGCTATTGCATGCCCGAGCAAAGTTTGCTGCCAGAGTTGGTAAGACCCCGGCAAAAACTGATTCTATAAATCTACAACCTGGCTTGAAGATTATTTCCTTGACTCTAGGGATACAAATCATATGTCTCCAGTTAGCAAAACAACCAAAATTCTAAACAGATAAACACGCAACATCCGGACACAAGATTGAATGAGGCTCGGTAAGTGTGTTTATATCCTCGAGAACAAAGCTTTCTATTATTGATTAGAGCAAAGCCATGCTCTTAAAACTTTCTTTAAAGTTTAAGAGGGTAGTTAGCAAAGTTAACAAAAAGTTAATTTTGTGTACAATACATATTTTGATGGGGAAACTGCAGTTGATAGAATCCTTCAATAATTTGACTCCTTCAGTATCCAAGAAAAGGATTGTTCAAGAAAAAAGTACATTCATACATATTGTCCATAGAGGTATATATAGATGCAGACTTTGCCGAGTTAGTTGTAAATAAAAGGTCCTCCTCTGGATATTGCATGTTTCTGGGAGGAAACTAGTAACATGGAGGAGCAAGCAAGAAGCAAAACGTAGTTGCTCGGTTTAGTACATAAACAAAATTTCAAGCTATGACATACAATATGTGTGAGAGGTAATGGAAGAAAATTATTGTTGATGACCTCAAAATAAAATAGGAAGGACTTATGAGGTTGTTTTGTGATAACAGTTCAGTTATTAGTATGGCCCATAATCCTTCCTCCTTTAAATATCCCTACAGGACATTTTCATTGAAGAATGTTCAAAATTCAAATTATAAGTTTGCTATCTAAAGTGCTTTTTTCGTTCAAAGAAACCCAGAGCATAAAGAAGAAATAATTGCATCACATTCCTTGAACAATAGCTTTTTTTATTTTCATTGTCAAAGCTGAGTGATGTATAGTTTACGCTTAATAAACTGAAGTTCGTTCACTGAATAGAGTGTAAAACCTTTGCTGATCTGATTCGCGAAAGAGCAGCATGAGTCAGTTTCTCTAGTTCCATAAGGTCAGACACACTCAGATGCTCAAGTTCAGAAACACCGAAGTGCCTGCAATGAAATTTAGATCAGTGATTCGTTCATACCTTAGCGTTGCAGGAGACAAATGCAAAGGATCACCTTTTGATCATTTGAGAAAACGCTGAACCAGACCAGATATCTGCAATTTCAAAGCATAGTTCCTGCGACTAAATAATAATAATAATAACAATATTAATCTCGACAGTGATCTATTTTTCCAAGCGACAGTTCTACATTTTGCATTTGCTTCAAATAATTCCCCTAAAACAACAATACAACAATATTTTATGTATCACTTTCTCTTGCTCACCCACATTTTAGACAAGGAAATTAAAATACAAGCTCGGTGCACAACATAGCATATTTTCATTTGAAAAGAAAGAGAAAAAAAAATATAAAAAAACTGAGAGAAAAGCAACAAACAACTTGGATATGCAAGTTTGTGTCTTCACTCTTCAGTGTATGGACAACTTTACCTTTATTGTAACATTAAGAACTATGTCTATAACATCGACACCCCTAGCTTTCATATTGAAATTCTCCTACTTTATTGTTTTAGTCCCCATGTAGCCGCTATCTAGAATTCTATATGATTCATCCTTGTTAGTTGTTACCTTGCAACTGTTACGAGACATTTCAGTTCATATATGTTTACAGTGATAACTTTCTAGATGTTCTTATGGCAGCTACGGTTATATTTTCATTCTTTATATTGTATGAGAAGTGCAATATATTTAGCATAGATATGACAAGTTCCGTACCTTTGTGTCAGTACCGCTCGCTCCTAAATGATCCCAATATTGCTGCACGACCTCGGCCAAACTGAGAACATTAAATTCACGGAATTTTCATTCCAATATTTTTTTGTTGATGAGAATTTTTATTCCAATATTGAAATAACTAAACAACAAAAATGCATGATATTTGATAGACATTGGTCCAAGCAGCTTAACAGGTCTTTTTTTCGTAATACTATTGTGTTTGGATTAACTTACAATTATGCCAATATCGATTCTAGCCAAAATCAAGTTAAAGCCAAGCAGCAAATAGTTGCTTCAACTTTTTCAATTTTTCACGGTGATTTTGAGGTTCAAAATTGTTTCTAGGAGGTATTCAAACACACTAGTAGTTAAAAAATTATTGTTAGTGTGCGTACAGAAACGAGATGAATGAAAATAATAAACTTAAGGGGAGGGGAGGTTATCCCATTTCATTGCAATGGACAAGCTTCAGCAATTGTTTACCCAGGAAGACTATACACCTAGTCCTTTCAGGAATTGGTTTTAGTTCATATTAGCTAAAACAACCTCATAAACAATAAAATGATTGTTTAGTAGAAGTATTAGAAAGAAAATTAGGGTTAATCATATTGGTGTTATATTAGTAGTTTTAATGGTCAATCATATTATTATTAGAACGAGAGTGACTCTTCAACTCTTCATCCTAGTATTAAGAAGTAACAATGCACCTTAGTATTTTTCCACCACTTTCACTAAATTCATGTCTTTTCATGGAATTATACATCAATCTTCTCATGCTTACATTCCTCAACAAAATGAAGTTGTTGAATGGAAAAATAGACATTTGATAGAGATAACTCCCACCTTGTTGATCGTAATGTTTTCACTCATTTTTGGGGAGATGTTGTTATCTTTGCTTGCTTTCTTATTAATCGTATGTCATCTTCTGTTTTGCAAAATCAAATTCCTCATTCCATTCTTTTTACTGATCGACATCTATATTTACTTCCTCCATGCATTTTTGGTGTATTTGTTTTGTCCATAACCAAATCTCTGGATGTGAAAAATTGTTTGAAAAATCACTCAAATGTTGCTCAAGGGGAATCCACTATAGTTTGTAAACTTCACCACTCTCTTTATGGCTTGAAACAATCTTCTTGTGCTTGGTTTGGACGGTTTAGCACAATTATTCAGGAATTTGGCATGTCTTGATGTGATTTTGATCATACAGTCTTTTATAGACTTATCTCCCAAGGAAGATGTATCTATCTATTAATTTAAGTTGATGATATCATCATAGTCAGGGATGACTAGGATGACATTGAAAAGTTGAAGAGTCACTTTCAAATCAAGGACTTAGGTTTACTCAAGCCTGAGGGGTGTGTTAGAATATCTTGGCAATCATCAAAAGGAGGGGATCAATTACACAAAGACTTTTGCACCCATTATAAAATTGGGAACGGTTCGCACAGTGTTAGCCGTAGCGACCAAACGAGCTTGGGAATTACATTAGATGGATATGCACAATGCATTTTTACACGGGGACCTTGAGGAGGTTGTGTACATAAAGCCGCCTCTTGGATTTCTTCCTCAGCAATATGGCATGATGTGTAAACTCAACAAGTCCTTATATGGACTCAAACAGGCGCCTCGTTGTTGGTTTGTCAAGCTGTCCGCTTCACTAAAACACTATGGATTTCGGCAATCTCTGTCTGATTATTCTCTTTTCGTCTTGCAAAGACCGGGGATATATATATTGTAGTGTTAGTGTATGTTGATGACCTAATCATTTCGGGAGATAATCATGAAGCTATCACCAAATTTAAAGCCTATTTACACAATTGGTTTCACTTGAAAGACTTGGGGATCCTCAAATATTTCTTGGGTGTTGAAGTGGCGCAATCTTCCACGGGTATCTTTCTTTATCAACGCAAATATGCTTTGGACATTATAGCTGAAACTGGACTTCTGGGAGCTAAGCCATCAAATGTGCCAATTGAATAGAATCATCGTCTGGCACTTGCAGCAGACTTGCCTTTTCCTCATCCGGATCAGTATAGGTGGTTAGTAGGTCGTCTCATTTACCTCTGTTTTATTATACCCTTAGCTTTCATATTGTGTGCATGTGTTGTCTCAATTTATGCAGACACCTAAAGAGGCCCATTGGGAGGTTGCTCTCCGTGTTGTTCAATATCTGAAAGGGAACCTAGGACAGGGTGTTTTGTTGCGTAAGGATTGTGACCTGCAACTATCTGGTTGGTGACTCTGATTGGGCAGGACGCCCTTTAACTCGTAGGTCTCTTATCGGATGATTTGCTCTACTTGGATCTTCTCAATTTCATGGAAAACTAAGAAACAACAAAAAGTATCTCGCTCCTCTGCTGAGGCTGAGTATCAATCCATGACAGTTGTAACAGAAGAATTGAAATGGTTAAAATGTTTTCTCCATAGTCTTGGTATCTCTTATTCTCAGCCTATGCGACTTCATTGTGACAGTCAAGCATCGCTTCATATTGTCAAGAACCCGATTTTTCATGAGCTCACCAAGCACATCGAAGTGGATTGTCACTTCATTCGCGACGAGTATCTCACTAACAATATTGCACCTACTTATGTTTCTGTAAATGCACAATTAACTGATATTATTACTAAGACTCTTGGTCCCACTCAGTTCACCTGTTGTGCAAGTTGGAGATATGTAATTTACATGCTCCAACTTGAGGGGGGCAATGATATCATGATGAGATAACAGAATCTGTGTGAAATTATGTGTGATTATTATATTATCTCATATTATTAGTCTGTGATCATGTAAATCAATTTATTTTTAGTCTAAATGTAATCTTAGGAGTTTTATTTGGAGAATCAATCTGTATAGCTCAATCTTAAGAGATTTTGTTATAACTCTTTTGTATGTATTTATGCCTTAGCAAAGCATGAAATATAGGACAAAATTATTCTGTCATAGAATCCTTTAAGTTGGGTCCTAGCTAGGCTTCCATAACAAAACTCATATTAAAGATGTACTGCACATAAAATCATTTTTGTATTTTTACTTGAACGATTTAAGCTTTGGAAATAATTGGCTCTTCACATGGCATCACTGTGTTTCTTTTCTATACATGACCACGAGTCAAAGTTTCGGAATTGCACCAATTATCTAAATAGAAGTTAAAATATGTTAGATATTAAACCAACAACAACAACAACGCCTTATCCCACTAGGTGGGGTCGGCTACATGGATCAACTTCCGCCATAATGTTCTATCAAGTACCATACTTCTATCCAAACCATTAATTTCGAGATCCTTTTTTATAACCTCTCTTATAGTCTTTTTGGGTCTTCCTCTGCCTCGAATTGTTTGTCTTCTCTCCATCTGGTCTACTCTCCTTACTACAGAGTCTACCGGTCTTCTCTCTACATGCCCAAACCACCTAAGTCTATTTTCCACCATCTTCTCTACAATAGGCGCTACTCCAACCCTCTCTCTAATAGCTTTGTTTCTAATTTTATCCTGTCGAGTCTTACCACACATCCACCGCAACATCCTCATCTCCGCTACACCTACTTTATTCTCATGTTGGCTCTTGACCGCCCAACATTCTGTTCCGTACAAAATCGCCGGTCTTACCGCAGTCCGATAAAACTTTCCCTTTAGCTTGATCGGTACCTTTGCATCACATAACACCCCCGATGCTTTTCTCCATTTCATCCATCCTGCTTGAATGCGATGATTCACATCCCCTTCAATTTCCCCATCATCCTGTATTACAGACCCAAGATATTTAAACCGTGTGACTTGAGGGATAATATGGTCTCCTATTTTCACCTCTGAGTTAGAAACCCTCCTTCTTTTGTTGAACTTACATTCCATATACTCCGATTTGCTTCTGCTTAGGCGAAAGCCATGTGTTTCTAGAGCTCGTCTCCAAGTTTCCAACCTCTCATTCAACTCCTCCCTCGACTCTCCAAGGAGGACTATGTCATCTGCAAAAAGCATGCATCTCGGCGCTATCTCTTGGATTTGTTCCGTGAGGACATCCAGAATTAAGGTAAAAAGGTAGGGGCTAAGGGTTGACCCTTGATGTAAACCAATTGTGATGGGAAAATCGTCTGACTCTCCACCCTGTGTCCTAACACTAGTCGATACCCTATCATACATATCTTGGATAGCTCGAATATATGCAACCCTAACCCCTTTCTTCTTTAGAGCTTTCCACAAAATCTCTCTAGGCACTCTATCATACGCTTTCTCCAAGTCAATAAAAATCAAGTGCAAGTCTTGTTGGGCCATGCGATATTGCTCCATCACCCGCCGTAATAAATAAATCCCTTCCATGGTCGACCTTCCCGGCATGAAACCAAATTGATTCTCAGTAACTTGAGTCTCCTTTCTTAATCTCCGTTCGATCACTCTTTCCCATAATTTCATGGTATGACTCATGAGCTTGATTCCCCTATAATTTGCACAATTTTGTATATCCCCCTTGTTCTTATAGATTGGCACTAACGTGCTTCTCCTCCATTCCTCCGGCATGCGTTTTGACCTCATAATTTCGTTAAAGAGTTCGGTGAGCCACTCAAGACCTCTATCTCCAAGAGTTTTCCACACTTCAATAGGTATGTTGTCTGGCCCCACCGCCTTACCATTACTCATTCTTTTCAACGCTTCCTTTACTTCCTGTTTCTGAATCCGACGATAGTACTTATAGTTCCGGTCCTCTTCTCTTGTGTCTAGACTGCTAGAGTCATATCCATATTCATCATTAAATAAGTTGTGGAAATACGCCTTCCACCTTTCCTTGATATCTTTTTCATGCACTAAGACTTTGCCTTCTTCATCCTTAACACACTTTACTTGATCCAAATTTCTAGTCTTCCTCTCTCTACCCTTAGCAAGCCTATATATAGATCTTTCTCCGTCCCTGGTTCCTAGAGCTTGGTATAGTCCGTCAAAAGCTTGGGTTCTTGTCTCACTCACCGCCTTTTTGGTTTCATTTCTAGCTATCTTATACTTATCCCAAGTTTCAGAATTTCTACACCTAGACCACTCCTTGAAACACTCCTTTTTTACTCTAATTTTGCTCTGAACATTTTCATTCCACCACCACGATTCTTTACCCCTAGGTCCAAAACCTCTAGATTCACCCAACGTCTCTTTAGCCACTTTAATAATCTCTTGGGACATCTTGTTCCACATATCATTTGCACTTCCTTGTGATTGTCCACACCAACCCTCCCATATCTTTTGTTGGAAGATTCCTTGTTTCTCACCCTTCAAGTGCCACCATTTGATCCTTGGTGCTACCAGAGGACTTCTTCTCTTTGCCCTATCTCTAATTCTTACATCCATAACCAAAACTCTATGTTGGGTAGTCAAGCTCTCTCCCGGGATAACTTTACAGTTCAAGCAATACTTCCTATCAGACTTCCTGATAAGGAAGAAATCTATCTGAGAACATGTCCCTCCACTTTTGTAAGTGATAAGATGTTCTTCTCTTTTCTTAAACCATGTATTGGTTATAGAAAGATCCAAAGCCTCCGAAAACTCTAAGATGGATTTACCCTCCCCATTCATCTCCCCTAGGCCAAAATCCCCATGCACCCCCTCAAAACCTCTAGCCACGCTACCTACATGTCCATTGAGATCCCCTCCTAGGAAAACTTTCTCTCCTTGGGGTATATCCTGAAGTACCCCTTCTAGATCCTCCCAAAATTTTACCTTAAAGTGTTCTGCTAACCCAACCTGAGGTGCGTACCCACTAATAACATTAAAGGTGTCCTGTCCCACTACCAATTTTAAGACTATGATACGATCTCCTACTCTTCTTACATCCACGACATCCTTCTTCCACTCCTTGTCCACAATAATCCCTACCCCATTTCTTGATCTGATTTTTCCCGTATACCACAGCTTAAATCCCGAGTTGTCTAATTCTTTCGCTTTTTCACCTGTCCACTTAGTTTCTTGTAGACACATAAAATTGATCTTCCTCCTCACCATAACATCCACTATTTCCATAGATTTTCCAGTAAGTGTGCCTATATTCCATGTACCAAAGCGAATCCTCCTGTCATGAACTAGCTTCTTTACCCACACCCGTTCACGAAAATGTGGGAACCCTTGCTTACTTTTCACTACATCCGGGCGGCGATGCAGCGGCCCTTGCTCTTTTAACACTGTACTCGAGCCATACAGCGCGTTGCTTCCGGGCAACGACCTAACATTCACATTATTACGTAATTGATCCATGTCATAGAGATTCGACAAAGTTTAACGTTGACTGTCGAAAGCCTAACACAACCCTCTCCTTTTATCCGGGCTTGGGACCGGCTAAGAATAACAAAGCTACCCTAGGCAGGATTTGTTAGATATTAAACCATTCATACATTTTTATTTATCAATTAACCCTTCTGCCACTCCCCTGGATATGGTACAAGGTATGAAATGGTGGCACCTGTACCCTGACCATGCAGTTGATATGAAGGTTTTTGATACTTGTCCAAACACCCACACTGTCAGGATGAACGCTATTTTTGAGTCTGATTCAGTTTTTCATTTTCCAAACATATTTCTCAAGATTTCTGGATCTCATATTAAAGATGCTTTTAATGAATTTGGTTAAGTTTGAGCCTTTACTATAATATTTAATTTTCATTGGACGCCTTTTTACTATGATCCTTTGCTCGTGGCTACCTAATATTAGAAACAATTTTTCTGATTGTGAATCATTTATATGATAATTTATTTCTTAGGTTATTCAACGTGTTAATTTAATTAACAAGTTGAAAACTCAGTTGTAAGCCTAAATTTGTAGATGACTGCTAATTAGAATATAAGTAATTGTATTAAGTTGGAGTTGTACCCTAATTATATGATACTGATAACTAATTTAGATAATTAATAGTAATAATTAGTATCTACATAATATTGTTGATATCTTAAATGAATTTGATGTTAGTGTGTCAACCTTTTCTTGATAGCCTTTAACTTGTATAAATATTGTTTATTACAACTGACAGACTAAGATCTCAGGGAAGTAAAGCTTAAAATCAAGAGGGATATAAACTTCCATTTATAATCCAATTTTTCTATTTCACTACTATGCCAAAATGAGACACGCACTCAATATGCTCACTCAGACACATAAGATTATAAGATTGAAGGTTTCTCATTTTTGTCATAGCTCCATGATCACTAGCTACTTTAAGAAATTCTAAAGCTACCTTCCATGTTTGAACATGTTATTGTAAAAGCCTACACTAATGAGTGTACTCTCAATATCATTTTACATATAATGAAAGTAGATAACCGGAAAGAGTAGCCTATAATAAAAATACCAAACCCTTAAGTCGGCATAAGGAAAAAAAAGGAAGCAAAGCTACATTGGGAAGGAACAACTAACTTCAACCAAACAAGTAGAGCAAAAAATAAATTTTGGATATTAAACCACCAAGGCGGTTAGACAGTAAAAACACATGGTGAGTAAGACTACAAGGAGGCATTGAGATTGAATGACAGTTTTTTTTTTATATTTATACTATCGACAAAATATATATTATTATTTTTTAGATTTAAGAATTTTATTTAACCTAGGAATAAATAATATAGGTAGTAATAATATAAAGAGTTTTATAGTATACAATTACAAATCATTGTATATAATTATAACGGAGTTATATGTTTTTTTGTCAAAAAATAACCGAGTTATATGTTTGAGACAAAATTTGCCATTAATTGATCAAGTAAAACATGAAAGAAAAAGAACATTAGCAATATAAATATAAATATATGACACAAAATAGATAACAAGATGTAACTAATAAACTATATAGATTTGATTATCACCATTTTCAGTCTTATATCCATTAATTATCATTTTTACTAAGGCTTTTCGCAAAAGGTAAAAAGTGAGAGCTAGACAAATGAAAGCGATTGAACATTTTTTAGCATATCGCTTCAGCTTGGTTGAGACAAATGTGAGAAACGTGCGTATTATATCAAATCAACTTCCACTAGTGCAGAGAGCAGAGACCACAAACTTATCCATATCTAAGGCTCCGAAAACCGTGACAAATTTGACACGACTCTGCTAGCTAATGGATACTACTTTTGCAGTTTGCACTAGTTAATCAAATCATTCATTTCTATTTTTAGTTTCCAACCAACCAAAAGCAAGCACACAGCAAAGCAAACAAATCCAAGTACAGGAAAGGCATAAAACGGAATTAATTTCATGTGCGACGTGACGCGATGCAAAGAACTTGGACACATATAAGCTCAAGTGTACGGAACGGAAATCATCGATCAAGGTACTACTCTATACGGTACTGTACGGTTTGCGAGTACCTGTCACCGTTGCAGAGCTCGTAGAGCTTTCCGGTGCTGGAGAAGATGAGCAGCGCCACCTTCGCATCGCAGAGAATGGATAGCTCGCGAGCTTTCTTCATCAATCCATTGCGCCTCTTGGAGAATGTTATCTGCCGAGTGCTTTTGTTCTCGATTCGCTTTATCTCCACCTTCTTCTTCCCCATTCTTCTTCGCGCCGAAACCCTAGCTAGCTTCTTTTTCTATTCGGATTTCTCTCTTTACTATCCCCGACCTTCTACTATTATCTCTCTCTCTCTCTCTCTGTTCTGTTACAGCACTTAGCAGCGAGAAAGAAAATACTGTCCTTATAAGCATAGGCTTAGCGTGCTGATTCCTGATTCGACACGTGCCGAATGACCAGATTGCGATTCAAGTTAATAATTTATTTTCTTTTCATTTTTTAAATATTTTGTTTTATTTTATTGTACAACAAGTAAAAAGAAGTCAAAGCCACATGCCCACATGGTGTCGTGCGGTACAATTTTGTGAAACGTAATTAATGTAATAATAACATCTCTTTATATCAATTTATTTTAGATTTTAGAAATTAACGTGTATACTTTACCGTCATCCAATTATTCATATAATTATTACCTAATAATGTAAAAAAATTATATTCACAATCTATTGAAATTAAAATCTTTATTTTAGATAATATTATTTTAATAATTAAAATTTATTAATAATAAAATTTCAAAATATGCATTCAATACCTATTTAATTACTAGTTTATTTTATACAAAAACTAATTTAATTTAAAATTTCGAAAAAATGATCCTCCTCGTGCATTTGTATTTATTACTGAAAATCCATATCGATAACATAAGTGAAGTCCATTTAAAAATAAGTAGGCTGAATCTAGCTAACGTGTCAAAACTCAAAACACTAATTATAATTAATTAACTTTAGATTCACTGAGGTCACTGGCACGTGTTTCAGCCATTCAGGCCAACAAGTGGTGCTGCAAACATTATTACTGGTACTAGTGGCAGTATTCTTGTTCGTATCCGAAGGAAAAAAGAAAAGTATTTCTGTTCGTAGTCCCACGTAAGGATAGATATCATCAGGGCTGTTTACGGATTAAATTGTATCAGTTTGAAGAGAAAAATTATTTAATTTAATTATTTTGATTTAGTTAATTTTTATTTAAACGTTTAAATTTTTAATTTAATTTTAAATAATTTAGATTAGATTGATTTTTAGTTCTAATTTTATTTTTAATTTTAAATAAAATTTAAGATATATGATAAATGTAATACAAAATAATTTAAAATATCAAGTATTTTATTTATACACCATTATATAACTTATAATATAACATTTATCCATCTTAACTTAAATAATTAGTAAAAATATTTTAATTAAACAATTTTTCATAAATAGATATAAGTTATATATATATATATATATGATAGTTTTATAAATATATAAGAAATAAAAATAGAAATAAGATATATTATAAATTTATGAATAAAAATATATACATATTTATGAGTTTGATTTTGATCGGTTTTCAATTTTTTAATTTATTTGATTTTTGATTTTTTGGATCGATTTTTTTTGTTTATATTGAATTTGATCTATTTATGAGCATCCCTAGATATAATTAGTCTAATGTAAAAAAAAATACAAAGGTAAAAGAAATGTTAAATTAGCATTGTTAATAGAGAGCATTAACAGGTAATTTGGTGAATAAGTAAAAAGCAGGTAATTCATTCGTATATTAGTATCATCCTAAATGGAAATTAACGTCCATTCTATATTGAGTAGAAAGATTTTTCTTTTTTAGAAAGTAATAAATAACTGATAAAAAAAGAAAGAGAAGATAAATTAGATAAAAATAGAATGGAAAGAAGAAAAAAAAGGTAGATGTTTATAATTTGTCTATCAATACCCTTATTAAAAGGGAAGAAACAGTAACCGAAGCAAAGAAGTGCAGTTTTATGAAAGAGCACACACAAACAACACTGCTTAACTTTGTTCCTACTTCATACACGGTAGACTAGACACTTACAGCTTCATTACATCCAAAGCCATTTTCTTCCTTCTTTTTTGTTGTTTTTTTTTTCGTTTTCAAATAAAATTGGAACGGCAAATGTGGTGCAGTGGATCTTATGCAGGAAACGCCCACTATGGTAGCCATCCTGCCATGTAATTGCTCATGCTTGGGCCTGCTGTCACCACTGATACTGGATCAGGCTGATACCTGCACTTGAACAAAATCATTATTAAAAAAAAATTGGAATCTAAAAAACTTTGGCCAAAAATGAAAATGAATTCTAATACCATTATAGTTATGCTAATCAAATCAACCATCTCATGTGACCTCACATCTTTACTAATCATATTTACACCAAATTTGTCATTGATGCATTTATCTACCTTACTAGTGAATTAACCATATTTTTGGGGTGAATAGTGAATTAACCATTTGATACAGTTTACAAGAGTAATTAACAGTTGTCAACTGTAAAGTGATCAATGATTGAGTCAATTAGCAGTGAGTGCATACCCAATTTGTAACGTTGGCTCACACTCCATTTGTTGAAAGAGGGCTTCACCATGAGTTTGAGCTGGATTCCTGCCATATCCCATCTCTTCAACTCCGGGATTCAGTTGGAGTGGATTTATTTGATACCCTTCCAACTGCTACACAGCAGACAAAAACATTTATACCCATCAATTTTCGATATCACAACATCAGTCGTATCTTATAGCAATGTTTTGGTCTTGCATAATTCTTATCCTTGGTAATTTAACTTAATTATATGAACCATATACTTTGTGGGATGATGCATATTTACATATATAGGTTGATGAATTCTAAGTTTCTAACTTACCCTTTGTCTGAGAGACCTGTTAGCCTCACTTAGCAAGTGCTCCTACACAAGTGACATATATAAATTGGTGAGCAAAGTCAGGTATTGCAGAAGATGGTAAACGGGGGCAAAGGAAAGTAAAATTGTTTTCATGCATACCTTGCGTTGAAGATCAGAGAGCTGATCCAGCATGAACTGGGTCTGTAAAGGAAACAAACTTAACAAAATAAATTACATATACTACATTTTTACTTCGAAATTACACATTTTGAGATTGATATATCTATAATTAGAATTATGTAACCGAGTTTCTCTTCACTAATCAATAGAGAAAGAACAGTAATTTCCTTGTTAGTTAATTATCCCTTTCCATTTTAATGGTAATAATGTGCCCCCAATACTCGTATTTCCATTTCTTGTATTACTCAGAGCATTAAATGAGCTTTGACCATATAGACATAGGGATAGTTCAAGATTGGGCTCGTAATATGTTCCTAGATCAATAATTTCATATCGTAATTGGCAAAAGTTGGAAACTTGAGTACCCTTGTTGATCTTATTTGCTTCAAGGACGAATCTAGCTGCCTTTCAAGAGACTCCAGCTCTTTGCTGCTTAAAGGGCCAAGATCTTCTCCCATAAGGTTCCTGGGAGGGTAAAATTAGTTAAATACAACATTGAGATGGGTATTTATTTTCCACACTCTTATTATTACATCTTGCACTTTTATAGCATTTCAAAAAATTTATTTCAAAATATAAATTTATATTTTAGAATAAATTTTTTGGAATGCAAATTGAGTTGCAGGATAACAGTGGAATTGTGGGATACAATAACCACTTCGATGATATATAGAATCAACCAATAATTATGAGCCATATTATTAAAAGGCGCAATAGGGCATCCGTACCTCTGGGACCGTTGTAGGGACTCATAACGTGCCTTCAGCTTCAAGTACTCCTGTTGACTGCTTAACTCCTAGAGTCGTGGTAGCAAAATCAAACTTTATATATATAGTTAAAGGAACAAACTATATAATTAAATTAAGGAACATATATATATATATATATGTATATCGATTCTTTTGATGTTTTTCCTTAGTGACCTGGACAACTTCATTCAGTTCGGGTATTATTCTACTTGCACACTCTAGCCACGCGCAAACCTCTCAGCCATGATAAACGGTTGGATAAAATATGTTTAAAGTCTTTGAAACATTATTAAATTTAGTTTTTAATTTTCTAAATAATAATTAGTTTTATTAGTTATAAATTTTAACTTTTAAAAAAAAGCATTATTACTTATTGATATTCTGACATATATATCTAACATGTTGCATTATGTGTCATCTCAAAATGATCTTTAACTTAATGTAAATAGATAAAAACTAGTTAATAATACTAATAATTAATATTTGTGAATAAAAAAAATTAACATGAATAGATATATATCACTCGATGGTGACATTTTTTTTTGAGGGATCAATGGTAACATTTAGAGACTTCTAAAAAAAATTATGAGAATTAAAACTAATATAAAATTAAAAGACTAATTACAATTAAATTTAATCATATATATAGTTACTAAAAATATTTGTATAATTCATAGCCAATAATAAAAAAAGCTTTTATAAAACATATATGCTAACATTCATATTCTAAGCTTATCGTCTAAATTTTGTTTATTGGCATTGCTCTAATGCATTTAGTAATCCAAGTTCTACTTCATTTATCTTTTTTCTAGGTTGAGGAATACCGAAAAAATTCAGCGTATTAAAGTTTGCAAAGTCGTTGAGCTGAGTAGAAAATACTAGAGTAAACAGGCATGGAATACACAAAAATTAAGGAACGGTTCTTTCACACGAGTTGAGGAAAAATTTAACCATAAGAATAAAAGATTTAATGGATTCAATTAAACAACTGACGTCGCAAATGATTGTTATTGTTAAATAGGGTTGTGTTACAATAATACTATAAGCATATTTGCAACAAATAAAATTATGCTTAAACACGTACTGGTATATTAGCATTTCAGATTAAAAAAATGTATTTATGAAATTATGCTGATATAAGTAACTAAAACATGATAATGACGGGATGGCGTGAATATATAAACATGCAAACACAAGTTTAGAACACAATTCATGAACATACACACTAAATTACGTTAATTTGAAATCAGTGATAACATAAGACACGTACGTAAATTAGATATACTAGTAATAACATAAGGCAAATTAAATCCACCCTCAAATTAAATTTTATTTTTCTACTTTTCCTCTCTATGCAAATAGATTTCAACACATAATACATTCAAATAAATGGGATCTGCTATAAAGTGTTTTACTAGTATTTCGTCAGGCTATAATTGGAGGCTCACCTTAAAAGCCCTTATATATGAAGGACATGGGCACCATATGCATGAATTTAGGAACTAGATCAAATCTATGTAATCAAATTGAAACTGTGTAAGTTATGAAACCTGATTTCCTGTATAAAACTAGGCAAGTGTATGGTGCTCGATATTCCAATATGATGATCCAAAAATCCTTCCAATTTCTCTGTTCGCCATACCTACCTCAATTACTAGATACTTTTTAGCCATTGCACTAAACGGGCCCAGATGACATACAATCAAAAATTCTTGTGTGGGAAACTATTTTTGGAGCAAATATGACATACAATCAGTCTAACTGCTCCAAAAATATATCTGACGAAACCGAAAACAATGAAATAATCTACTTTTTACTTTCTTTTTGCTTTGCAAAGTTACATAATGCAGCTTGCTATCACTGTAAGCTTTAAGTTGTTTAGGCATTAGACCAGAATTACAAAGAAGTGCTTGGTTTTTTTTTTTATGTATATGCTTTTGTTAATTTTTAAAAATATCACTTTTAAAATTTATGTGTCCTAGTTTGATATTTTTTTCTATTTTATTTTATTCATAAAACCAAAGCTCAATCACATTGATCCAGTGGATCCATATATATTGTGGATCTCACTTACTTTTTTAACATTATATCAACCAACAGTATATTAAGCAATTTAATATTTTTATAATTATTAAGAGTGTATTAACTGAAATAAGAAAAGAAGTCAAAGCAAACACATTGTATTTTGAACTTTTCTTCAAGAATCATACAATAAGCTAAATTAATTATACTGTATATTATGATAGTAGCTTTTCATGAACAATATTAAGCTTTATTTATAAAAAAAAAACTTTTTTTTTTCAAATCCCTGGATTATGAATTTGTAGTTGCGTTAGGTTATTAGTTAAACGTTTTACAGCACAACAAATTCAATTATATCAGTCAATGAATAAAAAAAAAACATAACTTATGTTTGTTAAAGAAAAAAATTACGATTTCAGTATATTTTTTTTTTATCTCCTTGAAACTATTTTTCAAGCTAGAACTATAAGGTGATTTTACTGCATTTGCCTGTTGTTTATATAACCAACAAGATAAACCTCTGATCAACCACGACACACTCCATATGTCGGCAATGCTAAATGTAATATAAAACAGTTATACCCCACATTAAGAATGATTATAGATTTATAGTAAAAAGTTGCAGGAGCCCCGATCCTTTGTAAGTAAAACAAAAATAGAAATGGATGAGGTAAAAAATCAGCCATCAAATTAGGAAAATTAAATGGGCAAAAAATGCATTTAAATACGATATAGATGGGACTATTCACCATTACCAAGGCTTCCCGTGTAGACACATTAGCCTCAGGCGCACCATAGTTACATTTCTGGTACCTCTCTAGCGTTTTGAGCATGCTGCACGTTTTGAGAAAAAATATATATTTGTATAATTAGATGTCAGAAGTGCTTAGTACTTACAAAATGATCCAAGATAATAAATTGATTAAAACTACATTCTAGAAATATAAATTATTGCTCAGTATCATTAATCAAGGAAAAATTATCCCATTTCTGAAAACATCTTTTTGCTTCAATTATGCTTTAAGTCCAACATCAACAAGAAAAGGGGCACACATATTTTCCAAGCGAAGAACAGGAACAACTTAAGTTAGAAATGAAAATAATTATGAGAAGAAACCCCATTTAGAAGCTAGGAATGGGAATGCTCCTTAAATATAGGACAAACCATAAGAGTTGCAGAAAATTGGTAAACGAGTTGGAGTGGAAAATCTTAGGACAAGTAAGTAATGTTTTAGTTTTAGGGCTACTATATCGAAAATCATCACATGACATCAACCTTTGAATTTTTTGACCAGGACCAAAGAAGGTCACCGGTGACAGAATTTAAGGGACCAATCCTTTATTTAGATGAGAAGAAAGAAAACAAGATGTAAGGAAAAACACACTTAAACTGGAGAAATTTTTTTAAGTTTTTTTATTCTATAAGTTTTTATTTTTGAATAAAAATGAAACAAAAATAAATTTTTAAATTCTCTTTCCTTGTTTTTTTTCTCTCTCCGTTCAAAGATAAAATTGTTTACACAACATTTTATAATACTATATTTTTCTCTATTAAATCAATTATTTTATCTCATAATTTTCTTATTTTCTCTTCTTATCTGTCTTTATTCTGTATTTGTACAAACTAATTATATTAATACAATTTCCCAATTATTGATGTTAATACAAATTACAAACAAATTGTACAAAAAGATAGTGTTGGATTAGTTTGACAATGAGACATGAGACTGTTTTTCGTTGATAAACGGGATAACATTCGGCCATCAAAATGAGTCAATTACAACAGTTATAGAAAAGAAAACTGGTGTCCTATGAATATAGGTGAGAGGTAAGATCATTTGTATGGAGTGTCACCTTTTAAACCCAGAAGAAAAAGGACGGAACATACTAAGTTACTAACAGAATTTTCGGTACAATAATCAGATCTGAGACGACCAGAGTTGCTTCCACAAACAAAATATACGAATTGAATCTTCGGAAGACGCAAATTAATTAACTATTTGAAACGCCAAACCAATTAACAGAAAGTGTCTGTCTATGCAGACAGGAATAATGAGGTGATTGAAAAACATGAATTTGGTGCTGATTTAACAAAAGGTCTCTATCATGAAAAACGTTCATCAAATGAAAAAAAAATATCTTCTGTCAGTAGTAAGTAGTAACATGGAGAAATAAATTAAGCAAACGATTGACTCCAAAGTGAAGAAAACCCCATCTTGCTCTTTGGTCATGATTGTGGATCGAAAACAAACAAGCCCCAGTTAATTAAGTATAAATTGAAGGGATTGACCAAAATAGAAAAGCACGCAAGCTAAGGCAAAACATAAAATAAATATTAAAAAGCTTTAAATGGGAGAATTAAAAATAGAACACTACAGAGAACGATAGATGATGAGAGGTGCAAGAGGAAAAAAAATAAATAGAAATAAAAAGAAACCCTAGGCCCCAGAGAGATGTGGATGAGATGAGACATAAAATATTTTTGTTTAGAAAAGGGGGCGTATTTATTTGACAGTGAATAAGAGATGAGTTACGTTGTTGGAGCGATTTTGAACATTGAAACCAAAAGCAGACTAGGAGCTAAAACTCCAAATGGAACAAAATAGTAATTGATTTATATGCTTCTTTTACACAACACCCTAATTACACCGAAAAGAGGCCTGATCCGAGACTCCAAAATTACTTTTGGGAAACGCTTTTGAACCAGATCTGTTTGACGGAGCAGAAAAACGGCAATCTCAAATGCTGGGTTTTGCACCAAAAGAAGGAAAGAAAGAAAGAAAGAAAGAGAAAGCTCAAGACTCACCTAAAAGCAATTTAAAATGAAAAAAAAAAAAAAGAAAGAACAAAAATAGAGTGGATACAATATAACAGTGATCCTCTTTTGCTTAATTTATTTTATGTATATATGTCTGTCTGAATGTTCGGGTTAAACGCGTTTCCAGTTGCAGATCTAACAGCAATGCGTTTGCAGAAACCCTCAACCTGCTAAAAACGCAAAGACATTTCACCGAAACGGAAAAACCCGAACAGTGGAAATTGAAAAATCCACTTTTCTTTTTCGTGTTTTCTCAAACAAAAACAAAAAAAAAAGCTGGGGAAACGCCAGCTGGCTGAAAACAAACAGCAAATATCAAACGGGGAGAGATTTGAAGATCTTTAAAGGCAAAAATAATAAGAAAGAGGGTTTTATTTATTTTTTTGTTATTTCGTTTTTTCGTGTAATTTGTTAACATTTTGGTGAATATATATCTATATATATATACCTTGAACTGCTGCAGAACTCGTACAGTTTTCCTCTATTGGAGAAGATGATGAGAGCAACCTCGGCATCACAAAGAACGGAAAGCTCGTAAGCTTTCTTCAAAAGCCCGTTCCTTCGTTTTGCAAAGGTCACTTGCCTGTTGATCTTGTTCTCAATTCTCTTCAACTCCACTCTTCCTCTTCCCATTTCTCTCTCTCTCTCTTACACACTCTAATGTCCAATAAAGGGAAAAACTAAAAATAAAAATTGGAATAAACCAAACCCTGTGAATATTTTCGTGGTCCGCTCGCTACTGCGTGTATGTCTTGTACACGCATATATATATATATTTATATAGCCACGAGAGATGGTGTCAATGAGCTTACATTAAAAATGTATACAATAAAAGGGGAATATTATATATTATGATTTGTATAATTATTATTATTTGTGTGAATGTGAGCAAAACCATCTTTATCAATGCCCTAATGCAAACTCCAAAATCAAAACCCCTTGTACCTGTCTTTTTCTTCCCTGCTATCATCCTCTGGTGTGTTTAACACACTGCTAACTCCATGACAATGACACGCCTAAGGAAATCAAAAGTTTCGTTTTGTAAGTGGGGAAGGCATTTTCTGCGAGCTAGCTACACGTAAAGTGGACCTAATTTTAATTAAGACTAAGGATATACTTATAATAATTTTTTTATAATTTATATTTGTTTTCTATCACATCACTGGCTTTATCTATTTATTTTTCTTTTTTATTCTCATCTTTATCTAAATTAAAATGTAAAATTTTATGTATGAGTACCATTATCAAATTTTGAAAGCAAACTAAAATTATTTTTTTATCGGCAAAATAAAATTATTTTTTTATCGGCAAAATAAAATTTATTAAACTTGGGTATAGGGGTATCGCAACCTATACACATAGTATAATGTCAGTGCCTTCAGTCCTACTACCAAATTTTATTCTATTCTATAAACATATTTTCATTGTCGATTCAATCTCTTTAATTTTATCAAATTTTCAATTGAGTTTTATCTTCCTCTCATCCACATTTTTTTGCTGGGGTTAAAGAGACTAAATTAATGTTATTAATTTGAAGTATAAAAATTAACTAATTCGTTAAATTAATTCATAAGAGGAAAGTGGGATTGCATTGGAGGGTAGCAAGAAAGCCATTGAAAGAAAACGCAGCAGCGATCATTTGTATAAAGTATAAACTACTTCCTACGTACTATATGTATGAAGTGCCATTCTAACATTTTTTTTTCTTCTAAATTTTATATTGTGTTATAGTATGAAAATAAAAATTACTCACTAGATTTGGCCTAGTGATGGGATTTGAATAGTTTGTACAAGATGAAGGTTTAAACTTTGTTGTTGACATTATACATAGAAAAATACAAGAAAAAAATTATTATCATCTTAAACTCTGTTCTTTAAAAAAAAAACAGTAGTGTTAAATAACTGTTTTTAAGAGATGAATAGTAATTACAAATAATTATAAGAAAATTATTTTACTAATCATTACTTTGAGAACAATGATTAAGAAATCAATAAATAAAAAATATAAAGAAATAACTATTTAACTTGCGTTTCAATTTTTTTTAAGATTACAATATTATAGTCCGTGAATACACATTTTCCTTTTGTGAATAAAGGAAGTAAACATTGGTAGGGAACCAAGAAGTCTAAAGCAGTTTGCTTGTTTGCCTTAAATTTTTCTTTAGCTCGAAGGCATGTGAAATGAATATTTCATTGTGAGTAATTATGAGATTTTCTTCCAATTAAGGCACCAAAGATGTAAAAAAATGAAATAGTTTATTTTTGTTTAATCAGTATTAGAGTTGCTTTTAATTTGATTTTTCCTGACTGAATGCTAACAACTTTTGCTAATAATAGTTTTCATATGAATTGGCGTTGAAAGTTAAATCTTCAGATTTAATTCACGCATTATTATTATTATTATTATAAGAATTGGATTAGATAAAAGAATGGTTAAATTTATTATTATTTTGTTAGGCTTATACCTTTACATATAATATTATTATTAATTTGCAGTAGGAAACAATATTCTATAATAAGAATGATTATTAAAATATGAAATAAGAACTTTTCAAAATCTGAAATTATGCAGCCACGCTGGGCGAGTAGTATCTCGCTGAGCAAGCAGTGCGCATTACAAACAAAGCTTCTTGTTGGGCAAGTCTAACTCGTAGGCCGAGTCCTCCAGAACTGACTTCCCCAGTAAGCGTTTATTTCAAGTCATTTGCTTAACGATGATTTGTTGCTCAAGGTGGCACATATAAGTCACAAAGAATACATTCTCCTCCCTTTTCCTATTCTTAGGTAGAAACTCCATGAAAAGCATGAATCCATGAAGGGACTTCTAAACCATTGTAGAGGAAGTGTTTGTGAACAAGGTAATAAAGGCTCTTAAAAATCTATCGATTTCTTCATGGCTTTCTTCCTTGATAATCCATTCATGAAGAGAGATATTCACTTGCAAGCACTTCTCACACTGTTTTAGTGCTCTCTCTTCAACTTTAAGTGTCTTTCCTTCATCCTTTTCTCTTGAATTATGCTCTTGGTCAAGACTTTGCTCATGTGCTTTGATCTCTATTAAATTTTCTTCCCTTATGGCCAGAAAAGACCTTTAATCAATTTGTTGTGCTAGCTTCCCAACTTGAACTTTTAGATTTATAATTGACTTTTCATTAACTTAAAAGCTAGCTTGGGAAACTTCAATGAATTGAATCAGCACATTTTCAAGATTGGAGAGTCGTCTATCTTCTTCTGGTTGATGATGAGGGTCTGAGTCTTGCTCCCTAAAATTTCCCTCAAACTAGAGATTACAATGGCCAGTTGAATGTTTTGCTCCATAGAGAACATTAAAAGTTTGCCAAACATTGACCCTCAACTGCTTGAATTCAAGTTGCTCAGACAACTTCTCTAGTTGATTACTAAGAAGTCTTTGTTGCGTGAGCATAATACTCCAAGAATCCTTTATGTATCAATCTAGAGTTCCTAAAAGATTCTACTTTGCATACATGAACTCCAAAGAAACATGAAGGACTAGAGTACCAAGGGTAAGACAAGATAACAACTTAAAAGGAATTAATGAGTGAAAAATAAAAGAGTGAAAGAATAAAGAATCAATGCTTAGAATATGAAAATAACACAAATTGCCTAATACAAGAAACAAGTCCCCGACAACGGTGCCAATTTTCTTGTTGAATCCATAGCAAGCGTATCAAAGTATTGTGCAAATAATATAAAATGGAAAGTCTAAGTATTGTATCCACATGGACTTGTTTGCATCAAGCTATTTGTGCAAATTCAACAACTACGCAATGGATAATTTGGATTTTTTTTTAAGATGATTAAAAACAATATATGAAAATAGAACAAATAAAAAGTGAGCAAAAACACAAACAGTTGGTGGGCAATAGGATTCAAATGCAAATTAAATGAAGTGTTGGGGATTTAGATACAGTAAGCTAACAATCTTAGTAGTTATAAAAGTTTATTTATCCAATGTTCATTTTAATCCTACCTTAACCTACTATAGTGCTCTAATAATGATATCTCATGTAAGAGTGCCTAAGTTACTTAATTCAACTCCTAATCCTTTAACAGGTCAAGTTAAACCACTAGGATTCAAGAACAAAGGTTTATCAAGGTTAACAAATGTTATTCTATCCCTAGACATAATACCCATTGGATAATATTTTCAAATCTTAGTCAAAAAGCATTTCCCAATGTTAGTTTAACTATGAAACATGTTCATATGGTTGATCACTAGTGATACTAACAAACATCATCTATCCCTAGATGAGACATTCATTAAATGTTATATTCAAAACTCAATTGTCAAGCATTTTCCAATGACAATAAAAACAAAGAATTGAATCTAAGGTAATCAATCGTAAAACAAACAATAAAAATGGAAAGAAGTAATAACACATGAATAAACACCGAATAAATATGAAGATTAGCTACAAAGAGTAAACTTAGTACACCAATCCCTCACCAATGAATAAACTAGCTTCTCATCGTCATGAGAGGCCTCAAAGTTACAAATGAAAGGGAGAAAATGAAGGGAAATGGAAAATGGAGCTAGATGGAAGCTTCGGTCACCGCACAACCTTAGGTTTATGCCCCTTCTTTTGCAATCCCAAGAGAATGTCTTTTTATATTGGGCTCAAGGTCTTTATCTTGTCATTTCAGAGTACAGTTTATTTGTTGGGCAAGACCAACTCTTTGGACAAGTTCTTTACGAATTCTAAAAGACACCTTAGATGTGAATTCTTCGACGATTAAAATTCTGAATGTTTTTTCTCCACTTAGTGGTCCTTACTCGCTAGTCAAGTTTTTCCTCATTAGACAAGTTCTTATGATGACTTAGCATTTCTTGTTCACTCTTGAACAGCCATGTGACATTGTATATACAATTACTATCCCTAGATGAGTATAGCTCGTTGGGCAAGACATAGTGAATGACATCTTCAATTGGTGCTTCAAAGCCTTGAAAAAGAAAAAAGAGTAGAAACTAAGAGAAAATAATTAAAATTTTATTTATAATCTAAGATTCTATAAAATTCTATTTTCTAATTAAATTGAGACTAAACCAAAACAAAAATTTAAGAAAAGTAAATAATTATTAAGTTATTTGTAATTCAAATGAACGTATGCACAATAATTATTAATTATTTATGGATTATTCATTGGTACGACATATTTGTTATCAATGGATAATCTATCATAAATTATTAACATGTTTTTTGAAACAACAGAATTACTACCAAAATTTTATCCGTTGAAAATTCATATTTAGCGATGGATTTGTGTGCTTACCAACGAATTTTGGTTATCGGTACGTAATTAGACTTTTTCTCGTATGAGTCAAGTTTGAGTTTGGGAATCAGGAATTGAAAATTATTTGTATTCTCAAATTTACTTTTTTCCCTCCATTTAAATTTCGGAAGAAAAAAAATCTAGAACTAATTATACTCCTGCACTCTGATATTCAATAAAATTACACTTAGTATTATTTTCTTTTTCGCATTACTTTTGATTTCTCTTTATCTACATAACTGCTTGAAATATTCAGGGGTGTTTGCGTTAATTAATGGAAAAGGTATACATATGTTTGTTATGGTATTATGTAAATTGAGGAAAGTTTGTGAGTGGAGTAAAAAACAAAAGGATACTGAGTGAAATCTTAAATTAACTTCAAGAGGTGCGAGGAAAATATGTCCAAAAATTTAATCTCAAATTGATTAAACTGAGATTTTTTAAAATTAAAGTTGAGGTGAAATAGAATATAGATGAGGTACTCAAAGTTAAACATTTTTTGGTCATGTCAAAGATAAATAATTACAAATTTACAGCATACCTTTTTTTTTCTCTTTTCTATAATAAAATGTGGTAGCATAATGTTTTTTGATAAAACACATAAAATTAAAGAGAAGATAAAATGGTTTACAAAATGACATATTATAAATGATTCATTAAAACCAATTATGCTTAAACTATGCATATTCTTTTTCAAGTTATACTGACTTTATAAGATTAACTTTCTTAAACATGGAACAACATATTTGGATTCTTTTCACAAATAACGTCTCAAGAACTTCAACCTTTTTCATTATGCAAGCTTGTCATTCGTCAACCCTTTCATACAAGTTTCGGGGTTCTTTTGCCATTGTTTCTTTCTAAGTTTGAATGGAGATCGAAATACAAGTCTGACACGTCTGTCATGTAGTGATTGACATTATCTCTCTGCTTTACCAACATCTTGAACTATATATATCTTGGGGTTATTCAGAAGAAATAAAAGTTGAACAACTTCTTTTGTTTAGTTGTAAACTCGTAATGCATTTTTATTTGAATAATTAGTCTTAAATATGATTTTGTTCTTTCATATTTTTTTAGTTCATGATAAATTAATAAATTTTATATTTGTTTCTTGATAAAAAAAATTATTTATAATTAGTCAGGATTAAAATAAAATTTATTTATTTATCATGAAAGAAATACAAAATTTATTTATTTATTAGAAACTAAAACAAATATCAAAGACCAAAAATAACATTATTATTTTATTAGAAACTCAACACAAAATAAAATTTATTTATGAATCATTTTTCTAGGATATGTCCCTTATATAATTAATCCAAATTGAATTTTGGGATAAAAAATATGTGTAAGCCTTACCGTTATTTTTTTGTGAGAAAGAGAGCTCTAATGAAGTTAATTCTCTTTATTCTCTCTTGAATTTTTAAGGTTACAAGATGTTTTCATTTACCAAGTATTTTTTTTCTTCTTTTCTTAATTTCTTTCTTTCTTTTTGAGGGGATGGAGTGGGACTTTCAATTTTTTTCACCATTTTTTTTTTTTTGTCTAGTCTTCTCTTGCATACGAGCTTTAATATCATATTAAAATTATGTAGGGTCATGTTTAAAAATATGAAAGTGAATATTTTTTTAGTTTAAGATATTTCTTTTATTTACACTAACCCATTAACATGGGATTTTTATATAAGCTAAGCCGAATTTTATTTATGCTTTTTCAGCCATGCATAAGTTATGTGTAGGTACTGCAAACCAGAGATGCCAAAATACATAAATCAGATTTTCACAGCCCCTTCCCCTTTACATAAAACAGAAATGCACAATCACTAAAACACTCAATATCTGTACATGGGACTTGATTTCCATCCGTATTGTTTTCATATTTTTCATTAAATCTTTAAATATGAGTAATTAATTATCACAGCTTAAAAAAATAAAATAGGAAATATCTGCTAGATAACACATTAACACTTAGTATGCGGGACCTATTGAAACTTAACGAGCAAATTAATTTCATCATGACTGCAAAATTCTATTTTTGTTTTCGTACTTAATTATCATACATGTGCCTCCCCTTTAAGTGAATGTATACTAAACTCTGATTTCCCTTCCTCTGCGATGCATTTTTAATTTATCTTATCTAGTATTGTGTTGCGTGTTTATGCTGGCTTCCGTTGATGTGTGATGCAGAGAAACTAGTACCGGATACAAATGACATAAAAGTTTACATATTCTACCATTGTAGTTTATAATAGTTCATCTAAAAATTTCATTATGATTAAATTCAATATCTGAATTTTGAAATAAATAGTATCTATAACCACACATTTAATTTTATTTTGCGATACTGATTAACATTTAAAAGCTTTTAGACTAAGAATTCCACCATTCCTGTGAAGGGACATTTACCGAATACCGAATACCGACCTAGCTGATCATGGAACTAATTTAGAAGAGTTCTTAAAAGGGTTGGAGATCATGTTCTGTTTCATGTGAGGAGGGAAAAACGTACCCCTATCTACTAGACATGTTATTACCTTTCCTGCCAAATCATGCGCTTCTTGGATTGCAGTTCTTGATACCTTATTTTATGGAAAATTTTGGAAACCAACATGAAGGCTGCAATTCATGATATGCCAAATCGGTGCTTTGTCAGAAGCTTACAATGAAACTATATGCGTGGTCTTTGTGTACCAAATAAGAACTATTTTAGCTTGAAGTAAGAAATAATTAACTTTAGCCAAATATGTTTTTTTGGCACTAGAAGTAGTTAAATAAGTTATAACGGGTTAATATATCTAACGGAAAACCAATATAGAATCATTTTATATTTAAGTATAACAGAACTTCAGTCCTCATATTTGATTCTATTCTTATTCGTGATTTAGTTCAATTAGAAGCATGTTCAGATTGCTCATTTGATAAGTTTTCGTTTTTGTTCTACGTGTATTTTTTTTTCCGGCAACTTTATTCGAAACTATCTCATATACTAGATGTGAATATTCTCTCTCAACGAAGATTTTAACCTTGGTTCAATGAATAAATTATTGGAAAAGAAAGATATTTTTAGCAACTGGAGTATTTATTAACAAATAAAATATTAAGTGTTGTGATTATTTTCTTTAGCACGTATAATTTATTTTTAACGTACAAAACTTAAATCGGAGATATTTTAAGTTTGTATTAATGCTATCAATTAATTTCATTGGTATATAAAACATTATATACTATCAATACACCAAATGCTAGTATGCATGATAAACTATATTGTAGGGCTTCAATTACAAACTGTTTAATTTTTCAATAGACAAAAGGTTATACAACAACAAATCTCATCCCATTAGATGAGGTTATACTAATAAAAGTAGTTCTAATTCTTGATAATTTTTTATTTATTAATAAATGATTTTTGTTGTGTGTAGATATCATAAATTATGTCTTATTTATAAGTGGAAGAATGTGCCAAGAAAATACTGTTCAATCTCATAGGTTTAAAAACTATTTTTGTCTAAAATAATTGTTATTTTTTTATTCATATGCTCATTATTTTTTATTTTAATTTATTAAATACGTGTTATTAATTTTTCCATTTTTTTTATAAATAATGGTATAACAAATAGGTCATTAACACGTAGCATAGTATGATTATTACGTTACATGTCACCACTTACTTCAACTTCAAATTCACCACATCATTAAATTCCCTATATTGGATGCATTATTTCTTTTGCCTCACATAAGTCTCATGATTTTGTCCTTAAAATATATGTTAATGGGTCGAGGGACAAATAGCAGAATAGTAGCCCATCAATTGAGGTTAAGGGGCTTTGTCAAAAAATAAAATTGAGATTAAGGGATATGTGTGGCCTAAATCTTCTTTCTATTAATTACGCCATCAACAATTTTATACACAATGATCTTATTTTTATAGATCAATCTAATCATTAAATTTTAATTATATATTACTTAAATAATTTCTGTTAATTTTTTAACAATTAACTACAAATATGTAATTAAATGTTATTTTTATATATTCTAAAATTAAATATTACATAATTTTTTATGTATATTAATAGAGTGTTAACCAATTTTGAATTAAAATAAAATTTATAAATATGATAAGAACTTTCAATTGCATATAAGATTTCGAGATAAAATTATTCAATAATATAACAAGTTGTGTAACTTATAACAATGTAATTATTAGATTCATCTTTGTCTATGTGATATTGGCAGGATTAATATTACACAAATATTATTTTAAAGATTCGATTTTAAAGATCTCCTTAGTATGTGATAGTGATAGGGAAGTTTCGTATATGTATTTAAGTCTACCTTGTTCAATGTAATTATTAGGGAAGTTTCATTGGATTCAAAGTAAAATAATTAATGTTAAATATACACATCGTCTTCAAGACTTCATCCATAATTATTATTTGATTACAATCCAGTCCTCCTCTGTGTTCTAAAAGTATCCATTAACGGATCTCAAACAGTACTGAGTGCAATGCCGAATTCAACTTCATCCCACAAATAAAAGCATGTCCAACGACCAACACTCTCTCCACATTTCTTTGAATTTTACCACCAAAGAAAAGTAGAACGTGGGTTGGGCCATTCTTGCATTTCATGCACTTGATCGTACATCCCAGAGGAGAAAATAAAAAAATAAAAACGATAAGGTTAAGAATTAGCTGGAACAGTGAACAAGGTCCCGTGTGGTATATATGGACATGCATATATATACTGATGAAACCACTTAGGAATGTTGTTGTTGTGTTGAGGAGGGAGGAACTGTGGAAGTGAAGTGAACAATGAACAATCTGAATTTGGGGCATCGAATCCAAGATGAAAACATCATGGTACCCAGCTAGCACACTGGTGCGCCAACACCATGATTTTTTATATGTGAATGGAGCAACATGGGATCGATCGTTCGGGGAAAACTGTGGTGTGGTCCAACGTAACAGGAACTACTGGCTGGTGAACCATGGAATTGACCAATCTAGTGGATATTAGCCTCATACAAATATGGGTCTCTGGCTCTGCCTTGATGATTGAGACTCCCACACGTTTTTTCTCTTTCCTCTCTCCTCTCCTTCCTTGAAAGTGAGAGCGAAAGATGTTCTGTAACAAGTGAGGAACTGTCTTTAGTACTATAGATTCTTTTGTGTATTATTAAATTAAATAACCCCAAGTATAAAATATGCTTCAGCTAGTTAAAGTATAATGAAAATGTGAAATATATAATAATAAAAATAATAATAGAATTTAATTATCAGGACCCTCGGTTCGCATGTTTATTATCTTTACAACTCGATCATACAAACTGGACTAGATCACGATAAAAACACAGTAATAACATTACTTAATTAAAATATATTGAAGATTTACAACTTTTTAACAATGGGTATAAATAAATTTTAAGGTGAGGTAATCCGAGTCTCAAATAATATAGTCTTAAATTGTCTCCCTAACATGAAGCTAGAGTGAGATGTGGATAAAAAGGAGTGGTGTATCTATGGCATTAGCTAGTAACCTCAATGCCTGTTACCACCCCCACAACAGTCTCACTTCTTCCAACTCCAAGGTTCGATCAAATCAATCTTTAAAAATCGTTTAAATTAATTAGGGCGTGAATAGAGTCCATGGTGCAGAGGGAACAACTCGTGGGCCATATTATAATGCAAGTATGCAACAATGACTGCCATCACCTCATCACCATTACAACTATCCTTGTTTTGATGAGATTTATGATAAATCATAAATATATACCTAGGTCTTTATTTTTTCTTTTTATTTTATTTTATTTGAATATTATATTTTTTGTTATTGTAATAATGATTTGTTGTTTTAATTGTTATTTATAAATTTTTCTTTTGTTTAAATGCAATATAGATTATTTCTTAATTTATTTGACTATAATATGATATAACTAAAATTAAATTAAAAATTACTTGAAAATAATCCTCAGTAATAATTCTCTAATGTGAACCAATTTAACAACGTCTATAAATTATTACAAATTCCAATTTGGCCGTAAAACAATTGCAACTCGCTTATTTTAAATAGAAAATTAATTCAAATTAAGTGAAATAATTTTTAAAATTAAATTAATTAACTCGGTTAGTTTGATTTGTTTAATTAATCCTAACTTCAAATAAAGGGAAATCAACCCTCAATACTCTTTTATATGTGCCTTTATTTTCAATTAATTTATACTGCTGATACCATAATTTTATTTTGTTTTTTTTCAACCACATCAATCATTTTATCTTAATTTTTTTTTACTGTCATATTTTTATGCGCTAAAATTAAAATTAATGTAAATACAACTTGTCTTGTCAATTCAACACTCTTGTCATTAGTCATAGTGGGCCACGTGGTGTGGCTTTAATTTGCCAATCTACCCAACCGTCAAAGACTATTAATACTTTGTCCTCCACCCGTGGAAGAGAAAGAACTGTGATGACCAATGTCAATATTTTCCATACTTTTACAATCTTGTTCTTATAGGCTAGAGTAACGTCAATATAGGAGTCACGAAAATAAATAATTTTTATACTTAAAATTTAAGTATGTATAAAAAAATATTTTACTTTACTTTAGAAAGTTACCTCTTTAACATATTGAAAATATATAATGTGAAACGAATATATATAAATACTTATATAGCTATATACGTAGTTTATCTGTGTATATATAGTGGAAAAAATCACCACACACGGACATGAAGAAACTCTGCATGGAGCTTGTACAACTTTGCGTCTCTGGTGCAAACAAGGAATGTGACAAAGTCAATATATGGCATATTATAATTTTTACATTTATCTTTCAACGGCCATTACCTCTATAGCTTCTTTTTAGTTTTAAAATTTTTTCTCTGGATCGCAACTAGCTAGGGAAGGACGCTAGAAGTGGAAGAGCTTTTGTTTTTGTGTTGGGCCACAATAAGTCCCTATATATGTTCAATCAGAACATCAAATCCTCACATCTGGAATACATATATTAGCAATTGCCATGCAACTACCACATGTATAGAATTAGAAACAACATTAAAGGGAAGACAACTACGTACGTCTTTGTTCTTCGAAACCAGCACGCATTTTAGCCTAATTTAGGTCATGTCACACTAGACTCGTCCAGGATCTAAACAATTTTGAATCCCTTAATTAAATGAGAAAAATACATTTGTGACGTGCATGTGTTTTATATAAAATTAAATAAATTACCTTATCATATTTTAAAGAAAAATGGATAGTTAAAGATCAGACAAGTAATTAAGGGAATTACATGCAAACTAAAGTCAGTTGGTTCAAGTTTCAAAATCAGTGATTGGAGGAAAATTAATGCTAAGAAGAAGAGAGGGAATGATCATGAATGAAAGACAAAGAAAGTTGAACAAATGAAATGGAGGTAGAACTTTTTAGTGTGTTGTAGTGGGGACCATGCTTGGATGGGTAAAGGAAAAAAGTAGAGTAGTGAGTAAATAGAGTTGAATGCATGGGTCCATTGCAAAGTAGCACATAACATAGGGGGTGTCAGAAACTCTACCTTTTTAAGGCGAACAACATCTGCGTCAAAATAATAGCACGTGGACCTTATTCCAAATTTGGCACTTCCCTTTAAACAAGTCACGTCCTAATTAGCAAGTGGGCTCACATTATAGACTTGTGCTTTTAAATATAATGAAAATTGTAAGAGTAAATACTATATAAGTTGTTTTACAATGGATTGGTACGTATTGATAAATATTTATTGATGGAGGAGGAGGACTAGTAAAAATTGAACTAAAAATAAATCGAACAAACTTTCGTTCTGCTTCTTTTTCCTTCGAGATTGAAATTATTATTTTCAGTTTTAACTTTAAAATGATTTGTTTTTTAAAAAAAAAAGTTAAGACTAGCTCGATGGTATTTCAGAGTACACGCCTGTGCTAAAGCAAGATGACAATGTATGAATCAAAAGGGGACACGGTTCATAACATACCGCATAATAAATTTTATTATAGCTTCTCCTAAAATTTAATGGAAGTGTCGCCGATAGGACCATACAAGATTAAATTCAGTGCAAGATAAAAAAAAAATTGCCTTTTTAAATTCTTAGTCTTAACTGAACTTTAGTTCTCATATTTTGTTTTAAGTGCGATTGTGATCACTCGAATTTTAATTTTTTATAATAATTTTTTTCAATTTCTTGTTTAAATTAAGTTTGTCGTCCTAAAATTTTATCTATTAATTTATCAAAATGTAATGGAGGTGTTATATGTTATTGATTTGTATAATTTTCAAAGAAAAAAATATAAAAAATACTTAAACACACTCACACACACACATTGTATATATTATTTCGAGACCAAAAAAGTATTTTATGCAGAGGAATAAAGAGAAACCCACCATGAAGAGGTAATAATCCTTGAGATGATCTCTCATGCCCAAGTGTGTGTTCAACTAAATGTTAAGAAAATTTATTACTGTCACTTTAGTGCATGTTAGGTTTATTGGTGAACCATAAAGACCCGTGTCAAATCAGAAGCTATTGAGAGCGGTTTCTATGTTATTTACTCGATAAATTTTTGGTTTTACATGTGTTATTAACATGTGTACAAACACACTTAATTTTGTAAAATTATTGATTGATTCCAGGTAAAAAAAAATTATTATAATTATCTATTATTCCTAAATGTTTAATTTCTTAATTATAATTTCTTATTTATTTCAGTACTCGTTAGTTTTTCTCGTTATAGACGGTGATTTAGGTTTTCTCATTAACGTAATTATAGGATCAATTATGGATTTTTTTTTACCTGTGTATTTCCTGTCTACAAATGCATGAATAGACATATGAATATTACAGTGGTTTTAATTGTTTATTCCATTCGTAATGGTATATAAATTCACCACCAATATGAGTCTGATGAGCATCTTATTATATGTTGAGTGTAAGGAGTATCTCTAATCCAAGCAACCTAGTAAATTTTAGTAATCTTTGCATATACTGGTAATTCTATGATTTGTCTCTCTCACTTATCATAATCCAAAATCTCATCATATTACCCTTGTTGATGGTTCTAAAGCTAAGGTCACGAACACGGGTCAAGCCATGCATAAATCTTCCTTTATAATATTTACATTTTGTTCTCTTAGTACCTAGTCCTCCTTTCAATTTACTCTCAATCAATCAACTCATTCACACTCTTGATTATTTTATAATCTTTACTCCTAAGTCCAGAGCAAGTTGGAAGGATATATAACAAATACATTGCAGGATTTATTATGTCAGATTTATTCATAGGTCATAGGTGTTTTGGTTATAGTCTATTTATGAAACTTGTATCATAAATATATGTTAACCGGGACTGTTATTAGGCAGGGGCCTTGTTAAATGTTGTAATTGCTCTTGGTACACCTAGTACCCATTCACATATATATAATAATTGTTTGCTGGTAAAAAAACAAAAAAAAAAAACTCCTAAGTCTTATATATATATATATATATATATATATAGGATCAGAGTATAAGATAAACGATTTGCCCATGATATGAATCAAATGGGTTTTACTATTTTCAAACTCCATTCTCTATTGATTAAACTGCTGTAAAATCTCCAAGCCGCATTCATCATCATCATGTAATTCATCCAAATTAATTTGAATCAGTTGAAGCAGATATATGGTTTCTAATCATTCCCTGTTATAGGCCTTGGTGTGAGTCTATATTTGATCACATGTCTATGAACATAGTATATAGACAAGCAACACTTGCCAATTAAAAACAAAGATTTAATGATACTCATTTTAGATACACTTTTTGTTTGTTTATCACGAAAGACTTCTTTTTTTACTTGTATTTTTTTAAAAAAAAATAATGATTAAAATTTGTCAATACACAAATATATTTCACCAGTTGTCAATGGAATTTAGGTCTAGCTGAAGGAGTTAATCTTACAATACACTTACACTTTCACAAATTTATGAATGAGGTATTTTGCTTGGGGTGTTCGACTTGAAATAGGTGAAACTGATTAATGATAACCATTTTGAATGCATATATTTCCTACTTAGCTATAGCAAAAATCCCATCTTGTGTGTGACTCTTTCATAGATGCTCACATTTTGGATGTACAACCCAGATTTTATTGCTAATTTTAAATAATTGTCCAAATTAAAATTGCTTTAAATTATTTAAGATGATTGTAACTCACATAATATCTTATATATACGTCAGGGAAAAATGATAATTTTAGCCTAAATAATTTACAAGTTTTCATTAAATATTTTTAAGATATAGTCTTAAAATTAAGCCAATTTAGGTACAAGTGTACTGTACAAGCTACTTAACTGAAAAGCATGTACGTGTGTGTATATATAAAAACAAATGGAATATATATACAAGTTATTATAACTTGAAAAATGTGATTCTTGTTTGGCCATGATCATTGTTATTCATTCAAACTAATAAAAAAGTGAAAGGAGGAACACGGCTGATTTTGCACTACCAGTTCACGATGGAAAAACAAAGTTATTGGTACTTAAAAGTTCCAACCACCACACATGAGAAAAGCAGAGTTTGAAAAGCGACTGCATATAGCCCCACTCGATGAGCTCCGGTCCATTATTAATTATTAGTATGTTGATAACAGCGCACCCCAACATATATAAAAGATTAAATTTTACCAATTTTGTCTTCAGGTCTTTCATAGTTAGAAGCTCTGATTTGTATATAAATCCATGCACTAAAGTCTGCCCAATGCAAAATATCTTGTGCATCATGTTTCATAGTGCATGCATGCAAGTGATGAGGGAGGTACACACATCCAAGTGCTTCAATTATCAAACTTGGATATGGATTCTAATCCTTTAATTATTGCAAATTAATTACTCAAATGTTGACATGCCATAAAAGTAAGTGAGGCTCAGAGCAGATTAAATTCGAGTACAATTGGGAGAGAGATGAGACTTTAAACTTGAGACTACCTTAGTTGGAAAATATAAATATACTGGGCCAGTGATCATTTTTAGGTGTTCATTGAGGTTAAAGTGTTAAACAAATTTGTTCAATCGAAGGGACGAAATTATTAGCACCATAAAAAAATTAATGAAGAGCAAGGAATGTCTTATTGACCCATCTGTATCAGCAATGTGACCAATTAACATATATCAGTGAGCTGATTTGAAAAAATTACAGTTTTGTTAGCCTATCACATGTTACGTCAGACACAATTTCAATTTGTCTACTTTCTACTGCAGCCATAAGCGTAAAGTGATTCCAATTTTCACTAAGCTAGTTGAAAGTGATGACTATAATAAATGCTTTTGCCACATTTCTTATGGCCACTTCCATAAAAATATATATATTGAAAGAGCAGCAAAATTTTGGGGTGTTAATTCATCAAATAATTGAAAAGGGTCGGTTTGGGAGAGTGGTGTAAAATCTTATTATCCTCACATGAATGAGAATGATGAATTTAATGAAAAAATCATATTTGATTTTTATCATATACAAAATTTTTCTAGAATAGTTATGCAGCAAAATTAATCTTTGACATAATGTGTTAGAGGACATTCATGATTTCTAACTAACAATAAAAAAGAAATTGATCAAATAATAACAAATATAATCCCTTATTTTTTAGGTTTGAAATTGTTCTTCATTTTCGGCAATTAACTTCTTTAAATTGAAAAACACTATGTTTTGAAACTTAATTTGATATGTTAATTCAATCCTTCAATCTATCGTTCAAAGAAATTAAAGAAAATCCTTATTGATAATTGCAAGTAAGTTTTATCGATAACAAACGTCTCTCCTCACATAAAAATCCTTTCATAAATCATCTTAGTTGGTGTTGATTTTTCATTTGATACTTAAATGGGTTTAATATTTAATACTCGAAGACAAGAAGGTGATTTAATTGGGATGGGAAGCGAGGTGATGATATATGTCAGGTGAGAACATTTATTTGTGTATGGAGGTTCATTACATAACACATGCAAGCCGTATGTGTATGTCATGTGCATTATATGAAAGTCACTCTCAACTTGCCTGTAACTAAGAGAAAACAAAGGGTTCAAACCCCAACACATAAAGAAATTGGGTGCAACGAAGAAAAGTGCCACAATAATGTTGTGTAAATCCAAAACTCCATTATGGTCCTCACTCTACCACTACCACCAACACTACAATAGATCTTTGAATACAACAAGGAACACTATTTAACTCTAGACTATAGATTGGAATATACAAACCTTTGTAACGTGCTATGTCTCTCTCTTACTGTCGTAAGTACGATGTTTATTCCTAAAGACTATGTGAGTTGAGGATATTTTGCTGAAAATAACTTTCAATCAAATGTCAGGTTTTAAGAAAATATTATTCAATTAAAAATTAATAAATTATATAATAATTGATCAAAATTATTGGATATAATTATATATATATATATATATATATATATGAATGGTTAATATCATAAACATATGAAAACTATTGCTACATCAGTTGTATTTCATGATTTTATAAAATAGTTATTGAGTGATTTTAATATAATAAAATATTAATTTAGTTCCTAAATATTATCAACAGTCGATTCGAATCCTGATGTTTATTTTTTACGAAAAAATCAAATATAGTCACTAATTTAAATAATTGCCATTTAATTTAGTTTCTAAAATCGACAGTACGGTTAGTTTTATTTTAATTGTTCACGTAAAGATTTAAATGCATTCTAATTTATAAATTTACATACACAATTTAAACTTATATAAGTTGTATAAAATAAATCAAACAAAAGTCAATTTTTTTTACTTTACTTTATATACACCTGTCAGTGTAAAAAAATTACAATGTCAACTATTTAAAAATAATCATTAACTAGATTTAATAATTATTATTATTATAAAAATCGATAAAGTTATTGAAGTTTAAACCAAAGAACTTCATATAAGTTATCGAAACCTCGCATTAGTGAGTTAAACAAAAGTCACTTTTAATGTCTTAGGTGACTTTTTTATGATTTTATGTACGAGTATATAAAATTAAATAGGCATTCTGTAAATAAAGTAACAATTAAAACGATCTTGTCATTACTTGTTACTTTTGTAATTGACTGATGGACCGGTTGGATTAATTTTTTTGTTTTTATTTATCAGTTGTAAACTTTTCATTAATTATGCTTAAGAAGGAGGTGTTAAATTTGTGTCCACTCAAGAATTACTCAGAACTTTTGTATCTATAAACAATCATCTATGCAAATAAGTTGATAGATGGCTGAATTTTTTAAGCATATTATGATAAGTTTGATTTCTAGTTATGTGAATGAATAATATTTTGTTGAAATAAATAAAATTAATTTTAGTGATTTATGTCTCAATAATAATAATAAAGGCTTCATATGCTTTTGATGATGGGGACATGGGGTTCATAATGAGTGCTCCATGCACGTGGAATTTTGGTGAATATTCTTCACTTGCAGTTTTCTCCATCCATTTCTGAGGTGGTGGAGTACTTGACAACGACAACATCTATGACATGCGCCTGATCAATGAATGGAGATAAATTGCAAGGTTTGAGCGTGTTGCTTAATTTTCTTAATTATGATAAATTTTACCGGCAATTTTGCATGGCTTAAGGAGGATAGTTTAATTGCCAACCACGAAAATAGTAAACAGACCTTCCCTCTAGATCCTCGATTCACCATATTGAATCACATGCATTACACGGTTGTTTGACTTATCAAATACATATGAAACCTTTCGATCCATGTTGCAATCCACAAAATTTTTCACATGTCAAAATTAGAGTTTTTTGTTTTTTTGGTACTTGTCAATTTTTTTCTGGTGTACAATTAGAGGTTTTAAAGACTTATAGTCACTTAACTCGTCACCACAAATTGCACGTGAATTGATTTAATAATATAATAATCCAAAAATTATATATATAATATAGTGAGAGGATCCTTTTTCATGACAGAATGAGAATGAGAATGAAAATAATGAATAATGACTACGATCAATGTAATAGTATGCTTGAGATGACAAGATAAGTCAAATCAACTATGAAACTACGATCAATGTAAAATAACATATAATAACTATGAAAAAATAATAGTGACACTGGTTTTGAAGTAATCACCATAATTTTAAAAGAGTATCCAAATATGTTATAAATCTTGTTATGAGCAGTTAAAAATAAAAAATAAAAATTATGCGTATAATTGTTTTACTATCATATTAAACTCTATGTAGTCTGCGAATGCATACAAATTTCTGCTCATTGGACGCTTGCCAACATGGATTGAGCACTTACATGTCAATTATCAGTCATAATAACAGAACATTTACTAACAATTACTGATAGTTGTACGAGTATGCAAATTATTTGAGTTGACTTCTGAACAGAAAAACGGTTATGTAGCAGCTGTATTAGGCAAATGAATCTCATGGAAAAAAGAATGAACCACTTTACGGCCAGCATCAGGGCTAAACAAATTAAATGATTAAATCTATGCGTATTATAACATCCGGAAGTTCGAATATTTGTGGCATCATATAACCCATATCAAAAGTTAATTGCTCCTATCTTTCCTTGAAAGGTTTCCCTACCTCAGTTGAGTTGGGAAGGCTTAAATGATTAACCTACATCAAGATCCGATACTCCGCCAAGATTCATTAGTGTCATTTTTATACTGTACAGTTTCATATCATCGCATAATTGTGCTACAATACTTCCCATTTAACACCTACCTGAATTAACAGGGTTACATCACATGCAAGCGTTTGGCTACAAAGATGAAAAGTATACTAAAAAGAATATCTAAAATGTGCCGTATTTTCAACCAGACTTTCAGGATAATACATGACTCATGCCAACTCCCGCCTCCGAACTGCTTTGGAAGCTACACTGAAGATTTTACCTTATTGTCTCTCTGCAAATCCATGACCAGAGGCACCGACGTGTGACACACCTACATGAAATTTAAAATGTGCAATGTTCGTTATTTTATCAAAATATATTTTAATGAATGCAAAAATATATTATTTCGGTTTACAAAAATAATTACATATTTTTTTCAGCTTCGAACACAACTAGAAGGAAACAGAACAAGAAAGATACAGAAAACAATGTGGAAAAAAGAAGACAGAAGGGTCAAAAGTCAACCTGAGAAAGTCCCCGGCACCAGTCTTCTGCAATAATTAAAATACTTAGGCTGAAGAATCCTTCTGCATTAAAAAAATAACAATGAAGAATAAATATCATGTTAGGAGAGAGCAGAGAGCAGAAAGCAGATTACAAGGTATTCAGGTCAGCAAAGCCAGCATCAGCAAAGAATAATATCACCTTAGTGATATTATCTACTGTATCATGAGGGTCCACCTGTATGTTACACGTACTGTGGCATGTGGGAATTATATACATAATCCAAAACCGTTAGAAACTTTGCCTAACCAACGGGTATTGCTGAACTCTTGGGGATAATAACAATTGCATTTATCCATCGATATTAACCATCTCCCTTTTTAACAGTGGAAATTGTTATAATTTGATATTAAACATATCCTTCAGTTCAGGTTTAGTGTGTTGAAAGGCAAGAATAAAAGAGAAAAGTTGTCTTCCAACCAGAACACGCGTCTATGTGGAATGGCTATATACATTGTTACATCTAGTAATGTGTATATAATCTTGCCATTCTTCATTAAACATAAGAGATTAGGTGGGACTTTGCAGTTTGCAATTTATGATCTATCCAGGAAATGCCCCCCAAAAACTAGTCACTTATTATGATGCTTGTATTATAGTTTAATGCAAGACTCCTTTCACTGTCGTCATGATTAATTGATGACTTGATGTATTGTTTTCAGTTTTCACATTCATACTAATAAGAAATTTATAATCACAATACAAGCCACAAGTAGGCTTATAGCAGATTATACTTGTGGCCAGTATTATGAAAAGAGAAAGAAAAAAGACGTATCAAGAAAGACATTGCATCATATCAGCTGTAATTAACAAGTATTGATTTGAACTACAATTTGTAAACTGTAGGCTACCTTTGGCTTTAATATCTTTTGACTGTCACTGAAGTATTGATTTGGATGGTTAATCCCTGCATCACACGTCATGCCATGAAGAGCTTCAAATGTCAAGGTGCAAGCCAACTGCATAAACGTTATCCATATAATCAGATATCAAATCCAAAGGTTTTGAAAATTGATTATTGAAATTCAGTGGGTTGTGCTAAGACCTACCTGATAATGTCTATTTTTCACTTTGTCCATCACATCTTCCATTGCCCAACTGTTTACCCCCATTCTGCTGAGAGCAGCTCTTAGATTCTCTTCACTATTAAATTCAAATGGCATCAATTAAATGTCATGTCCGTACAAAATAAATAGAATACCGTAAGTAAGGAGACTGAACAACAGAATAAGCATCTCCAATGATAATTAAAAATTAGTAAATTAACCCCTCCCCCTTCAACTTATTAGATGTGCAGCTTACTCCCTGAGGTTTGATTAAAGCATTTATCAAGTAAAATTTACTGGACAATAACCTAGCTATTTCACATCTCCAATACAGAAGGCTAAACTATCCATTTGATAGCACAAGTATTAAGAGTGACCTGAAATTTCGATAAGGGCAACCATGATGATCTCCAGCTCCAGGAGTTGATGAAATAATCTTTTGACAAGAATAGGGAGTGTAGTCCTGTAACATCCATCAAAATATTACTTGTTGAAACTCATCATAATATGCATGCATTATGCATACAAAAACATTGAAATTTTGTGTTTCAAAGCCTAGTTTCAAAATAGAAATCAGTAACAGAAATATATTTAAAACATCTCATAAATCAGTGGGGGAAATTCAAAACTTACAGTTCTCTTCCCTTCCTTTCCATAATTATGGCGTATGTTGTATGCATATTGTTTCTCAAACTTCTCCAAACCAACCTACAATGAGATCTTACATTTGATTGATTATTAATGTAATTTGATATAAAGAAAGAAGCTAAAACTGGTATACAGATTCAGAATGATTTAAAAGTATTAAATGTCTATTTAAAGACCATATAAAGATGCCTAGAGAGATATGGAATGCATTGAATAGTCAGGTATACAGATTCAGAATGATTTAAAAGTATTATGAAATAATGTGCAAAAATTATTATCAGAGTCTAAAACTGTTGTATTTCTAATTCCCCATTCATGTAACTGAAAATATAATTTCGAATATTTAACTTTGAAATCTGAAGGAATTGTCAGATTTTACTTTCCACAGTAGATCATGTGCAACAAGTGTACTTACCTTTTTAGAGAACTCTGACCTCCAAAACGCAAGTGCATCATCCAGATTTATGCCAACACCCTACTTACATTATCAAGAAAAGAACAAAAGATAAGAGAACAAAGACAAAGGGAGGAAAACAGATAAAAAGTAATCAAGAAGTAAACATATGAAGATACCTCATTGATTTTCTCCATCAATCACACATAAATAAATCAGAATGAAAGTGAACCAAAATGTATTACTTTGACAATGATATTTCTAAACAAGCATAATCATACAACCATAAACCCATGTTCTTTAATTGTGCCATTTTACCCATACGAAATGAGTCCAAGTGTCAAAGACTGACATAAAATTCAGACTCGGGGTATCATAAATTTATGCGTATAAAAAACACAAATATCAATTTTCAACACAAGGTGCCGGACTTTGTTCCACTTATATCTCATTAATTACTTGAAACTAAAGAAAGTATCTTCAACTGTCAAGATAATTCCAGCCAATCATTTTCCTTTCCTCAAACCATGTGTAAATAAACAAGTGTCAAGCCTCATTTAAAACCTCAAACTTATAACCATCTAGACTCTACAGATATTTTTATTATGCCCAGATGGAAGCCAAAAGCAACCTTCAGAAAGAGGCCTAGTTGCATCCTCCCTCCATGCTTTAAATGATGATCCTCTTTCAGCTGCATAAAAAGTGGTATAAATCAGGACATGAGACAAAACTGAAAAACAATATAAGGACTCGATATGAAAAAGATAAAAGATAAGTAAGAAGAAAGAAATTGCAGATGAATCAAGCAGGAAGAAACACATGAGCATAATTAATGCCAATCTCTAACCTTATCAAATAGGTGACGCATGCACAAAGGAAATGAGCTCTTGGCAACTTGATCAATGTCCTTTAATGATATATCAGCATATTCTTTTGACTGCAGAGGTTTTCAATCGAAGTGACCATTGTCAATCCTCAAATAAATACCTAATAACAGAAATAAATGGAAGAATATACTGTTTGAATTACCTGAGAATAATCAGGACCCAGATAACTTGAGGACAGGGCTTCCACAATCTACATAGAAAGCTATGTCAACTTTTATAACAAAAAGGATCTATTGATATACAACAAGAAAAACCACACTTACAGGAGTCAACCTATGTTTCTCTTGCTCTCTAACTGAAGATGTCCATTTTCTGCAACAATTAGATGAAACTCTAAGAATCTTAAATCACAAATTGCATTTAAAGAAAGAAAATCAAGAATACATGTGAGAAAATTTATTGAGATCCAAATGACCAATGAAACCTGTTTGTAAGGATTAGTGCCTTTGACAGTTGACTACGGAATAGTGTGGCTACAAGTGAAACAATCTAGGAAGGAGGCAAAGTTGAAACATAGAAAAGATTTACTATAACCAATACTTTGTGATTCATTGCAATAACAAATAGAAAGTAATTACACTAGTGAACCTGATTCATTGCAACATATGCATATCCTTGATTTATAAACACCTTCCGTCCAGCAACAAGCTCTGGAACTTCTTCAAATGGTACCTATATGAGAATAAAAGAAAAGATATACAATTGTTGTAACCCAAAAACTGAGGGAGAATGTTAGATAACAATGACATATGTGAATGATGTAATGAAATCTATTAGCTGTCAAACTCGTGGGTAGTTACTCTGTCAAAATAACAAGGTCTATCCTTTCTCAAAACATTCACTAATCAATGTCTTTCAACCTAAGATCCCAAAAGAACACAACTAGAAGTTGTGAGAGAAGACATCACTATGTTCATCACTCCCTCTCTCACACAAAAACAAGCTTTTGAAATCACACAGAGACCAAAGGATAATTAATTACTATTTCCTAACAGTTTTTTTTTATAGATTCAGATATTTTTAACTAGTTAATTGCTTTCTTTTTCTTTTTTGTGAACAAGGAGGAATCATTAGAATTCGGTATTTTTTATTGAAAAAGAGAACCTATTTTCTACAAAGAAGGATAAGAAATATTTAAAACAGTCACTGAGTTAATATTTAAAGTAGAACTGCATGTCACCCTGTGCATGGATCTCTTCATTTGCAAGACAAGACATAACTAAGAAAAAAAGATTGAACACATACCTTGTAGAAGATAGCATCTGCTGCAAAAAAAGTAAGCGAAGCCAAGCAAAACATAAGCACATTAGATTTGAAAAAGTAATAAAAACTAGGAAATAAAACTTAAAGAAGAAAAATGAGGCATAAATTTCAAAACTCTAGATTTTTTCTTTTTCTTGTAGAATAGTAGTGCAAATATACCACTTGAAAAATTTCCCTAGATATCTTCTTCAGAAATTAACCCATGCAACTGCTAGCTGACTAGTGGATTTATAATTACATACTAAACAAATTCTAAAAGAAGCAGAAGGAAAGATGCGCCTTAGCTCTTAGGTAGCAACAGCTAGTTATATTCCTATTCATTCAACAACCTCCAGCATGGTGCATTCAAATTATTTCTGCTGATCCATACCAATATGCTAAATAATCATTGAGAAAAAGAAGCAATGTGCTCCTACCAGTAGGCGAAGGCTGACCCATAGAACGTGCAACTTGTCCCAATTTCTCTTTTATGCTCTGAAAATCAAAAACATCATTTCTTTAGGTACTGAGGTATTTGTGCCTCAGAACAAAATTAGTTTTGCACAAATCAACTTCATGGTAAAATTCAAATACAAGAGTCAAGAGCAAACCAATAAAACAAATGGCATGTGACTACCTCAAATTCCACATTGCTAACGGCCTTGTAAGGAAGGTCAAATTCTTCCATGACTGCTCTCTGTGCACTCATAAACAAAGTATATGATAAATAAGTACTTAACTTGAAATGCAAAAACAATACAGAGTAGGCAGATTTTACCTGAGCTTCAGCATTCAGAAGGCGAAAACGGTAGCGAAAGAGTGCAGATTCCGTGGAAAGAAACCATTTCCTCAAGTCCTCCCTGGGAATACAGGCATATATAATTATGCATTTTTAGCATATATTTAATAATTAGAAATATAATTAGGATTTCTTGCAACAGTTTCTCTTACTAATCTTTCTGTTTCCTTTCTTTGGTCTGGGTATAGCATCATTAAGGATTAATACACTTGCACAACCATAAAATATGATCAATACACGTAATTGGAGTCAATGGTCTTAGACTCTCATCATTACCAATTTATTCAATTTGTAGTAACCTTCCATTTATTTTGATCAGCCATTATTAGTCAAACAACCGAGGATTCTTTTCAATGGCACAGAACAACATAGAAAAAGAATGCACAAAAGAGAGAGAAGAGCTCTTACGTTCTGCAATACACCAGACGTAGAACAAAATGTGATATAATATCCTTGTTCAGAACCTGAGATGCGTCTTGATGTCTCATATTCATTTTCCACAGGTCCTTTACCTGTACAAGAGGTGATTCACATGGAAATAGTCCACCATACAGAATTATTTTTTTTGTCAATCTCAAGACAGGAACTAATTAATCAATATTGTCACGAGCTTTTTACCAAATTCTCCATTTCTTCCGATTTTTTTCCACGCGACATACCATCAGAAATCCCCTTGAGAACTGCAACAAGCAAAAATATCCATAAAAAAACAAACAACAACTTGAAAAACGTCGGATGTCAACGGAAGTTAAAGAAAGAAATGCAAACACACACGATTTCATACTAATTTAATACATTAGAAAGAAAAAAACACAAATCGCTTGCAGATTTCAGGTCTTCACTTCGACAATACACGAATTTCTTAAATCTAGCATATATATGGCGAGCAGCGGACAGAGTTAAAAGCAGAGTAGATTATCGAAACTCTAGGCACGAACAGAGAGGAAATCTGAAACAGATCTCTCGAATTGGAAGAAACAAAATACGATGAGAGATGAAGAAAATAGACCTCGGAGGCGATCGATGGCGAAGGACTCGAAATCCTCGAGCCTGACTTCGAGTGGGGGAGCAGAGCGATAGAGGGGAATGGTGGGAGCAGAAACGGCGTCATTGGAAGAGGAAAACGAGTTTCTGCGATTCTGAGGACGAACGATCTCCATCGCTTTCTTTCTTCTTTCTGCGACAATTACAATCAGCAACGGCGAGAGTGTGGAGTAAGTTCGAGTTGCTTCCCTCCCAGGTTCTCAATCCGCGCCAAATTATTTGGCCCTGGGACACAAAATGGCGGGAACACTTTTTTCTTTTTCCTTTTCTTTTTTATTTTTATTTTTGAGTCGTGCTCGGTCGTAGTGTCATTAATATTGAAAATAAAAAAGATCATGAGTTAGTTATTAATATTTACGAGAATAAATAGATATTTGTTAAATTATAATTATTTATCAATTTTACTCGTTTAAAAGGATTAAAAATATTTGTTATAAATGAAAATTTGCCCCCTTTTGTTCTATTTAACACGTAGGAAATGTTTGATAAGCAGAAAAAATATTTATACACGACAATCATGATTCTTGAATATTATGTTTCTTTGAAATAAATAAAATTATTTTAATTGATCGTTAGTAATATTTAGATAAGTTTTTCATGAATAAAAAAATAATGTGATATTTTTATCATTTATTTTAATGTAACAAGGGTGATATGATATTTTTCTGTAGTGAAAAATTAAATTTGGAAAAAAAAATCACCTCGTGGAAAAGAAGTTTTTGTGAAAAACTATTTAAAAATATTCCTAAAAAATATTTTTTCAAATGTTAATTTTTAAAAATACATGTGAGAAACTAAGATTCCAATTACACTAATTAGTGAATATTTTACTAAATTTTAGCTTTATCAATCAGTCGTCTTTTTTTAGGGTAATTAGTTGGGTTAATAAGGCAAGAAACATACAATTAACTGAATTAAGTATAAATTGTTAAATCTTGGAATGGTATAAATGTATAATAAAGATCAGTTAGGCGCCGGTTGTGCGGTGCATCTCCCATTGATTAATTGATTAAGTTTCTTCTCCAGGGATTCACCCCACAGAAAAGATAGAACAAAAAACAACATAACATTGCGAATAAAGTGAGCAGAAATTTGTGCATGCGAAGCATTCCTTTGCTCTGTTAGCCACAACCACAATGGCGACCCCATATATATTCCGAGTGGAACCTAAAATTCAAATCGTGTCATGCTTACTTAGGTATACGTAACTCCCCACAACAGGGTATGACGTCGTATATTGCAAGTACTAATAAAATTTGATAGTGTTTTATGATAAAATTTTAGAATCGAATATCACCGCTATTATTGATCTGAATCTCTCACAGTAGTCATCATATTTTTCATGTAACTAATGCAACTCTTTTTGGCTACATTTAATTAATGTAATTTTGCATCTATCAATTTTATAATTCAAACTATATTAATTTAAAGTCATACTCATGAATAACGCGTTGATATATTTTAATAAAATCAATAACTTCTCACATTAATAATAATTTAAATTATTTATAATATTTAATTTTACATATTAAAAATTATTAAATAAAATAAACTTAAAAATTTACACTAATTCAATATTAATATCTATGCCCAAATTTATTTGTTTTTGTAATTAATTACTTTAAAATATATTTGTTGAAAAATAATAAATTAAATTCATAACTTTAAAGTTATAATATAATATAATATGAAAATAAGAAAAAATATAAAAATTATATATATATATATATTTAAAAATAAAATTATTAATAGTCATATTCAATGTTAATTATTTAAATTGGAACTAATTAGATAAATATTTATAATATATAAAAACTGACCTTTTTAATATTGCATTGCCACATCATTAAACTTAGTGACCCGGAGGAACCATAAATTCTCAATATCACGTGTATATTAATTCAACCAGCACTAATAGTTTATATATTTTAATAAAACCAAAAAATAATAATTTAAATTATTTGTAATATTTGATTTTACATATTGAATTAATATGAAGGAAAAAATATTAAATGAAATAAATATAAAATTTTACACTAATTTAATATTATTATCTATGCACAAATTTATTTATTTTTATAATTAGTTACTTTACATATATTTCTAGAAAAATAATAAATTAAATTTATGACTTTAAAGTTATAATATAATGTGAAAATAAAAAAAAAAGATCAAAATTATATATATATATATATATTTTAAAATAAAATTATTAATAGGTATATTCAATGTTGGTTATTTAAAATTAGAACTAATTAAATAAATATAAATTAATGATAAAAGACTAATAGTTAGTATAAATACAAGAATTCTTACATTATTTTTATTGTAAACTTTATTTTATAAACTAATTTTTTTAAAAACTAAAAATGTAATAATTAAATAATAAATATTATTGGCTTTCCTTTTATATAAACATTAATGCAATGAATACCAATAGAATTTAATGAGTTTTAAGATTGAATTTTATGAATTAACTTATTTGTCAAATATAATTTTTAATTAAGTTCAATCATAGTCATTTAAATATATTAACCCTGATTATATAATTTTGATACTATTTCAAATAATAATTTTGACTTTAACAGTAAATTAAATAATATCTTACTATGTTTAATTTTATTATTTTTTAGAAGGCATCAACGTCTCAGTTTCTCTACTATACG